>NW_026800052.1:25000-344244 GCF_032191835.1 Heteronotia binoei
TGTTCATAATGGATAGCGATGGAAAGGATTCATATTAGTACTGCGGAGAAATTAGGCAGAACTGAATCTATGTAATTCAAGGATAGCATAATAAACATTCTCTAAGTGTTTTTCTAAAATTCTCCCTTTCATTCTAATCAGTTTACAATACCATTCTTGGTGGAAAGAGCTTTATCGGATTCATACAAGCAATGAGGAGATAGGAATACCTAGTAACTATGTAATCTTATATAATTATAAGAAACATCTACTTACTGTTTTCCCACAATTCTACAAGCATTCTATTAAGCATACATTGCTGTTCATAGTGGAAAGCTATTGACAGGATTCATATTAGTCCTCCGGAGAAATGAAGCAGAACTGAATCTATGTAATTCGAGGTAAATATAATAAACATTCTATAAGTGTATTTCTAAAATTCTCCATTTCATTCTGATCAGTTTACAATACCATTCTTTGTGGAAAGAGCTTTATCGGATTCATACAAGCAATGAGGAGATAGGAATACCTAGTAACTATGTAATCTTATATAATTATAACAAACATCTACTTACTGTTTTCCCACAATTCTACAAGCATTCTATTAAGGTTACATTAGTGTTCATAGTGGATAGCATTTGAAAGGATTCATGACAGTACTGCGGAGATATCAAGCAGAACTAAATCTAGGTAATTCAATGTTACCATAATAAACATTCTCTAATTGTATTTCTAAAATTATCCATTTAATTCGAATCAGTTTACAATACCATTCTTTGTGGAAAGAGCTTTATCGGATTCATACAAGCAATGAGGAGATAGGAATACCTAGTATCTATGTAATCTTATATAATGATAACAACCATCTACTTACTGTTTTTCCATAATTCTACATAGCATTCTCTTAAGCTTACATTACTGTTCATAGTGGAAAGCGATTGACAGGATTCATACTAGTCCTGCGGAGAAATGAAGCAGAACTGAATCTATGTAATTCGAGGTAACCATAATAAACATTCTATAAGTGTATTTCTAAAATTCTCCATTTCATTCTAATCAGTTTACAATACCATTCTATGTGGAAAGAGCGTTATCGGATTCATAGAAGCAATGAGGAGATAGCAATACCTAGTAACAATGTAATCTTATATAATTATAACAAACATCTATTTACTGCTTTTCCACAATTCTACGTAGCATTCTATTACATTGGTGTTCATAATGGATAGCGATGGAAAGGATTCATATTAGTACTGTGGAGAAATTAGGCAGAACTGAATCTATGAATTTCAAGGACACCATAATAAACATTCTGTATGTGTTTTTCTAAAATTCTCCGTTTCATTCTAATCAGTTTACAATACCATACTTTGTGGAAAGAGCTTTATCGGATTCATACAAGCAATGAGGAGATAGGAATACCTAGTAACTATGTAATCTTATATAATTATAACAAACATCTATTTACTGCTTTTCCACAATTCTACGTAGCATTCTATTAAGCTTACATTGGTGTTCATAATGGATAGCGATGGAAAGGATTCATATTAGTACTGCGGAGAAATTAGGCGGAACTGAATCTATGTAATTCAAGGATACCATAATAAACATTCTCTAAGTGTTTTTCTAAAATTCTCCGTTTCATTCTAATCAGTTTACAATACCATTCTTTGTGGAAAGAGCTTTATCGGATTCATACAAGCAATAAGCAGATAGCAATACCTAGTTACTGTGTAATCTTTTATAATTATAAGAAACATCTACTTACTGTTTTCCCACAATTCTACAAGCATTCTATTAAGGTTACTTTAGTGTTCATAGTGGATAGCGTTTGAAAGGATTCATGACAGTACTGCGGAGATATCAAGCAGCACTAAATCTAGGTAATTCAAGGTTACTATAATAAACATTCTCTAAGTGTTTTTCTAAAATTCTCCGTTTCATTTGAATCAGTTTACAATACCATTCTTTGTGGAAAGAGCTTTATCGGATTCATACAAGCAATGAGGAGATAGCAATACCTAGTAACTATGTATTCTTATGTAATTATAACTAACATCTATTTACTGCTTTTCCACAATTCTACGTAGCATTCTATTAAGCTTACATTGGTGTTCATAGTGGATAGCGATTGAAAGGATTCATAACAGTAATGCGGAGCTATCAAGCAGCACTAAATCTAGGTAATTCAAGGTTACCATAATAAACATTCTCTAATTGTATTTCTAAAATTCTCCGTTTCATTCTAATCAGTTTACAATACCATTCTTTGTGGAAAGAGCTTTATCGGATTCATACAAGCAATAAGGAGATAGCAATACCTAGTAACTATGTAAACAACCATCTACTTACTGTTTTCCCACAATTCTACGTAGCATTCTATTAAGGTTACATTGGGGTTCATTGTGGATAGAGTTTGAAAGGATTCGTAACAGTACTGCGGAGATATCAAGCAGCACTAAATCTAGGTAATTCAAGGATACCATAACAAACATTCTCCAAGGTTTTTTTCTAAAATTCTCCGTTTAATTCGAATCAGTTTACAATACCATTTTTTTTTTTTGAAAGAGCTTTATCGGATTCATACAAGCAATGAGGAGATAGCAATACCTAGTAACTATGTAATCTTATATAATTATAACAAACATCTACTTACTGTTTTTCCACAATTCTACGTAGCATTCTATTAAGCTTACATTTGTGTTCATAACGGATAGCGAAGGAAAGGATTCATATTAGCACTGCGGAGAAATTAGGCAGAACTGAATCTATGTAATTCAAGGATACCATAATAAACATTCTCTAAGTGTTTTTTTAAAATTCTCCGTTTAATTCGAATCAGTTTACAATACCATTCTTTGTGGAAAGAGCTTTACCGGATTCATACAAGCAATGAGGAGATAGCAATACCTAGTAACTATGTAATCTTATATAATTATAACAAACATCTACTTACTGTTTTCCCACAATTCTACGTAGCATTCTATTAAGGTTACATTGGGGTTCATAGTGGATAGAGTTTGAAAGGATTCGTAACAGTACTGCGGAGATATCAAGCAGCACTAAATCTAGGTAATTAAAGGATACCATAATAAACATTCTCTAATTGTATTTCTAAAATTATCCATTTAATTCGAATCAGTTTACAATACCATTCTTTTTGGAAAGAGCTTTATCGGATTCATACAAGCAATGAGGAGATAGCAATACCTAGTAACTATGTATTCTTATATAATTATAACAAACATCTATTTACTGCTTTTCCACAATTCTACGTAGCATTCTATTCAGCTTACATTGGTGTTCATAATGGATAGCGATGGAAAGTACTGCGGAGAAATTAGGCAGAACTGAATCTAGGTAATTCAAGGATACCATAATAAGCATTCTCTAAGTGTTTTTCTAAAATTCTCCGTTTCATTCTAATCAGTTTACAATACCATTCTTTGTGGAAAGAGCTTTATCGGATTCATACAAGCACTGAGGAGATAGGAATACCTAGCAACTATGTAATCTTATATAATTATAAGAAACATCTACTTACTGTTTTCCCACAATTCTGCAAGCATTCTATTAAGGTTACATTAGTGTTCATAATGGATAGCGTTTGAAAGGATTCATGACAGTACTGCGGAGATATCAAGCAGCACTAAATCTAGGTAATTCAAGGTTACTATAATAAACATTCTCTAAGTGTATTTCTAAAATTCTCCGTTTCATTAGAATCAGTTTACAATACCATTCTTTGTGGAAAGAGCTTTATCGGATTCATACAAGCAATGAGGAGATAGCAATACCTAGTAACTAGGTATTCTTATATAATTATAACAAACATCTATTTACTGCATTTCCACAATTCTACGTAGCATTCTATTCAGCTTACATTGGTGTTCATAATGGATAGCGATGGAAAGGATTCACATTAGTACTGCGGAGAAATTAGGCAGAACTGAATCTATGTAATTCAAGGATACCATAATAAACATTCTCTAAGTGTTTTTCTAAAATTCTCCGTTTCATTCTAATCAGTTTACAATACCATTCTTTGTGGAAAGAGCTTTATCGGATTCATACAAGCAATGAGGAGATAGGAATACCTAGTAACTATGTAATCTTATATAATTATAACAAACATCTACTTACTGCTTTCCCACAATTCTACAAGCAATCTATTAAGGTTACATTAGTGTTCATAGTGGATAGCGTTTGAAAGGATTCATGACAGTACTGCGGAGATATCAAGCAGCACTAAATCTAGGTAATTCAATGTTACCATAATAAACATTCTCTAATTGTATTTCTAAAATTATCCATTTAATTCGAATCAGTTTACAATACCATTCTTTGTGGAAAGAGCTTTATCGGATTCATACAAGCAATGAGGAGATAGGAGTACCTAGTATCTATGTAATCTTATATAATTATAACAAACATCTACTTATTATTTTTCCATAATTCTACATAGCATTCTGTTAAGCTTACATTGCTGTTCATCGTGGATAGCGATTGAATGGATTCATAACAGTACTGCAGATTAATCAAGCAGGACTAAATCTATGTAGTTCACGGTAACCATAACAAACATTCGCTAAGTGTTTTTTAAAAATCCTTCGTTTAATTCTAATCAGTTTACATGGCATTCTTTGTGGAAAGAGATTTATCGGATTCATACAAGTAATGAGGAGAGAGGAATACCTAGTAACTATGTAATCGTATATAATTATAACCAACATCTACTTACTGTTCTTCCACAATTCTACGTAGCATTCTATTAAGCTTACATTGGTGTTCATAATGGATAGCGATTGAAAGGATTCATATTAGTCCTGCGGAGAAATTAAGCAGAACTGAATCTATGTAATTCAAGGATACCATAATAAGCATTCTCTAAGTGTTTTTCTAAAATTCTCCGTTTCATTCTAATCAGTTTACAATACCATTCTTTGTGGAAAGAGCTTTATCGGATTCATACAAGCACTGAGGAGATAGGAATACCTAGCAACTATGTAATCTTATATAATTATAAGAAACATCTACTTACTGTTTTCCCACAATTCTGCAAGCATTCTATTAAGGTTACATTAGTGTTCATAATGGATAGCGTTTGAAAGGATTCATGACAGTACTGCGGAGATATCAAGCAGCACTAAATCTAGGTAATTCAAGGTTACTATAATAAACATTCTCTAAGTGTATTTCTAAAATTCTCCGTTTCATTCGAATCAGTTTACAATACCATTCTTTGTGGAAAGAGCTTTATCGGATTCATACAAGCAATGAGGAGATAGCAATACCTAGTAACTAGGTATTCTTATATAATTATAACAAACATCTATTTACTGCATTTCCACAATTCTACGTAGCATTCTATTCAGCTTACATTGGTGTTCATAATGGATAGCGATGGAAAGGATTCACATTAGTACTGCGGAGAAATTAGGCAGAACTGAATCTATGTAATTCAAGGATACCATAATAAACATTCTCTAAGTGTTTTTCTAAAATTCTCCGTTTCATTCTAATCAGTTTACAATACCATTCTTTGTGGAAAGAGCTTTATCGGATTCATACAAGCAATGAGGAGATAGGAATACCTAGTAACTATGTAATCTTATATAATTATAACAAACATCTACTTACTGCTTTCCCACAATTCTACAAGCAATCTATTAAGGTTACATTAGTGTTCATAGTGGATAGCGTTTGAAAGGATTCATGACAGTACTGCGGAGATATCAAGCAGCACTAAATCTAGGTAATTCAATGTTACCATAATAAACATTCTCTAATTGTATTTCTAAAATTATCCATTTAATTCGAATCAGTTTACAATACCATTCTTTGTGGAAAGAGCTTTATCGGATTCATACAAGCAATGAGGAGATAGGAGTACCTAGTATCTATGTAATCTTATATAATTATAACAAACATCTACTTATTATTTTTCCATAATTCTACATAGCATTCTGTTAAGCTTACATTGCTGTTCATCGTGGATAGCGATTGAATGGATTCATAACAGTACTGCAGATTAATCAAGCAGGACTAAATCTATGTAGTTCACGGTAACCATAACAAACATTCGCTAAGTGTTTTTTAAAAATCCTTCGTTTAATTCTAATCAGTTTACATGGCATTCTTTGTGGAAAGAGATTTATCGGATTCATACAAGTAATGAGGAGAGAGGAATACCTAGTAACTATGTAATCGTATATAATTATAACCAACATCTACTTACTGTTCTTCCACAATTCTACGTAGCATTCTATTAAGCTTACATTGGTGTTCATAATGGATAGCGATTGAAAGGATTCATATTAGTCCTGCGGAGCAATTAAGCAGAACTGAATCTATGTAATTCAAGGTAACCATAATAAACATTCTCTAAGTGTTTTTCTAAAATTCTCCGTTTCATTCTAATCAGTTTACAATACCATTCTTTGTGGAAAGAGCTTTATCGGATTCATACAAGCAATGAGGAGATAGGAATACCTAGTAACTATGTAATCTTATATAATTATAAGAAACATCTATTTACTGCTTTTCCAGAATTCTACGTAGCATTCTATTAAGCTTACATTGGTGTTCATAACTGATAGCGATGGAAAGGATTCATGACAGTACTGCGGAGATATCAAGCAGCACTAAATCTAGGTAATTCAAGGTTACTATAATAAACATTCTCTAAGTGTATTTCTAAAATTCTCCGTTTCATTCGAATCAGTTTACAATACCATTCTTTGTGGAAAGAGCTTTATCGGATTCATACAAGCAATGAGGAGATAGCAATACCTAGTAACTATGTATTCTTATATAATTATAACAAACATCTATTTACTGCATTTCCACAATTCTACGTAGCATTCTATTCAGCTTACATTGGTGTTCATAATGGATAGCGATGGAAAGGATTCATATTAGTACTGCGGAGAAATTAGGCAGAACTGAATCTATGTAATTCAAGGATACCATAATAAACATTCTCTAAGTGTTTTTCTAAAATTCTCCGTTTCATTCTAATCAGCTTACAATACCATTCTTTGTGGAAAGAGCTTTATCGGATTCATACAAGCAATGAGGAGATAGGAATACCTAGTAACTATGTAATCTTATATAATTATAACAAACATCTACTTACTGCTTTCCCACAATTCTACAAGCAATCTATTAAGGTTACATTAGTGTTCATAGTGGATAGCGTTTGAAAGGATTCATGACAGTACTGCGGAGATATCAAGCAGCACTAAATCTAGGTAATTCAATGTTACCATAATAAACATTCTCTAATTGTATTTCTAAAATTATCCATTTAATTCGAATCAGTTTACAATACCATTCTTTGTGGAAAGAGCTTTATCGGATTCATACAAGCAATGAGGAGATAGGAGTACCTAGTATCTATGTAATCTTATATAATTATAACAAACATCTACTTATTATTTTTCCATAATTCTACATAGCATTCTGTTAAGCTTACATTGCTGTTCATCGTGGATAGCGATTGAATGGATTCATAACAGTACTGCAGATTAATCAAGCAGGACTAAATCTATGTAGTTCACGGTAACCATAACAAACATTCGCTAAGTGTTTTTTAAAAATCCTTCGTTTAATTCTAATCAGTTTACATGGCATTCTTTGTGGAAAGAGATTTATCGGATTCATACAAGTAATGAGGAGATAGGAATACCTAGTAACTATGTAATCGTATCTAATTATAACCAACATCTACTTACTGTTCTTCCACAATTCTACGTAGCATTCTATTAAGCTTACATTGGTGTTCATAATGGATAGCGATTGAAAGGAGAAATTAAGCAGAACTGAATCTATGTAATTCAAGGTAACCATAATAAACATTCTCTAAGTGTTTTTCTAAAATTCTCCGTTTCATTCTAATCAGTTTACAATACCATTCTTTGTGGAAAGAGCTTTATCGGATTCATACAAGCAATGAGGAGATAGCAATACCTAGTAACTATGTAATCTTATATAATTATAACAAACATCTACTTACTGCTTTCCCACAATTCTACAAGCAATCTATTAAGGTTACATTAGTGTTCATAGTGGATAGCGTTTGAAAGGATTCATGACAGTACTGCGGAGATATCAAGCAGCACTAAATCTAGGTAATTCAATGTTACCATAATAAACATTCTCTAATTGTATTTCTAAAATTATCCATTTAATTCGAATCAGTTTACAATACCATTCTTTGTGGAAAGAGCTTTATCGGATTCATACAAGCAATGAGGAGATAGGAGTACCTAGTATCTATGTAATCTTATATAATTATAACAAACATCTACTTATTATTTTTCCATAATTCTACATAGCATTCTGTTAAGCTTACATTGCTGTTCATCGTGGATAGCGATTGAATGGATTCATAACAGTACTGCAGATTAATCAAGCAGGACTAAATCTATGTAGTTCACGGTAACCATAACAAACATTCGCTAAGTGTTTTTTAAAAATCCTTCGTTTAATTCTAATCAGTTTACATGGCATTCTTTGTGGAAAGAGATTTATCGGATTCATACAAGTAATGAGGAGATAGGAATACCTAGTAACTATGTAATCGTATATAATTATAACAAACATCTACTTACTACTTTTCCATAATTCTACGTAGCATTCTATTAAGCTTACATTGGTGTTCATAGTGGATAGCGATTGAAAGGATTCATAACATTAATGCGGAGCTATCAAGCAGCACAAAATCTAGGTAATTCAAGGTTATCATAATAAACATTCTCTAATTGTATTTCTAAAATTATCCATTTAATTCGAACCAGTTTACAATACCTATTTACTGCTTTTCCACAATTCTACGTAGCATTCTATTAAGCTTACATTGGTGTTCATAATGGATAGCGATGGAAAGGATTCATATTAGTCCTGCGGAGAAATTAAGCAGAACTGAATCTATGTAATTCAAGGATAGCATAATAAACATTCTCTAAGTGTTTTTCTAAAATTCTCCATTTCATTCTAATCAGTTTACAATACCATTCTTTGTGGAAGGAGCTTTATCGGATTCATACAAGCAATGAGGAGATAGCAATACCTAGTAACTATGTAATCGTATATAATTATAACCAACATCTACTTACTGTTCTTCCACAATTCTACGTAGCATTCTATTAAGCTTACATTGGTGTTCATAATGGATAGCGATTGAAAGGAGAAATTAAGCAGAACTGAATCTATGTAATTCAAGGTAACCATAATAAACATTCTCTAAGTGTTTTTCTAAAATTCTCCGTTTCATTCTAATCAGTTTACAATACCATTCTTTGTGGAAAGAGCTTTATCGGATTCATACAAGCAATGAGGAGATAGCAATACCTAGTAACTATGTAATCTTATATAATTATAAGAAACATCTATTTACTGCTTTTCCAGAATTCTACGTAGCATTCTATTAAGCTTACATTGGTGTTCATAACTGACAGCGATGGAAAGGATTCATGACAGTACTGCGGAGATATCAAGCAGCACTAAATCTAGGTAATTCAAGGTTACTATAATAAACATTCTCTAAGTGTATTTCTAAAATTCTCCGTTTCATTCGAATCATTTTACAATACCATTCTTTGTGGAAAGAGCTTTATCGGATTCATACAAGCAATGAGGAGATAGCAATACCTAGTAACTATGTATTCTTATATAATTATAACAAACATCTATTTGCTGCATTTCCACAATTCTACGTAGCATTCTATTCAGCTTACATTGGTGTTCATAATGGATAGCGATGGAAAGGATTCATATTAGTACTGCGGAGAAATTAGGCAGAACTGAATCTATGTAATTCAAGGATACCATAATAAACATTCTCTAAGTGTTTTTCTAAAATTCTCCGTTTCATTCTAATCAGTTTACAATACCATTCTTTGTGGAAAGAGCTTTATCGGATTCATACAAGCAATGAGGAGATAGGAATACCTAGTAACTATGTAATCTTATATAATTATAACAAACATCTACTTACTGCTTTCCCACAATTCTACAAGCAATCTATTAAGGTTACATTAGTGTTCATAGTGGATAGCGTTTGAAAGGATTCATGACAGTACTGCGGAGATATCAAGCAGCACTAAATCTAGGTAATTCAATGTTACCATAATAAACATTCTCTAATTGTATTTCTAAAATTATCCATTTAATTCGAATCAGTTTACAATACCATTCTTTGTGGAAAGAGCTTTATCGGATTCATACAAGCAATGAGGAGATAGGAGTACCTAGTATCTATGTAATCTTATATAATTATAACAAACATCTACTTATTATTTTTCCATAATTCTACATAGCATTCTGTTAAGCTTACATTGCTGTTCATCGTGGATAGCGATTGAATGGATTCATAACAGTACTGCAGATTAATCAAGCAGGACTAAATCTATGTAGTTCACGGTAACCATAACAAACATTCGCTAAGTGTTTTTTAAAAATCCTTCGTTTAATTCTAATCAGTTTACATGGCATTCTTTGTGGAAAGAGATTTATCGGATTCATACAAGTAATGAGGAGATAGGAATACCTAGTAACTATGTAATCGTATATAATTATAACCAACATCTACTTACTGTTCTTCCACAATTCTACATAGCATTCTATTAAGCTTACATTGGTGTTCATAATGGATAGCGATTGAAAGGAGAAATTAAGCAGAACTGAATCTATGTAATTCAAGGTAACCATAATAAACATTCTCTAAGTGTTTTTCTAAAATTCTCCGTTTCATTCTAATCAGTTTACAATACCATTCTTTGTGGAAAGAGCTTTATCGGATTCATACAAGCAATGAGGAGATAGCAATACCTAGTAACTATGTAATCTTATATAATTATAAGAAACATCTATTTACTGCTTTTCCAGAATTCTACGTAGCATTCTATTAAGCTTACATTGGTGTTCATAACTGATAGCGATGGAAAGGATTCATGACAGTACTGCGGAGATATCAAGCAGCACTAAATCTAGGTAATTCAAGGTTACTATAATAAACATTCTCTAAGTGTATTTCTAAAATTCTCCGTTTCATTCGAATCATTTTACAATACCATTCTTTGTGGAAAGAGCTTTATCGGATTCATACAAGCAATGAGGAGATAGCAATACCTAGTAACTATGTATTCTTATATAATTATAACAAACATCTATTTACTGCATTTCCACAATTCTACGTAGCATTCTATTCAGCTTACATTGGTGTTCATAATGGATAGCGATGGAAAGGATTCATATTAGTACTGCGGAGAAATTAGGCAGAACTGAATCTATGTAATTCAAGGATACCATAATAAACATTCTCTAAGTGTTTTTCTAAAATTCTCCGTTTCATTCTAATCAGTTTACAATACCATTCTTTGTGGAAAGAGCTTTATCGGATTCATACAAGCAATGAGGAGATAGGAATACCTAGTAACTATGTAATCTTATATAATTATAACAAACATCTACTTACTGCTTTCCCACAATTCTACAAGCAATCTATTAAGGTTACATTAGTGTTCATAGTGGATAGCGTTTGAAAGGATTCATGACAGTACTGCGGAGATATCAAGCAGCACTAAATCTAGGTAATTCAATGTTACCATAATAAACATTCTCTAATTGTATTTCTAAAATTATCCATTTAATTCGAATCAGTTTACAATACCATTCTTTGTGGAAAGAGCTTTATCGGATTCATACAAGCAATGAGGAGATAGGAGTACCTAGTATCTATGTAATCGTATATAATTATAACCAACATCTACTTACTGTTCTTCCACAATTCTACGTAGCATTCTATTAAGCTTACATTGGTGTTCATAATGGATAGCGATTGAAAGGAGAAATTAAGCAGAACTGAATCTATGTAATTCAAGGTAACCATAATAAACATTCTCTAAGTGTTTTTCTAAAATTCTCCGTTTCATTCTAATCAGTTTACAATACCATTCTTTGTGGAAAGAGCTTTATCGGATTCATACAAGCAATGAGGAGATAGCAATACCTAGTAACTATGTAATCTTATATAATTATAAGAAACATCTATTTACTGCTTTTCCAGAATTCTACGTAGCATTCTATTAAGCTTACATTGGTGTTCATAACTGATAGCGATGGAAAGGATTCATGACAGTACTGCGGAGATATCAAGCAGCACTAAATCTAGGTAATTCAAGGTTACTATAATAAACATTCTCTAAGTGTATTTCTAAAATTCTCCGTTTCATTCGAATCAGTTTACAATACCATTCTTTGTGGAAAGAGCTTTATCGGATTCATACAAGCAATGAGGAGATAGCAATACCTAGTAACTATGTATTCTTATATAATTATAACAAACATCTATTTACTGCATTTCCACAATTCTACGTAGCATTCTATTCAGCTTACATTGGTGTTCATAATGGATAGCGATGGAAAGGATTCATGTTAGTACTGCGGAGAAATTAGGCAGAACTGAATCTATGTAATTCAAGGATACCATAATAAACATTCTCTAAGTGTTTTTCTAAAATTCTCCGTTTCATTCTAATCAGTTTACAATACCATTCTTTGTGGAAAGAGCTTTATCGGATTCATACAAGCAATGAGGAGATAGGAATACCTAGTAACTATGTAATCTTATATAATTATAACAAACATCTACTTACTGCTTTCCCACAATTCTACAAGCAATCTATTAAGGTTACATTAGTGTTCATAGTGGATAGCGTTTGAAAGGATTCATGACAGTACTGCGGAGATATCAAGCAGCACTAAATCTAGGTAATTCAATGTTACCATAATAAACATTCTCTAATTGTATTTCTAAAATTATCCATTTAATTCGAATCAGTTTACAATACCATTCTTTGTGGAAAGAGCTTTATCGGATTCATACAAGCAATGAGGAGATAGGAGTACCTAGTATCTATGTAATCTTATATAATTATAACAAACATCTACTTATTATTTTTCCATAATTCTACATAGCATTCTGTTAAGCTTACATTGCTGTTCATCGTGGATAGCGATTGAATGGATTCATAACAGTACTGCAGATTAATCAAGCAGGACTAAATCTATGTAGTTCACGGTAACCATAACAAACATTCGCTAAGTGTTTTTTAAAAATCCTTCGTTTAATTCTAATCAGTTTACATGGCATTCTTTGTGGAAAGAGATTTATCGGATTCATACAAGTAATGAGGAGATAGGAATACCTAGTAACTATGTAATCGTATATAATTATAACCAACATCTACTTACTGTTCTTCCACAATTCTACGTAGCATTCTATTAAGCTTACATTGGTGTTCATAATGGATAGCGATTGAAAGGAGAAATTAAGCAGAACTGAATCTATGTAATTCAAGGTAACCATAATAAACATTCTCTAAGTGTTTTTCTAAAATTCTCCGTTTCATTCTAATCAGTTTACAATACCATTCTTTGTGGAAAGAGCTTTATCGGATTCATACAAGCAATGAGGAGATAGCAATACCTAGTAACTATGTAATCTTATATAATTATAACAAACATCTACTTACTGCTTTCCCACAATTCTACAAGCAATCTATTAAGGTTACATTAGTGTTCATAGTGGATAGCGTTTGAAAGGATTCATGACAGTACTGCGGAGATATCAAGCAGCACTAAATCTAGGTAATTCAATGTTACCATAATAAACATTCTCTAATTGTATTTCTAAAATTATCCATTTAATTCGAATCAGTTTACAATACCATTCTTTGTGGAAAGAGCTTTATCGGATTCATACAAGCAATGAGGAGATAGGAGTACCTAGTATCTATGTAATCTTATATAATTATAACAAACATCTACTTATTATTTTTCCATAATTCTACATAGCATTCTGTTAAGCTTACATTGCTGTTCATCGTGGATAGCGATTGAATGGATTCATAACAGTACTGCAGATTAATCAAGCAGGACTAAATCTATGTAGTTCACGGTAACCATAACAAACATTCGCTAAGTGTTTTTTAAAAATCCTTCGTTTAATTCTAATCAGTTTACATGGCATTCTTTGTGGAAAGAGATTTATCGGATTCATACAAGTAATGAGGAGATAGGAATACCTAGTAACTATGTAATCGTATATAATTATAACCAACATCTACTTACTGTTCTTCCACAATTCTACGTAGCATTCTATTAAGCTTACATTGGTGTTCATAATGGATAGCGATTGAAAGGATTCATATTAGTCCTGCGGAGAAATTAAGCAGAACTGAATCTATGTAATTCAAGGTAACCATAATAAACATTCTCTAAGTGTTTTTCTAAAATTCTCCGTTTCATTCTAATCAGTTTACAATACCATTCTTTGTGGAAAGAGCTTTATCGGATTCATACAAGCAATGAGGAGATAGCAATACCTAGTAACTATGTAATCTTATATAATTATAAGAAACATCTATTTACTGCTTTTCCAGAATTCTACGTAGCATTCTATTAAGCTTACATTGGTGTTCATAACTGATAGCGATGGAAAGGATTCATGACAGTACTGCGGAGATATCAAGCAGCACTAAATCTAGGTAATTCAAGGTTACTATAATAAGCATTCTCTAAGTGTATTTCTAAAATTCTCCGTTTCATTCGAATCAGTTTACAATACCATTCTTTGTGGAAAGAGCTTTATCGGATTCATAGAAGCAATGAGGAGATAGCAATACCTAGTAACTATGTATTCTTATATAATTATAACAAACATCTATTTACTGCATTTCCACAATTCTACGTAGCATTCTATTCAGCTTACATTGGTGTTCATAATGGATAGCGATGGAAAGGATTCATATTAGTACTGCGGAGAAATTAGGCAGAACTGAATCTATGTAATTCAAGGATACCATAATAAACATTCTCTAAGTGTTTTTCTAAAATTCTCCGTTTCATTCTAATCAGTTTACAATACCATTCTTTGTGGAAAGAGCTTTATCGGATTCATACAAGCAATGAGGAGATAGGAATACCTAGTAACTATGTAATCTTATATAATTATAACAAACATCTACTTACTGCTTTCCCACAATTCTACAAGCAATCTATTAAGGTTACATTAGTGTTCATAGTGGATAGCGTTTGAAAGGATTCATGACAGTACTGCGGAGATATCAAGCAGCACTAAATCTAGGTAATTCAATGTTACCATAATAAACATTCTCTAATTGTATTTCTAAAATTATCCATTTAATTCGAATCAGTTTACAATACCATTCTTTGTGGAAAGAGCTTTATCGGATTCATACAAGCAATGAGGAGATAGGAGTACCTAGTATCTATGTAATCTTATATAATTATAACAAACATCTACTTATTATTTTTCCATAATTCTACATAGCATTCTGTTAAGCTTACATTGCTGTTCATCGTGGATAGCGATTGAATGGATTCATAACAGTACTGCAGATTAATCAAGCAGGACTAAATCTATGTAGTTCACGGTAACCATAACAAACATTCGCTAAGTGTTTTTTAAAAATCCTTCGTTTAATTCTAATCAGTTTACATGGCATTCTTTGTGGAAAGAGATTTATCGGATTCATACAAGTAATGAGGAGATAGGAATACCTAGTAACTATGTAATCGTATATAATTATAACCAACATCTACTTACTGTTCTTCCACAATTCTACGTAGCATTCTATTAAGCTTACATTGGTGTTCATAATGGATAGCGATTGAAAGGAGAAATTAAGCAGAACTGAATCTATGTAATTCAAGGTAACCATAATAAACATTCTCTAAGTGTTTTTCTAAAATTCTCCGTTTCATTCTAATCAGTTTACAATACCATTCTTTGTGGAAAGAGCTTTATCGGATTCATACAAGCAATGAGGAGATAGCAATACCTAGTAACTATGTAATCTTATATAATTATAACAAACATCTATTTACTGCTTTTCCAGAATTCTACGTAGCATTCTATTAAGCTTACATTGGTGTTCATAACGGATAGCGATGGAAAGGATTCATGACAGTACTGCGGATATATCAAGCAGCACTAAATCTAGGTAATTCAAGGATACCATAATAAACATTCTCTAAGTGTTTTTCTAAAATTCTCCGTTTCATTCTAATCAGTTTACAATACCAGAAAGAGGTTTATCGGATTCATACAAGCAATGAGGAGATAGGAATACCTAGTAACTATGTAATCTTATATTATTATAACAAACATCTACTTACTGTTTTCCCACAATTCTGCAAGCATTCTATTAAGGTAACATTAGTGTTCATAATGGATAGCGTTTGAAAGGATTCATGACAGTACTGCGGAGATATCAAGCAGCACTAAATCTAGGTAATTCAAGGTTACTATAATAAACATTCTCTAAGTGTATTTCTAAAATTCTCCGTTTCATTCGAATCAGTTTACAATACCATTTTTTGTGGAAAGAGCTTTATCGGATTCATACAAGCAATGAGGAGATAGCAATACCTAGTAACTATGTATTCTTATATAATTATAACTAACATCTATTTACTGCTTTTCCACAATTCTACGTAGCATTCTATTAAGCTTACATTGGTGTTCATAGTGGATACCGATTGAAAGGATTCATAACAGTAATGCGGAGCTATCAAGCAGCACTAAATCTAGGTAATTCAAGGTTACCATAATAAACATTCTCTAATTGTATTTCTAAAATTATCCATTTAATTCAAATCAGTTTACAATACCATTCTATGTGGAAAGAGCTTTATCGGATTCATAGAAGTAATGAGGAGATAGCAATACCTAGTAACAATGTAATCTTATATAATTATAACAAACATCTATTTACTGCTTTTCCACAATTCTACGTATCATTCTATTAAGCTTACATTGGTGTTCATAATGGATAGCGATGGAAAGGATTCATATAAGTACTGCGGAGAAATTAGGCAGAGCTGAATCTATGTATTTCAAGGACACCATAATAAACATTCTGTATGTGTTTTTCTAAAATTCTCCATTTCATTCTAATCAGTTTACAATACCATTCTTTGTGGAAAGAGCTTTATCGGATTCATACAAGCAATGAGGAGATAGCAATACCTAGTAACTATGTAATCTTTTATAATTATAACAAACATCTATTTACTGCTTTTCCACAATTCTACGTAGCATTCTATTAAGCTTACATTGGTGTTCATAACGGATAGCGATGGAAAGGATTCATATTAGTACTGCGGAGAAATTAGGCAGAACTGAATCTATGTATTTCAAGGATACCATAATAAACATTCTCTAATTGTATTTCTAAAATTATCCATTTAATTCGAATCAGTTTACAATACCATTCTTTTTGGAAAGAGCTTTATCGGATTCATACAAGCAATGAGGAGATAGCAATACCTAGTAACTATGTATTCTTATATAATTATAACAAACATCTATCTACTGCTTTTCCACAATTCTACGTAGCATTCTATTCAGCTTACATTGGTGTTCATAATGGATAGCGATGGAAAGGATTCATATTAGTACTGCGGAGAAATTAGGCAGAACTGAATCTATGTAATTCAAGCATACTATAATAAACATTCTCTAAGTGTTTTTCTAAAATTCTCCGTTTCATTCTAATCAGTTTACAATACCATTCTTTGTGGAAAGAGCTTTATCGGATTCATACAACCAATGAGGAGATAGGAATACCTAGTAACTATGTAATCTTATATAATTATAAGAAACATCTACTTACTGTTTTCCCACAATTCTACAAGCATTCTATTAAGGTTACAATAGTGTTCATAGTGCATAGCGTTTGAAAGGATTCATGACAGTACTGCGGAGATATCAAGCAGCACTAAATCTAGGTAATTCAAGGATACCATAATAAACATTCTCTAAGTGTTTTTCCAAAATTCTCCGTTTAATTCGAATCAGTTTACAATACCATTCTTTGTGGAAAGAGCTTTATCGGATTCATACAAGCAATGAGGAGATAGGAATACCTAGTAACTATGTAATCTTGTATAATTATAACAAACATCTACTTACTGTTTTCCCACAATTCTGCAAGCATTCTATTAAGGTTACATTAGTGTTCATAATGGATAGCGTTTGAAAGGATTCATGACAGTACTGCAGAGATATCAAGCAGGACTAAATCTATGTAGTTTACGGTAACCATAACAAACATTCGCTAAGTATTTTTTTAAAATTCTTCATTTAATTCTAATCAGTTTACATGGCATTCTTTGTGGAAAGAGATTTATCGGATTCATACAAGTAATGAGGAGATAGGAATACCTAGTAACTATGTAATATTGTATAATTATAACCAACATCTACTTACTGTTCTTCCACAATTCTACGTAGCATTCTATTAAGCTTACATTGGTGTTCATAATGGATAGCGATTGAAAGGATTCATATTAGTCCTGCGGAGAAATTAAGCAGAACTGAATCTATGTAATTCAAGGTAACCATAATAAACATTCTATAAGTGTTTTTCTAAAATTCTCCGTTTCATTCTAATCAGTTTACAATACCATTCTTTGTGGAAAGAGCTTTATCGGATTCATACAAGCAATGAGGAGATAGCAATACCTAGTAACTATGTAATCTTATATAATTATAACAAACATCTATTTACTGCTTTTCCACAATTCTACGTAGCATTCTATTAAGCTTACATTGGTGTTCATACTGGATAGCGATTGAAAGAATTCATAACAGTAATGCGGAGCTATCAAGCAGCACTAAATCTACGTAATTCAAGGTTACCATAATAAACATTCTCTAATTGTTTTTCTAAAATTATCCATTTAATTCGAATCAGTTTACAATACCATTCTTTGTGGAAAGAGCTTTATCGGATTCATACAAGCAATGAGGAGATAGGAATACCTAGTATCTATGTAATCTTATATAATTATAACAAACATCTACTTATTATTTTTCCATAATTCTACATAGCATTCTGTTAAGCTTACATTGCTGTTCATCGTGGATAGCGATGGAACGGATTCATAACAGTACTGCAGATTAATCAAGCAGGACTAAATCTATGTAATTCAAGGATACCATAATAAACATTCTCTAAGTGTTTTTCTAAAATTCTTCGTTTAATTCTAATCAGTTTACATGGCATTCTTTGTGGAAAGAGATTTATCGGATTCATACAAGTAATGAGGAGATATCCATACCTAGTAACTATGTATTCTTATATAATTATAACAAACATCTACTTACTACTTTTCCATAATTCTACGTAGCATTCTATTAAGCTTACATTGGTGTTCATAGTGGATAGCGATTGAAAGGATTCATAACATTAATGCGGAGCTATCAAGCAGCACTAAATCTAGGTAATTCAAGGTTATCATAATAAACATTCTCTAATTGTATTTCTAAAATTATCCATTTAATTCGAACCAGTTTACAATACCTATTTACTGCTTTTCCACAATTCTACGTAGCATTCTATTAAGCTTACATTGGTGTTCATAATGGATAGCGATGGAAAGGATTCATATTAGTCCTGCGGAGAAATTAAGCAGAACTGAATCTATGTAATTCAAGGATAGCATAATAAACATTCTCTAAGTGTTTTTCTAAAATTCTCCGTTTCATTCTAATCAGTTTACAATACCATTCTTTGTGGAAAGAGCTTTATCGGATTCATACAAGCAATGAGGAGATAGCAATACCTAGTAACTATGTAATCTTATATAATTATAAGAAACATCTATTTACTGCTTTTCCAGAATTCTACGTAGCATTCTATTAAGCTTACATTGGTGTTCATAACTGATAGCGATGGAAAGGATTCATGACAGTACTGCGGAGATATCAAGCAGCACTAAATCTAGGTAATTCAAGGTTACTATAATAAACATTCTCTAAGTGTATTTCTAAAATTCTCCGTTTCATTCGAATCAGTTTACAATACCATTCTTTGTGGAAAGAGCTTTATCGGATTCATACAAGCAATGAGGAGATAGCAATACCTAGTAACTATGTATTCTTATATAATTATAACAAACATCTATTTACTGCATTTCCACAATTCTACGTAGCATTCTATTCAGCTTACATTGGTGTTCATAATGGATAGCGATGGAAAGGATTCATATTAGTACTGCGGAGAAATTAGGCAGAACTGAATCTATGTAATTCAAGGATACCATAATAAACATTCTCTAAGTGTTTTTCTAAAATTCTCCGTTTCATTCTAATCAGTTTACAATACCATTCTTTGTGGAAAGAGCTTTATCGGATTCATACAAGCAATGAGGAGATAGGAATACCTAGTAACTATGTAATCTTATATAATTATAACAAACATCTACTTACTGCTTTCCCACAATTCTACAAGCAATCTATTAAGGTTACATTAGTGTTCATAGTGGATAGCGTTTGAAAGGATTCATGACAGTACTGCGGAGATATCAAGCAGCACTAAATCTAGGTAATTCAATGTTGCCATAATAAATATTCTCTAATTGTATTTCTAAAATTATCCATTTAATTCGAATCAGTTTACAATACCATTCTTTGTGGAAAGAGCTTTATCGGATTCATACAAGCAATGAGGAGATAGGAGTACCTAGTATCTATGTAATCTTATATAATTATAACAAACATCTACTTATTATTTTTCCATAATTCTACATAGCATTCTGTTAAGCTTACATTGCTGTTCATCGTGGATAGCGATTGAATGGATTCATAACAGTACTGCAGATTAATCAAGCAGGACTAAATCTATGTAGTTCACGGTAACCATAACAAACATTCGCTAAGTGTTTTTTAAAAATCCTTCGTTTAATTCTAATCAGTTTACATGGCATTCTTTGTGGAAAGAGATTTATCGGATTCATACAAGTAATGAGGAGATAGGAATACCTAGTAACTATGTAATCGTATATAATTATAACCAACATCTACTTACTGTTCTTCCACAATTCTACGTAGCATTCTATTAAGCTTACATTGGTGTTCATAATGGATAGCGATTGAAAGGAGAAATTAAGCAGAACTGAATCTATGTAATTCAAGGTAACCATAATAAACATTCTCTAAGTGTTTTTCTAAAATTCTCCGTTTCATTCTAATCAGTTTACAATACCATTCTTTGTGGAAAGAGCTTCATCGGATTCATACAAGCAATGAGGAGATAGCAATACCTAGTAACTATGCATTCTTATATAATTATAACAAACATCTATTTACTGCATTTCCACAATTCTACGTAGCATTCTATTCAGCTTACATTGGTGTTCATAATGGATAGTGATGGAAAGGATTCATATTAGTACTGCGGAGAAATTAGGCAGAACTGAATCTATGTAATTCAAGGATACCATAATAAACATTCTCTAAGTGTTTTTCTAAAATTCTCCGTTTCATTCTAATCAGTTTACAATACCATTCTTTGGGGAAAGAGCTTTATCGGATTCATACAAGCAATGAGGAGATAGGAATACCTAGTAACTATGTAATCTTATATAATTATAACAAACATCTACTTACTGCTTTCCCACAATTCTACAAGCAATCTATTAAGGTTACATTAGTGTTCATAGTGGATAGCGTTTGAAAGGATTCATGACAGTACTGCGGAGATATCAAGCAGCACTAAATCTAGGTAATTCAAGGTTACTATAATAAACATTCTCTAAGTGTATTTCTAAAATTCTCCGTTTCATTCGAATCACTTTACAATACCATTCTTTGTGGAAAGAGCTTCATCGGATTCATACAAGCAATGAGGAGATAGCAATACCTAGTAACTATGCATTCTTATATAATTATAACAAACATCTATTTACTGCATTTCCACAATTCTACGTAGCATTCTATTCAGCTTACATTGGTGTTCATAATGGATAGCGATGGAAAGGATTCATATTAGTACTGCGGAGAAATTAGGCAGAACTGAATCTATGTAATTCAAGGATACCATAATAAACATTCTCTAAGTGTTTTTCTAAAATTCTCCGTTTCATTCTAATCAGTTTACAATACCATTCTTTGTGGAAAGAGCTTTATCGGATTCATACAAGCAATGAGGAGATAGGAATACCTAGTAACTATGTAATCTTATATAATTATAACAAACATCTACTTACTGCTTTCCCACAATTCTACAAGCAATCTATTAAGGTTACATTAGTGTTCATAGTGGATAGCGTTTGAAAGGATTCATGACAGTACTGCGGAGATATCAAGCAGCACTAAATCTAGGTAATTCAATGTTACCATAATAAACATTCTCTAATTGTATAAGTAATGAGGAGATAGGAATACCTAGTAACTATGTAATCGTATATAATTATAACCAACATCTACTTACTGTTCTTCCACAATTCTACGTAGCATTCTATTAAGCTTACATTGGTGTTCATAATGGATAGCGATGGAAAGGATTCATATTAGTACTGCGGAGAAATTAGGCAGAACTGAATCTATGTAATTCAAGGATACCATAATAAACATTCTCTAAGTGTTTTTCTAAAATTCTCCGTTTCATTCTAATCAGTTTACAATACCATTCTTTGTGGAAAGAGCTTTATCGGATTCATACAAGCAATGAGGAGATAGGAATACCTAGTAACTATGTAATCTTATATAATTATAACAAACATCTACTTACTGCTTTCCCACAATTCTACAAGCAATCTATTAAGGTTACATTAGTGTTCATAGTGGATAGCGTTTGAAAGGATTCATGACAGTACTGCGGAGATATCAAGCAGCACTAAATCTAGGTAATTCAATGTTACCATAATAAACATTCTCTAATTGTATAAGTAATGAGGAGATAGGAATACCTAGTAACTATGTAATCGTATATAATTATAACCAACATCTACTTACTGTTCTTCCACAATTCTACGTAGCATTCTATTAAGCTTACATTGGTGTTCATAATGGATAGCGATGGAAAGGATTCATATTAGTACTGCGGAGAAATTAGGCAGAACTGAATCTATGTAATTCAAGGATACCATAATAAACATTCTCTAAGTGTTTTTCTAAAATTCTCCGTTTCATTCTAATCAGTTTACAATACCATTCTTTGTGGAAAGAGCTTTATCGGATTCATACAAGCAATGAGGAGATAGGAATACCTAGTAACTATGTAATCTTATATAATTATAACAAACATCTACTTACTGCTTTCCCACAATTCTACAAGCAATCTATTAAGGTTACATTAGTGTTCATAGTGGATAGCGTTTGAAAGGATTCATGACAGTACTGCGGAGATATCAAGCAGCACTAAATCTAGGTAATTCAATGTTACCATAATAAACATTCTCTAATTGTATAAGTAATGAGGAGATAGGAATACCTAGTAACTATGTAATCGTATATAATTATAACCAACATCTACTTACTGTTCTTCCACAATTCTACGTAGCATTCTATTAAGCTTACATTAGTGTTCATAATGGATAGCGATTGAAAGGAGAAATTAAGCAGAACTGAATCTATGTAATTCAAGGTAACCATAATAAACATTCTCTAAGTGTTTTTCTAAAATTCTCCGTTTCATTCTAATCAGTTTACAATACCATTCTTTGTGGAAAGAGCTTTATCGGATTCATACAAGCAATGAGGAGATAGCAATACCTAGTAACTATGTAATCTTATATAATTATAAGAAACATCTATTTACTGCTTTTCCAGAATTCTACGTAGCATTCTATTAAGCTTACATTGGTGTTCATAACTGATAGCGATGGAAAGGATTCATGACAGTACTGCGGAGATATCAAGCAGCACTAAATCTAGGTAATTCAAGGTTACTATAATAAACATTCTCTAAGTGTATTACTAAAATTCTCCGTTTCATTCGAATCAGTTTACAATACCATTCTTTGTGGAAAGAGCTTCATCGGATTCATACAAGCAATGAGGAGATAGCAATACCTAGTAACTATGTATTCTTATATAATTATAACAAACATCTATTTACTGCATTTCCACAATTCTACGTAGCATTCTATTCAGCTTACATTGGTGTTCATAATGGATAGCGATGGAAAGGATTCATATTAGTACTGCGGAGAAATTAGGCAGAACTGAATCTATGTAATTCAAGGATACCATAATAAACATTCTCTAAGTGTTTTTCTAAAATTCTCCGTTTCATTCTAATCAGTTTACAATACCATTCTTTGTGGAAAGAGCTTTATCGGATTCATACAAGCAATGAGGAGATAGGAATACCTAGTAACTATGTAATCTTATATAATTATAACAAACATCTACTTACTGCTTTCCCACAATTCTACAAGCAATCTATTAAGGTTACATTAGTGTTCATAGTGGATAGCGTTTGAAAGGATTCATGACAGTACTGCGGAGATATCAAGCAGCACTAAATCTAGGTAATTCAATGTTACCATAATAAACATTCTCTAATTGTATTTCTAAAATTATCCATTTAATTCGAATCAGTTTACAATACCATTCTTTGTGGAAAGAGCTTTATCGGATTCATACAAGCAATGAGGAGATAGGAGTACCTAGTATCTATGTAATCTTATATAATTATAACAAACATCTACTTATTATTTTTCCATAATTCTACATAGCATTCTGTTAAGCTTACATTGCTGTTCATCGTGGATAGCGATTGAATGGATTCATAACAGTACTGCAGATTAATCAAGCAGGACTAAATCTATGTAGTTCACGGTAACCATAACAAACATTCGCTAAGTGTTTTTTAAAAATCCTTCGTTTAATTCTAATCAGTTTACATGGCATTCTTTGTGGAAAGAGATTTATCGGATTCATACAAGTAATGAGGAGATAGGAATACCTAGTAACTATGTAATCGTATATAATTATAACCAACATCTACTTACTGTTCTTCCACAATTCTACGTAGCATTCTATTAAGCTTACATTGGTGTTCATAATGGATAGCGATTGAAAGGAGAAATTAAGCAGAACTGAATCTATGTAATTCAAGGTAACCATAATAAACATTCTCTAAGTGTTTTTCTAAAATTCTCCGTTTCATTCTAATCAGTTTACAATACCATTCTTTGTGGAAAGAGCTTTATCGGATTCATACAAGCAATGAGGAGATAGCAATACCTAGTAACTATGTAATCTTATATAATTATAAGAAACATCTATTTACTGCTTTTCAAGAATTCTACGTAGCATTCTATTAAGCTTACATTGGTGTTCATAACTGATAGCGATGGAAAGGATTCATGACAGTACTGCGGAGATATCAAGCAGCACTAAATCTAGGTAATTCAAGGTTACTATAATAAACATTCTCTAAGTGTATTTCTAAAATTCTCCGTTTCATTCGAATCAGTTTACAATACCATTCTTTGTGGAAAGAGCTTTATCGGATTCATACAAGCAATGAGGAGATAGCAATACCTAGTAACTATGTATTCTTATATAATTATAACAAACATCTATTTACTGCATTTCCACAATTCTACGTAGCATTCTATTCAGCTTACATTGGTGTTCATAATGGATAGCGATGGAAAGGATTCATATTAGTACTGCGGAGAAATTAGGCAGAACTGAATCTATGTAATTCAAGGATACCATAATAAACATTCTCTAAGTGTTTTTCTAAAATTCTCCGTTTCATTCTAATCAGTTTACAATACCATTCTTTGTGGAAAGAGCTTTATCGGATTCATACAAGCAATGAGGAGATAGGAATACCTAGTAACTATGTAATCTTATATAATTATAACAAACATCTACTTACTGCTTTCCCACAATTCTACAAGCAATCTATTAAGGTTACATTAGTGTTCATAGTGGATAGCGTTTGAAAGGATTCATGACAGTACTGCGGAGATATCAAGCAGCACTAAATCTAGGTAATTCAATGTTACCATAATAAACATTCTCTAATTGTATTTCTAAAATTATCCATTTAATTCGAATCAGTTTACAATACCATTCTTTGTGGAAAGAGCTTTATCGGATTCATACAAGCAATGAGGAGATAGGAGTACCTAGTATCTATGTAATCTTATATAATTATAACAAACATCTACTTATTATTTTTCCATAATTCTACATAGCATTCTGTTAAGCTTACATTGCTGTTCATCGTGGATAGCGATTGAATGGATTCATAACAGTACTGCAGATTAATCAAGCAGGACTAAATCTATGTAGTTCACGGTAACCATAACAAACATTCGCTAAGTGTTTTTTAAAAATCCTTCGTTTAATTCTAATCAGTTTACATGGCATTCTTTGTGGAAAGAGATTTATCGGATTCATACAAGTAATGAGGAGATAGGAATACCTAGTAACTATGTAATCGTATATAATTATAACCAACATCTACTTACTGTTCTTCCACAATTCTACGTAGCATTCTATTAAGCTTACATTGGTGTTCATAATGGATAGCGATTGAAAGGAGAAATTAAGCAGAACTGAATCTATGTAATTCAAGGTAACCATAATAAACATTCTCTAAGTGTTTTTCTAAAATTCTCCGTTTCATTCTAATCAGTTTACAATACCATTCTTTGTGGAAAGAGCTTTATCGGATTCATACAAGCAATGAGGAGATAGCAATACCTAGTAACTATGTAATCTTATATAATTATAAGAAACATCTATTTACTGCTTTTCCAGAATTCTACGTAGCATTCTATTAAGCTTACATTGGTGTTCATAACTGATAGCGATGGAAAGGATTCATGACAGTACTGCGGAGATATCAAGCAGCACTAAATCTAGGTAATTCAAGGTTACTATAATAAACATTCTCTAAGTGTATTTCTAAAATTCTCCGTTTCATTCGAATCACTTTACAATACCATTCTTTGTGGAAAGAGCTTCATCGGATTCATACAAGCAATGAGGAGATAGCAATACCTAGTAACTATGCATTCTTATATAATTATAACAAACATCTATTTACTGCATTTCCACAATTCTACGTAGCATTCTATTCAGCTTACATTGGTGTTCATAATGGATAGCGATGGAAAGGATTCATATTAGTACTGCGGAGAAATTAGGCAGAACTGAATCTATGTAATTCAAGGATACCATAATAAACATTTTCTAAGTGTTTTTCTAAAATTCTCCGTTTCATTCTAATCAGTTTACAATACCATTCTTTGTGGAAAGAGCTTTATCGGATTCATACAAGCAATGAGGAGATAGGAATACCTAGTAACTATGTAATCTTATATAATTATAACAAACATCTACTTACTGCTTTCCCACAATTCTACAAGCAATCTATTAAGGTTACATTAGTGTTCATAGTGGATAGCGTTTGAAAGGATTCATGACAGTACTGCGGAGATATCAAGCAGCACTAAATCTAGGTAATTCAATGTTACCATAATAAACATTCTCTAATTGTATAAGTAATGAGGAGATAGGAATACCTAGTAACTATGTAATCGTATATAATTATAACCAACATCTACTTACTGTTCTTCCACAATTCTACGTAGCATTCTATTAAGCTTACATTGGTGTTCATAATGGATAGCGATTGAAAGGAGAAATTAAGCAGAACTGAATCTATGTAATTCAAGGTAACCATAATAAACATTCTCTAAGTGTTTTTCTAAAATTCTCCGTTTCATTCTAATCAGTTTACAATACCATTCTTTGTGGAAAGAGCTTTATCGGATTCATACAAGCAATGAGGAGATAGCAATACCTAGTAACTATGTAATCTTATATAATTATAAGAAACATCTATTTACTGCTTTTCCAGAATTCTACGTAGCATTCTATTAAGCTTACATTGGTGTTCATAACTGATAGCGATGGAAAGGATTCATGACAGTACTGCGGAGATATCAAGCAGCACTAAATCTAGGTAATTCAAGGTTACTATAATAAACATTCTCTAAGTGTATTTCTAAAATTCTCCGTTTCATTCGAATCAGTTTACAATACCATTCTTTGTGGAAAGAGCTTTATCGGATTCATACAAGCAATGAGGAGATAGCAATACCTAGTAACTATGTATTCTTATATAATTATAACAAACATCTATTTACTGCATTTCCACAATTCTACGTAGCATTCTATTCAGCTTACATTGGTGTTCATAATGGATAGCGATGGAAAGGATTCATATTAGTACTGCGGAGAAATTAGGCAGAACTGAATCTATGTAATTCAAGGATACCATAATAAACATTCTCTAAGTGTTTTTCTAAAATTCTCCGTTTCATTCTAATCAGTTTACAATACCATTCTTTGTGGAAAGAGCTTTATCGGATTCATACAAGCAATGAGGAGATAGGAATACCTAGTAACTATGTAATCTTATATAATTATAACAAACATCTACTTACTGCTTTCCCACAATTCTACAAGCAATCTATTAAGGTTACATTAGTGTTCATAGTGGATAGCGTTTGAAAGGATTCATGACAGTACTGCGGAGATATCAAGCAGCACTAAATCTAGGTAATTCAATGTTACCATAATAAACATTCTCTAATTGTATAAGTAATGAGGAGATAGGAATACCTAGTAACTATGTAATCGTATATAATTATAACCAACATCTACTTACTGTTCTTCCACAATTCTACGTAGCATTCTATTAAGCTTACATTGGTGTTCATAATGGATAGCGATGGAAAGGATTCATATTAGTACTGCGGAGAAATTAGGCAGAACTGAATCTATGTAATTCAAGGATACCATAATAAACATTCTCTAAGTGTTTTTCTAAAATTCTCCGTTTCATTCTAATCAGTTTACAATACCATTCTTTGTGGAAAGAGCTTTATCGGATTCATACAAGCAATGAGGAGATAGGAATACCTAGTAACTATGTAATCTTATATAATTATAACAAACATCTACTTACTGCTTTCCCACAATTCTACAAGCAATCTATTAAGGTTACATTAGTGTTCATAGTGGATAGCGTTTGAAAGGATTCATGACAGTACTGCGGAGATATCAAGCAGCACTAAATCTAGGTAATTCAATGTTACCATAATAAACATTCTCTAATTGTATAAGTAATGAGGAGATAGGAATACCTAGTAACTATGTAATCGTATATAATTATAACCAACATCTACTTACTGTTCTTCCACAATTCTACGTAGCATTCTATTAAGCTTACATTGGTGTTCATAATGGATAGCGATTGAAAGGAGAAATTAAGCAGAACTGAATCTATGTAATTCAAGGTAACCATAATAAACATTCTCTAAGTGTTTTTCTAAAATTCTCCGTTTCATTCTAATCAGTTTACAATACCATTCTTTGTGGAAAGAGCTTTATCGGATTCATACAAGCAATGAGGAGATAGCAATACCTAGTAACTATGTAATCTTATATAATTATAAGAAACATCTATTTACTGCTTTTCCAGAATTCTACGTAGCATTCTATTAAGCTTACATTGGTGTTCATAACTGATAGCGATGGAAAGGATTCATGACAGTACTGCGGAGATATCAAGCAGCACTAAATCTAGGTAATTCAAGGTTACTATAATAAACATTCTCTAAGTGTATTTCTAAAATTCTCCGTTTCATTCGAATCAGTTTACAATACCATTCTTTGTGGAAAGAGCTTCATCGGATTCATACAAGCAATGAGGAGATAGCAATACCTAGTAACTATGTATTCTTATATAATTATAACAAACATCTATTTACTGCATTTCCACAATTCTACGTAGCATTCTATTCAGCTTACATTGGTGTTCATAATGGATAGCGATGGAAAGGATTCATATTAGTACTGCGGAGAAATTAGGCAGAACTGAATCTATGTAATTCAAGGATACCATAATAAACATTCTCTAAGTGTTTTTCTAAAATTCTCCGTTTCATTCTAATCAGTTTACAATACCATTCTTTGTGGAAAGAGCTTTATCGGATTCATACAAGCAATGAGGAGATAGGAATACCTAGTAACTATGTAATCTTATATAATTATAACAAACATCTACTTACTGCTTTCCCACAATTCTACAAGCAATCTATTAAGGTTACATTAGTGTTCATAGTGGATAGCGTTTGAAAGGATTCATGACAGTACTGCGGAGATATCAAGCAGCACTAAATCTAGGTAATTCAATGTTACCATAATAAACATTCTCTAATTGTATTTCTAAAATTATCCATTTAATTCGAATCAGTTTACAATACCATTCTTTGTGGAAAGAGCTTTATCGGATTCATACAAGCAATGAGGAGATAGGAGTACCTAGTATCTATGTAATCTTATATAATTATAACAAACATCTACTTATTATTTTTCCATAATTCTACATAGCATTCTGTTAAGCTTACATTGCTGTTCATCGTGGATAGCGATTGAATGGATTCATAACAGTACTGCAGATTAATCAAGCAGGACTAAATCTATGTAGTTCACGGTAACCATAACAAACATTCGCTAAGTGTTTTTTAAAAATCCTTCGTTTAATTCTAATCAGTTTACATGGCATTCTTTGTGGAAAGAGATTTATCGGATTCATACAAGTAATGAGGAGATAGGAATACCTAGTAACTATGTAATCGTATATAATTATAACCAACATCTACTTACTGTTCTTCCACAATTCTACGTAGCATTCTATTAAGCTTACATTGGTGTTCATAATGGATAGCGATTGAAAGGAGAAATTAAGCAGAACTGAATCTATGTAATTCAAGGTAACCATAATAAACATTCTCTAAGTGTTTTTCTAAAATTCTCCGTTTCATTCTAATCAGTTTACAATACCATTCTTTGTGGAAAGAGCTTTATCGGATTCATACAAGCAATGAGGAGATAGCAATACCTAGTAACTATGTAATCTTATATAATTATAAGAAACATCTATTTACTGCTTTTCCAGAATTCTACGTAGCATTCTATTAAGCTTACATTGGTGTTCATAACTGATAGCGATGGAAAGGATTCATGACAGTACTGCGGAGATATCAAGCAGCACTAAATCTAGGTAATTCAAGGTTACTATAATAAACATTCTCTAAGTGTATTTCTAAAATTCTCCGTTTCATTCGAATCAGTTTACAATACCATTCTTTGTGGAAAGAGCTTTATCGGATTCATACAAGCAATGAGGAGATAGCAATACCTAGTAACTATGTATTCTTATATAATTATAACAAACATCTATTTACTGCATTTCCACAATTCTACGTAGCATTCTATTCAGCTTACATTGGTGTTCATAATGGATAGCGATGGAAAGGATTCATATTAGTACTGCGGAGAAATTAGGCAGAACTGAATCTATGTAATTCAAGGATACCATAATAAACATTCTCTAAGTGTTTTTCTAAAATTCTCCGTTTCATTCTAATCAGTTTACAATACCATTCTTTGTGGAAAGAGCTTTATCGGATTCATACAAGCAATGAGGAGATAGGAATACCTAGTAACTATGTAATCTTATATAATTATAACAAACATCTACTTACTGCTTTCCCACAATTCTACAAGCAATCTATTAAGGTTACATTAGTGTTCATAGTGGATAGCGTTTGAAAGGATTCATGACAGTACTGCGGAGATATCAAGCAGCACTAAATCTAGGTAATTCAATGTTACCATAATAAACATTCTCTAATTGTATTTCTAAAATTATCCATTTAATTCGAATCAGTTTACAATACCATTCTTTGTGGAAAGAGCTTTATCGGATTCATACAAGCAATGAGGAGATAGGAGTACCTAGTATCTATGTAATCTTATATAATTATAACAAACATCTACTTATTATTTTTCCATAATTCTACATAGCATTCTGTTAAGCTTACATTGCTGTTCATCGTGGATAGCGATTGAATGGATTCATAACAGTACTGCAGATTAATCAAGCAGGACTAAATCTATGTAGTTCACGGTAACCATAACAAACATTCGCTAAGTGTTTTTTAAAAATCCTTCGTTTAATTCTAATCAGTTTACATGGCATTCTTTGTGGAAAGAGATTTATCGGATTCATACAAGTAATGAGGAGATAGGAATACCTAGTAACTATGTAATCGTATATAATTATAACCAACATCTACTTACTGTTCTTCCACAATTCTACGTAGCATTCTATTAAGCTTACATTGGTGTTCATAATGGATAGCGATTGAAAGGAGAAATTAAGCAGAACTGAATCTATGTAATTCAAGGATAGCATAATAAACATTCTCTAAGTGTTTTTCTAAAATTCTCCGTTTCATTCTAATCAGTTTACAATACCATTCTTTGTGGAAAGAGCTTTATCGGATTCATACAAGCAATGAGGAGATAGCAATACCTAGTAACTATGTAATCTTATATAATTATAAGAAACATCTATTTACTGCTTTTCCAGAATTCTACGTAGCATTCTATTAAGCTTACATTGGTGTTCATAACTGATAGCGATGGAAAGGATTGATGACAGTACTGCGGAGATATCAAGCAGCACTAAATCTAGGTAATTCAAGGTTACTATAATAAACATTCTCTAAGTGTATTTCTAAAATTCTCCGTTTCATTCGAATCACTTTACAATACCATTCTTTGTGGAAAGAGCTTCATCGGATTCATACAAGCAATGAGGAGATAGCAATACCTAGTAACTATGCATTCTTATATAATTATAACAAACATCTATTTACTGCATTTCCACAATTCTACGTAGCATTCTATTCAGCTTACATTGGTGTTCATAATGGATAGCGATGGAAAGGATTCATATTAGTACTGCGGAGAAATTAGGCAGAACTGAATCTATGTAATTCAAGGATACCATAATAAACATTCTCTAAGTGTTTTTCTAAAATTCTCCGTTTCATTCTAATCAGTTTACAATACCATTCTTTGTGGAAAGAGCTTTATCGGATTCATACAAGCAATGAGGAGATAGGAATACCTAGTAACTATGTAATCTTATATAATTATAACAAACATCTACTTACTGCTTTCCCACAATTCTACAAGCAATCTATTAAGGTTACATTAGTGTTCATAGTGGATAGCGTTTGAAAGGATTCATGACAGTACTGCGGAGATATCAAGCAGCACTAAATCTAGGTAATTCAATGTTACCATAATAAACATTCTCTAATTGTATAAGTAATGAGGAGATAGGAATACCTAGTAACTATGTAATCGTATATAATTATAACCAACATCTACTTACTGTTCTTCCACAATTCTACGTAGCATTCTACTAAGCTTACATTGGTGTTCATAATGGATAGCGATTGAAAGGAGAAATTAAGCAGAACTGAATCTATGTAATTCAAGGTAACCATAATAAACATTCTCTAAGTGTTTTTCTAAAATTCTCCGTTTCATTCTAATCAGTTTACAATACCATTCTTTGTGGAAAGAGCTTTATCGGATTCATACAAGCAATGAGGAGATAGGAATACCTAGTAACTATGTAATCTTATATAATTATAACAAACATCTACTTACTGCTTTCCCACAATTCTACAAGCAATCTATTAAGGTTACATTAGTGTTCATAGTGGATAGCGTTTGAAAGGATTCATGACAGTACTGCGGAGATATCAAGCAGCACTAAATCTAGGTAATTCAATGTTACCATAATAAACATTCTCTAATTGTATAAGTAATGAGGAGATAGGAATACCTAGTAACTATGTAATCGTATATAATTATAACCAACATCTACTTACTGTTCTTCCACAATTCTACGTAGCATTCTACTAAGCTTACATTGGTGTTCATAATGGATAGCGATTGAAAGGAGAAATTAAGCAGAACTGAATCTATGTAATTCAAGGTAACCATAATAAACATTCTCTAAGTGTTTTTCTAAAATTCTCCGTTTCATTCTAATCAGTTTACAATACCATTCTTTGTGGAAAGAGCTTTATCGGATTCATACAAGCAATGAGGAGATAGCAATACCTAGTAACTATGTAATCTTATATATATAAGAAACATCTATTTACTGCTTTTCCAGAATTCTATGTAGCATTCTATTAAGCTTACATTGGTGTTCATAACTGATAGCGATGGAAAGGATTCATGACAGTACTGCGGAGATATCAAGCAGCACTAAATCTAGGTAATTCAAGGTTACTATAATAAACATTCTCTAAGTGTATTTCTAAAATTCTCCGTTTCATTCGAATCAGTTTACAATACCATTCTTTGTGGAAAGAGCTTTATCGGATTCATACAAGCAATGAGGAGATAGCAATACCTAGTAACTATGTATTCTTATATAATTATAACAAACATCTATTTACTGCATTTCCACAATTCTACGTAGCATTCTATTCAGCTTACATTGGTGTTCATAATGGATAGCGATGGAAAGGATTCATATTAGTACTGCGGAGAAATTAGGCAGAACTGAATCTATGTAATTCAAGGATACCATAATAAACATTCTCTAAGTGTTTTTCTAAAATTCTCCGTTTCATTCTAATCAGTTTACAATACCATTCTTTGTGGAAAGAGCTTTATCGGATTCATACAAGCAATGAGGAGATAGGAATACCTAGTAACTATGTAATCTTATAAAATTATAACAAACATCTACTTACTGCTTTCCCACAATTCTACAAGCAATCTATTAAGGTTACATTAGTGTTCATAGTGGATAGCGTTTGAAAGGATTCATGACAGTACTGCGGAGATATCAAGCAGCACTAAATCTAGGTAATTCAATGTTACCATAATAAACATTCTCTAATTGTATTTCTAAAATTATCCATTTAATTCGAATCAGTTTACAATACCATTCTTTGTGGAAAGAGCTTTATCGGATTCATACAAGCAATGAGGAGATAGGAGTACCTAGTATCTATGTAATCTTATATAATTATAACAAACATCTACTTATTATTTTTCCATAATTCTACATAGCATTCTGTTAAGCTTACATTGCTGTTCATCGTGGATAGCGATTGAATGGATTCATAACAGTACTGCAGATTAATCAAGCAGGACTAAATCTATGTAGTTCACGGTAACCATAACAAACATTCGCTAAGTGTTTTTTAAAAATCCTTCGTTTAATTCTAATCAGTTTACATGGCATTCTTTGTGGAAAGAGATTTATCGGATTCATACAAGTAATGAGGAGATAGGAATACCTAGTAACTATGTAATCGTATATAATTATAACCAACATCTACTTACTGTTCTTCCACAATTCTACGTAGCATTCTATTAAGCTTACATTGGTGTTCATAATGGATAGCGATTGAAAGGAGAAATTAAGCAGAACTGAATCTATGTAATTCAAGGTAACCATAATAAACATTCTCTAAGTGTTTTTCTAAAATTCTCCGTTTCATTCTAATCAGTTTACAATACCATTCTTTGTGGAAAGAGCTTTATCGGATTCATACAAGCAATGAGGAGATAGCAATACCTAGTAACTATGTAATCTTATATAATTATAAGAAACATCTATTTACTGCTTTTCCAGAATTCTACGTAGCATTCTATTAAGCTTACATTGGTGTTCATAACTGATAGCGATGGAAAGGATTCATGACAGTACTGCGGAGATATCAAGCAGCACTAAATCTAGGTAATTCAAGGTTACTATAATAAACATTCTCTAAGTGTATTTCTAAAATTCTCCGTTTCATTCGAATCACTTTACAATACCATTCTTTGTGGAAAGAGCTTCATCGGATTCATACAAGCAATGAGGAGATAGCAATACCTAGTAACTATGCATTCTTATATAATTATAACAAACATCTATTTACTGCATTTCCACAATTCTACGTAGCATTCTATTCAGCTTACATTGGTGTTCATAATGGATAGCGATGGAAAGGATTCATATTAGTACTGCGGAGAAATTAGGCAGAACTGAATCTATGTAATTCAAGGATACCATAATAAACATTCTCTAAGTGTTTTTCTAAAATTCTCCGTTTCATTCTAATCAGTTTACAATACCATTCTTTGTGGAAAGAGCTTTATCGGATTCATACAAGCAATGAGGAGATAGGAATACCTAGTAACTATGTAATCTTATATAATTATAACAAACATCTACTTACTGCTTTCCCACAATTCTACAAGCAATCTATTAAGGTTACATTAGTGTTCATAGTGGATAGCGTTTGAAAGGATTCATGACAGTACTGCGGAGATATCAAGCAGCACTAAATCTAGGTAATTCAATGTTACCATAATAAACATTCTCTAATTGTATAAGTAATGAGGAGATAGGAATACCTAGTAACTATGTAATCGTATATAATTATAACCAACATCTACTTACTGTTCTTCCACAATTCTACGTAGCATTCTATTAAGCTTACATTGGTGTTCATAATGGATAGCGATTGAAAGGAGAAATTAAGCAGAACTGAATCTATGTAATTCAAGGTAACCATAATAAACATTCTCTAAGTGTTTTTCTAAAATTCTCCGTTTCATTCTAATCAGTTTACAATACCATTCTTTGTGGAAAGAGCTTTATCGGATTCATACAAGCAATGAGGAGATAGCAATACCTAGTAACTATGTAATCTTATATAATTATAAGAAACATCTATTTACTGCTTTTCCAGAATTCTACGTAGCATTCTATTAAGCTTACATTGGTGTTCATAACTGATAGCGATGGAAAGGATTCATGACAGTACTGCGGAGATATCAAGCAGCACTAAATCTAGGTAATTCAAGGTTACTATAATAAACATTCTCTAAGTGTATTTCTAAAATTCTCCGTTTCATTCGAATCAGTTTACAATACCATTCTTTGTGGAAAGAGCTTTATCGGATTCATACAAGCAATGAGATAGCAATACCTAGTAACTATGTATTCTTATATAATTATAACAAACATCTATTTACTGCATTTCCACAATTCTACGTAGCATTCTATTCAGCTTACATTGGTGTTCATAATGGATAGCGATGGAAAGGATTCATATTAGTACTGCGGAGAAATTAGGCAGAACTGAATCTATGTAATTCAAGGATACCATAATAAACATTCTCTAAGTGTTTTTCTAAAATTCTCCGTTTCATTCTAATCAGTTTACAATACCATTCTTTGTGGAAAGAGCTTTATCGGATTCATACAAGCAATGAGGAGATAGGAATACCTAGTAACTATGTAATCTTATATAATTATAACAAACATCTACTTACTGCTTTCCCACAATTCTACAAGCAATCTATTAAGGTTACATTAGTGTTCATAGTGGATAGCGTTTGAAAGGATTCATGACAGTACTGCGGAGATATCAAGCAGCACTAAATCTAGGTAATTCAATGTTACCATAATAAACATTCTCTAATTGTATAAGTAATGAGGAGATAGGAATACCTAGTAACTATGTAATCGTATATAATTATAACCAACATCTACTTACTGTTCTTCCACAATTCTACGTAGCATTCTATTAAGCTTACATTGGTGTTCATAATGGATAGCGATGGAAAGGATTCATATTAGTACTGCGGAGAAATTAGGCAGAACTGAATCTATGTAATTCAAGGATACCATAATAAACATTCTCTAAGTGTTTTTCTAAAATTCTCCGTTTCCTTCTAATCAGTTTACAATACCATTCTTTGTGGAAAGAGCTTTATCGGATTCATACAAGCAATGAGGAGATAGGAATACGTAGTAACTATGTAATCTTATATAATTATAACAAACATCTACTTACTGCTTTCCCACAATTCTACAAGCAATCTATTAAGGTTACATTAGTGTTCATAGTGGATAGCGTTTGAAAGGATTCATGACAGTACTGCGGAGATATCAAGCAGCACTAAATCTAGGTAATTCAATGTTACCATAATAAACATTCTCTAATTGTATAAGTAATGAGGAGATAGGAATACCTAGTAACTATGTAATCGTATATAATTATAACCAACATCTACTTACTGTTCTTCCACAATTCTACGTAGCATTCTATTAAGCTTACATTGGTGTTCATAATGGATAGCGATTGAAAGGAGAAATTAAGCAGAACTGAATCTATGTAATTCAAGGTAACCATAATAAACATTCTCTAAGTGTTTTTCTAAAATTCTCCGTTTCATTCTAATCAGTTTACAATACCATTCTTTGTGGAAAGAGCTTTATCGGATTCATACAAGCAATGAGGAGATAGCAATACCTAGTAACTATGTAATCTTATATAATTATAAGAAACATCTATTTACTGCTTTTCCAGAATTCTACGTAGCATTCTATTAAGCTTACATTGGTGTTCATAACTGATAGCGATGGAAAGGATTCATGACAGTACTGCGGAGATATCAAGCAGCACTAAATCTAGGTAATTCAAGGTTACTATAATAAACATTCTCTAAGTGTATTTCTAAAATTCTCCGTTTCATTCGAATCAGTTTACAATACCATTCTTTGTGGAAAGAGCTTCATCGGATTCATACAAGCAATGAGGAGATAGCAATACCTAGTAACTATGTATTCTTATATAATTATAACAAACATCTATTTACTGCATTTCCACAATTCTACGTAGCATTCTATTCAGCTTACATTGGTGTTCATAATGGATAGCGATGGAAAGGATTCATATTAGTACTGCGGAGAAATTAGGCAGAACTGAATCTATGTAATTCAAGGATACCATAATAAACATTCTCTAAGTGTTTTTCTAAAATTCTCCGTTTCATTCTAATCAGTTTACAATACCATTCTTTGTGGAAAGAGCTTTATCGGATTCATACAAGCAATGAGGAGATAGGAATACCTAGTAACTATGTAATCTTATATAATTATAACAAACATCTACTTACTGCTTTCCCACAATTCTACAAGCAATCTATTAAGGTTACATTAGTGTTCATAGTGGATAGCGTTTGAAAGGATTCATGACAGTACTGCGGAGATATCAAGCAGCACTAAATCTAGGTAATTCAATGTTACCATAATAAACATTCTCTAATTGTATTTCTAAAATTATCCATTTAATTCGAATCAGTTTACAATACCATTCTTTGTGGAAAGAGCTTTATCGGATTCATACAAGCAATGAGGAGATAGGAGTACCTAGTATCTATGTAATCTTATATAATTATAACAAACATCTACTTATTATTTTTCCATAATTCTACATAGCATTCTGTTAAGCTTACATTGCTGTTCATCGTGGATAGCGATTGAATGGATTCATAACAGTACTGCAGATTAATCAAGCAGGACTAAATCTATGTAGTTCACGGTAACCATAACAAACATTCGCTAAGTGTTTTTTAAAAATCCTTCGTTTAATTCTAATCAGTTTACATGGCATTCTTTGTGGAAAGAGATTTATCGGATTCATACAAGTAATGAGGAGATAGGAATACCTAGTAACTATGTAATCGTATATAATTATAACCAACATCTACTTACTGTTCTTCCACAATTCTACGTAGCATTCTATTAAGCTTACATTGGTGTTCATAATGGATAGCGATTGAAAGGAGAAATTAAGCAGAACTGAATCTATGTAATTCAAGGTAACCATAATAAACATTCTCTAAGTGTTTTTCTAAAATTCTCCGTTTCATTCTAATCAGTTTACAATACCATTCTTTGTGGAAAGAGCTTTATCGGATTCATACAAGCAATGAGGAGATAGCAATACCTAGTAACTATGTAATCTTATATAATTATAAGAAACATCTATTTACTGCTTTTCCAGAATTCTACGTAGCATTCTATTAAGCTTACATTGGTGTTCATAACTGATAGCGATGGAAAGGATTCATGACAGTACTGCGGAGATATCAAGCAGCACTAAATCTAGGTAATTCAAGGTTACTATAATAAACATTCTCTAAGTGTATTTCTAAAATTCTCCGTTTCATTCGAATCACTTTACAATACCATTCTTTGTGGAAAGAGCTTCATCGGATTCATACAAGCAATGAGGAGATAGCAATACCTAGTAACTATGCATTCTTATATAATTATAACAAACATCTATTTACTGCATTTCCACAATTCTACGTAGCATTCTATTCAGCTTACATTGGTGTTCATAATGGATAGCGATGGAAAGGATTCATATTAGTACTGCGGAGAAATTAGGCAGAACTGAATCTATGTAATTCAAGGATACCATAATAAACATTCTCTAAGTGTTTTTCTAAAATTCTCCGTTTCATTCTAATCAGTTTACAATACCATTCTTTGTGGAAAGAGCTTTATCGGATTCATACAAGCAATGAGGAGATAGGAATACCTAGTAACTATGTAATCTTATATAATTATAACAAACATCTACTTACTGCTTTCCCACAATTCTACAAGCAATCTATTAAGGTTACATTAGTGTTCATAGTGGATAGCGTTTGAAAGGATTCATGACAGTACTGCGGAGATATCAAGCAGCACTAAATCTAGGTAATTCAATGTTACCATAATAAACATTCTCTAATTGTATAAGTAATGAGGAGATAGGAATACCTAGTAACTATGTAATCGTATATAATTATAACCAACATCTACTTACTGTTCTTCCACAATTCTACGTAGCATTCTATTAAGCTTACATTGGTGTTCATAATGGATAGCGATTGAAAGGAGAAATTAAGCAGAACTGAATCTATGTAATTCAAGGTAACCATAATAAACATTCTCTAAGTGTTTTTCTAAAATTCTCCGTTTCATTCTAATCAGTTTACAATACCATTCTTTGTGGAAAGAGCTTTATCGGATTCATACAAGCAATGAGGAGATAGCAATACCTAGTAACTATGTAATCTTATATAATTATAAGAAACATCTATTTACTGCTTTTCCAGAATTCTACGTAGCATTCTATTAAGCTTACATTGGTGTTCATAACTGATAGCGATGGAAAGGATTCATGACAGTACTGCGGAGATATCAAGCAGCACTAAATCTAGGTAATTCAAGGTTACTATAATAAACATTCTCTAAGTGTATTTCTAAAATTCTCCGTTTCATTCGAATCAGTTTACAATACCATTCTTTGTGGAAAGAGCTTTATCGGATTCATACAAGCAATGAGATAGCAATACCTAGTAACTATGTATTCTTATATAATTATAACAAACATCTATTTACTGCATTTCCACAATTCTACGTAGCATTCTATTCAGCTTACATTGGTGTTCATAATGGATAGCGATGGAAAGGATTCATATTAGTACTGCGGAGAAATTAGGCAGAACTGAATCTATGTAATTCAAGGATACCATAATAAACATTCTCTAAGTGTTTTTCTAAAATTCTCCGTTTCATTCTAATCAGTTTACAATACCATTCTTTGTGGAAAGAGCTTTATCGGATTCATACAAGCAATGAGGAGATAGGAATACCTAGTAACTATGTAATCTTATATAATTATAACAAACATCTACTTACTGCTTTCCCACAATTCTACAAGCAATCTATTAAGGTTACATTAGTGTTCATAGTGGATAGCGTTTGAAAGGATTCATGACAGTACTGCGGAGATATCAAGCAGCACTAAATCTAGGTAATTCAATGTTACCATAATAAACATTCTCTAATTGTATAAGTAATGAGGAGATAGGAATACCTAGTAACTATGTAATCGTATATAATTATAACCAACATCTACTTACTGTTCTTCCACAATTCTACGTAGCATTCTATTAAGCTTACATTGGTGTTCATAATGGATAGCGATGGAAAGGATTCATATTAGTACTGCGGAGAAATTAGGCAGAACTGAATCTATGTAATTCAAGGATACCATAATAAACATTCTCTAAGTGTTTTTCTAAAATTCTCCGTTTCCTTCTAATCAGTTTACAATACCATTCTTTGTGGAAAGAGCTTTATCGGATTCATACAAGCAATGAGGAGATAGGAATACGTAGTAACTATGTAATCTTATATAATTATAACAAACATCTACTTACTGCTTTCCCACAATTCTACAAGCAATCTATTAAGGTTACATTAGTGTTCATAGTGGATAGCGTTTGAAAGGATTCATGACAGTACTGCGGAGATATCAAGCAGCACTAAATCTAGGTAATTCAATGTTACCATAATAAACATTCTCTAATTGTATAAGTAATGAGGAGATAGGAATACCTAGTAACTATGTAATCGTATATAATTATAACCAACATCTACTTACTGTTCTTCCACAATTCTACGTAGCATTCTATTAAGCTTACATTGGTGTTCATAATGGATAGCGATTGAAAGGAGAAATTAAGCAGAACTGAATCTATGTAATTCAAGGTAACCATAATAAACATTCTCTAAGTGTTTTTCTAAAATTCTCCGTTTCATTCTAATCAGTTTACAATACCATTCTTTGTGGAAAGAGCTTTATCGGATTCATACAAGCAATGAGGAGATAGCAATACCTAGTAACTATGTAATCTTATATAATTATAAGAAACATCTATTTACTGCTTTTCCAGAATTCTACGTAGCATTCTATTAAGCTTACATTGGTGTTCATAACTGATAGCGATGGAAAGGATTCATGACAGTACTGCGGAGATATCAAGCAGCACTAAATCTAGGTAATTCAAGGTTACTATAATAAACATTCTCTAAGTGTATTTCTAAAATTCTCCGTTTCATTCGAATCAGTTTACAATACCATTCTTTGTGGAAAGAGCTTCATCGGATTCATACAAGCAATGAGGAGATAGCAATACCTAGTAACTATGTATTCTTATATAATTATAACAAACATCTATTTACTGCATTTCCACAATTCTACGTAGCATTCTATTCAGCTTACATTGGTGTTCATAATGGATAGCGATGGAAAGGATTCATATTAGTACTGCGGAGAAATTAGGCAGAACTGAATCTATGTAATTCAAGGATACCATAATAAACATTCTCTAAGTGTTTTTCTAAAATTCTCCGTTTCATTCTAATCAGTTTACAATACCATTCTTTGTGGAAAGAGCTTTATCGGATTCATACAAGCAATGAGGAGATAGGAATACCTAGTAACTATGTAATCTTATATAATTATAACAAACATCTACTTACTGCTTTCCCACAATTCTACAAGCAATCTATTAAGGTTACATTAGTGTTCATAGTGGATAGCGTTTGAAAGGATTCATGACAGTACTGCGGAGATATCAAGCAGCACTAAATCTAGGTAATTCAATGTTACCATAATAAACATTCTCTAATTGTATTTCTAAAATTATCCATTTAATTCGAATCAGTTTACAATACCATTCTTTGTGGAAAGAGCTTTATCGGATTCATACAAGCAATGAGGAGATAGCAATACCTAGTAACTATGTAATCTTATATAATTATAAGAAACATCTATTTACTGCTTTTCCAGAATTCTACGTAGCATTCTATTAAGCTTACATTGGTGTTCATAACTGATAGCGATGGAAAGGATTCATGACAGTACTGCGGAGATATCAAGCAGCACTAAATCTAGGTAATTCAAGGTTACTATAATAAACATTCTCTAAGTGTATTTCTAAAATTCTCCGTTTCATTCGAATCAGTTTACAATACCATTCTTTGTGGAAAGAGCTTCATCGGATTCATACAAGCAATGAGGAGATAGCAATACCTAGTAACTATGTATTCTTATATAATTATAACAAACATCTATTTACTGCATTTCCACAATTCTACGTAGCATTCTATTCAGCTTACATTGGTGTTCATAATGGATAGCGATGGAAAGGATTCATATTAGTACTGCGGAGAAATTAGGCAGAACTGAATCTATGTAATTCAAGGATACCATAATAAACATTCTCTAAGTGTTTTTCTAAAATTCTCCGTTTCATTCTAATCAGTTTACAATACCATTCTTTGTGGAAAGAGCTTTATCGGATTCATACAAGCAATGAGGAGATAGGAATACCTAGTAACTATGTAATCTTATATAATTATAACAAACATCTACTTACTGCTTTCCCACAATTCTACAAGCAATCTATTAAGGTTACATTAGTGTTCATAGTGGATAGCGTTTGAAAGGATTCATGACAGTACTGCGGAGATATCAAGCAGCACTAAATCTAGGTAATTCAATGTTACCATAATAAACATTCTCTAATTGTATTTCTAAAATTATCCATTTAATTCGAATCAGTTTACAATACCATTCTTTGTGGAAAGAGCTTTATCGGATTCATACAAGCAATGAGGAGATAGGAGTACCTAGTATCTATGTAATCTTATATAATTATAACAAACATCTACTTATTATTTTTCCATAATTCTACATAGCATTCTGTTAAGCTTACATTGCTGTTCATCGTGGATAGCGATTGAATGGATTCATAACAGTACTGCAGATTAATCAAGCAGGACTAAATCTATGTAGTTCACGGTAACCATAACAAACATTCGCTAAGTGTTTTTTAAAAATCCTTCGTTTAATTCTAATCAGTTTACATGGCATTCTTTGTGGAAAGAGATTTATCGGATTCATACAAGTAATGAGGAGATAGGAATACCTAGTAACTATGTAATCGTATATAATTATAACCAACATCTACTTACTGTTCTTCCACAATTCTACGTAGCATTCTATTAAGCTTACATTGGTGTTCATAATGGATAGCGATTGAAAGGAGAAATTAAGCAGAACTGAATCTATGTAATTCAAGGTAACCATAATAAGCATTCTCTAAGTGTTTTTCTAAAATTCTCCGTTTCATTCTAATCAGTTTACAATACCATTCTTTGTGGCAAGAGCTTTATCGGATTCATACAAGCAATGAGGAGATAGCAATACCTAGTAACTATGTAATCTTATATAATTATAAGAAACATCTATTTACTGCTTTTCCAGAATTCTACGTAGCATTCTATTAAGCTTACATTGGTGTTCATAACTGATAGCGATGGAAAGGATTCATGACAGTACTGCGGAGATATCAAGCAGCACTAAATCTAGGTAATTCAAGGTTACTATAATAAACATTCTCTATGTGTATTTCTAAAATTCTCCGTTTCATTCGAATCACTTTACAATACCATTCTTTGTGGAAAGAGCTTCATCGGATTCATACAAGCAATGAGGAGATAGCAATACCTAGTAACTATGCATTCTTATATAATTATAACAAACATCTATTTACTGCATTTCCACAATTCTACGTAGCATTCTATTCAGCTTACATTGGTGTTCATAATGGATAGCGATGGAAAGGATTCATATTAGTACTGCGGAGAAATTAGGCAGAACTGAATCTATGTAATTCAAGGATACCATAATAAACATTCTCTAAGTGTTTTTCTAAAATTCTCCGTTTCATTCTAATCAGTTTACAATACCATTCTTTGTGGAAAGAGCTTTATCGGATTCATACAAGCAATGAGGAGATAGGAATACCTAGTAACTATGTAATCTTATATAATTATAACAAACATCTACTTACTGCTTTCCCACAATTCTACAAGCAATCTATTAAGGTTACATTAGTGTTCATAGTGGATAGCGTTTGAAAGGATTCATGACAGTACTGCGGAGATATCAAGCAGCACTAAATCTAGGTAATTCAATGTTACCATAATAAACATTCTCTAATTGTATAAGTAATGAGGAGATAGGAATACCTAGTAACTATGTAATCGTATATAATTATAACCAACATCTACTTACTGTTCTTCCACAATTCTACGTAGCATTCTATTAAGCTTACATTGGTGTTCATAATGGATAGCGATTGAAAGGAGAAATTAAGCAGAACTGAATCTATGTAATTCAAGGTAACCATAATAAACATTCTCTAAGTGTTTTTCTAAAATTCTCCGTTTCATTCTAATCAGTTTACAATACCATTCTTTGTGGAAAGAGCTTTATCGGATTCATACAAGCAATGAGGAGATAGCAATACCTAGTAACTATGTAATCTTATATATATAAGAAACATCTATTTACTGCTTTTCCAGAATTCTACGTAGCATTCTATTAAGCTTACATTGGTGTTCATAACTGATAGCGATGGAAAGGATTCATGACAGTACTGCGGAGATATCAAGCAGCACTAAATCTAGGTAATTCAAGGTTACTATAATAAATATTCTCTAAGTGTATTTCTAAAATTCTCCGTTTCATTCGAATCAGTTTACAATACCATTCTTTGTGGAAAGAGCTTTATCGGATTCATACAAGCAATGAGGAGATAGCAATACCTAGTAACTATGTATTCTTATATAATTATAACAAACATCTATTTACTGCATTTCCACAATTCTACGTAGCATTCTATTCAGCTTACATTGGTGTTCATAATGGATAGCGATGGAAAGGATTCATATTAGTACTGCGGAGAAATTAGGCAGAACTGAATCTATGTAATTCAAGGATACCATAATAAACATTCTCTAAGTGTTTTTCTAAAATTCTCCGTTTCATTCTAATCAGTTTACAATACCATTCTTTGTGGAAAGAGCTTTATCGGATTCATACAAGCAATGAGGAGATAGGAATACCTAGTAACTATGTAATCTTATAAAATTATAACAAACATCTACTTACTGCTTTCCCACAATTCTACAAGCAATCTATTAAGGTTACATTAGTGTTCATAACTGATAGCGATGGAAAGGATTCATGACAGTACTGCGGAGATATCAAGCAGCACTAAATCTAGGTAATTCAAGGTTACTATAATAAACATTCTCTAAGTGTATTTCTAAAATTCTCCGTTTCATTCGAATCACTTTACAATACCATTCTTTGTGGAAAGAGCTTCATCGGATTCATACAAGCAATGAGGAGATAGCAATACCTAGTAACTATGCATTCTTATATAATTATAACAAACATCTATTTACTGCATTTCCACAATTCTACGTAGCATTCTATTCAGCTTACATTGGTGTTCATAATGGATAGCGATGGAAAGGATTCATATTAGTACTGCGGAGAAATTAGGCAGAACTGAATCTATGTAATTCAAGGATACCATAATAAACATTCTCTAAGTGTTTTTCTAAAATTCTCCGTTTCATTCTAATCAGTTTACAATACCATTCTTTGTGGAAAGAGCTTTATCGGATTCATACAAGCAATGAGGAGATAGGAATACCTAGTAACTATGTAATCTTATATAATTATAACAAACATCTACTTACTGCTTTCCCACAATTCTACAAGCAATCTATTAAGGTTACATTAGTGTTCATAGTGGATAGCGTTTGAAAGGATTCATGACAGTACTGCGGAGATATCAAGCAGCACTAAATCTAGGTAATTCAATGTTACCATAATAAACATTCTCTAATTGTATAAGTAATGAGGAGATAGGAATACCTAGTAACTATGTAATCGTATATAATTATAACCAACATCTACTTACTGTTCTTCCACAATTCTACGTAGCATTCTATTAAGCTTACATTGGTGTTCATAATGGATAGCGATTGAAAGGAGAAATTAAGCAGAACTGAATCTATGTAATTCAAGGTAACCATAATAAACATTCTCTAAGTGTTTTTCTAAAATTCTCCGTTTCATTCTAATCAGTTTACAATACTATTCTTTGTGGAAAGAGCTTTATCGGATTCATACAACCAATGAGGAGATAGGAATACCTAGTAACTATGTAATCTTATATAATTATAAGAAACATCTACTTACTGTTTTCCCACAATTCTACAAGCATTCTATTAAGGTTACATTAGTGTTCATAGTGCATAGCGTTTGAAAGGATTCATGACAGTACTGCGGAGATATCAAGCAGCACTAAATCTAGGTAATTCAAGGATACCATAATAAACATTCTCTAAGTGTTTTTCCAAAATTTTCCGTTTCATTCTAATCAGTTTACAATACCATTCTTTGTGGAAAGAGCTTTATCGGATTCATACAAGCAATGAGGTGATAGGAATACCTAGTAACTATGTAATCTTGTATAATTATAACAAACATCTACTTACTGTTTTCCCACAATTCTGCAAGCATTCTATTAAGGTTACATTAGTGTTCATAATGGATAGCCTTTGAAAGGATTCATGACAGTACTGCAGAGATATCAAGCAGGACTAAATCTATGCAGTTTACGGTAACCATAACAAACATTCGCTAAGTGTTTTTTTAAAATTCTTCGTTTAATTCTAATCAGTTTACATGGCATTCTTTGTGGAAAGAGATTTATCGGATTCATACAAGTAATGAGGAGATAGGAATACCTAGTAACTATGTAATATTGTATAATTATAACCAACATCTACTTACTGTTCTTCCACAATTCTACGTAGCATTCTATTAAGCTTACATTGGTGTTCATAATGGATAGCGATTGAAAGGATTCATATTAGTCCTGCGGAGAAATTAAGCAGAACTGAATCTATGTAATTCAAGGTAACCATAATAAACATTCTATAAGTGTTTTTCTAAAATTCTCCGTTTCATTCTAATCAGTTTACAATACCATTCTTTGTGGAAAGAGCTTTATCGGATTCATACAAGCAATGAGGAGATAGCAATACCTAGTAACTATGTAATCTTATATAATTATAACAAACATCTATTTACTGCTTTTCCACAATTCTACGTAGCATTCTATTAAGCTTACATTGGTGTTCATACTGGATAGCGATTGAAAGAATTCATAACAGTAATGCGGAGCTATCAAGCAGCACTAAATCTACGTAATTCAAGGTTACCATAATAAACATTCTCTAATTGTTTTTCTAAAATTATCCATTTAATTCGAATCAGTTTACAATACCATTCTTTGTGGAAAGAGCTTTATCGGATTCATACAAGCAATGAGGAGATAGGAATACCTAGTATCTATGTAATCTTATATAATTATAACAAACATCTACTTATTATTTTTCCATAATTCTACATAGCATTCTGTTAAGCTTACATTGCTGTTCATCATGGATAGCGATGGAACGGATTCATAACAGTACTGCAGATTAATCAAGCAGGACTAAATCTATGTAATTCACGGTAACCATAACAAACATTCGCTAAGTGTTTTTCTAAAATTCTTCGTTTAATTCTAATCAGTTTACATGGCATTCTTTGTGGAAAGAGATTTATCGGATTCATACAAGTAATGAGGAGATATCCATACCTAGTAACTATGTATTCTTATATAATTATAACAAACATCTATTTACTACTTTTCCATAATTCTACGTAGCATTCTATTAAGCTTACATTGGTGTTCATAGTGGATAGCGATTGAAAGGATTCATAACATTAATGCGGAGCTATCAAGCAGCACTAAATCTAGGTAATTCAAGGTTATCATAATAAACATTCTCTAATTGTATTTCTAAAATTATCCATTTAATTCGAACCAGTTTACAATACCTATTTACTGCTTTTCCACAATTCTACGTAGCATTCTATTAAGCTTACATTGGTGTTCATAATGGATAGCGATGGAAAGGATTCATATTAGTACTGCGGAGAAATTAGGCAGAACTGAATCTATGTAATTCAAGGATAGCATAATAAACATTCTCTAAGTGTTTTTCTAAAATTCTCCATTTCATTCTAATCAGTTTACAATACCATTCTTTGTTGAAAGAGCTTTATCGGATTCATACAAGCAATGAGGAGATAGCAATACCTAGTAACTATGTAATCTTATATAATAATAAGAAACATCTACTTACTGTTTTCCCACAATTCTACAAGCATTCTATTAAGGTTACATTAGTGTTCATAATGGATAGCGTTTGAAAGGATTCATGACAGTACTGCGGAGATATCAAGCAGCACTCAATCTAGGTAATTCAAGGTTACTAAAATAAACATTCTCTAAGTGTATTTCTAAAATTCTCCGTTTCATTCGAATCACTTTACAATACCATTCTTTGTGGAAAGAGCTTTATCGGATTCATACAAGCAATGAGGAGATAGCAATACCTAGTAACTATGTAATCTTATATAATTATAAGAAACATCTATTTACTGCTTTTCCAGAATTCTACGTAGCATTCTATTAAGCTTACATTGGTGTTCATAACTGATAGCGATGGAAAGGATTCATGACAGTACTGCGGAGATATCAAGCAGCACTAAATCTAGGTAATTCAAGGTTACTATAATAAACATTCTCTAAGTGTATTTCTAAAATTCTCCGTTTCATTCGAATCAGTTTACAATACCATTCTTTGTGGAAAGAGCTTCATCGGATTCATACAAGCAATGAGGAGATAGCAATACCTAGTAACTATGTATTCTTATATAATTATAACAAACATCTATTTACTGCATTTCCACAATTCTACGTAGCATTCTATTCAGCTTACATTGGTGTTCATAATGGATAGCGATGGAAAGGATTCATATTAGTACTGCGGAGAAATTAGGCAGAACTGAATCTATGTAATTCAAGGATACCATAATAAACATTCTCTAAGTGTTTTTCTAAAATTCTCCGTTTCATTCTAATCAGTTTACAATACCATTCTTTGTGGAAAGAGCTTTATCGGATTCATACAAGCAATGAGGAGATAGGAATACCTAGTAACTATGTAATCTTATATAATTATAACAAACATCTACTTACTGCTTTCCCACAATTCTACAAGCAATCTATTAAGGTTACATTAGTGTTCATAGTGGATAGCGTTTGAAAGGATTCATGACAGTACTGCGGAGATATCAAGCAGCACTAAATCTAGGTAATTCAATGTTACCATAATAAACATTCTCTAATTGTATTTCTAAAATTATCCATTTAATTCGAATCAGTTTACAATACCATTCTTTGTGGAAAGAGCTTTATCGGATTCATACAAGCAATGAGGAGATAGGAGTACCTAGTATCTATGTAATCTTATATAATTATAACAAACATCTACTTATTATTTTTCCATAATTCTACATAGCATTCTGTTAAGCTTACATTGCTGTTCATCGTGGATAGCGATTGAATGGATTCATAACAGTACTGCAGATTAAGCAAGCAGGACTAAATCTATGTAGTTCACGGTAACCATAACAAACATTCGCTAAGTGTTTTTTAAAAATCCTTCGTTTAATTCTAATCAGTTTACATGGCATTCTTTGTGGAAAGAGATTTATCGGATTCATACAAGTAATGAGGAGATAGGAATACCTAGTAACTATGTAATCGTATATAATTATAACCAACATCTACTTACTGTTCTTCCACAATTCTACGTAGCATTCTATTAAGCTTACATTGGTGTTCATAATGGATAGCGATTGAAAGGAGAAATTAAGCAGAACTGAATCTATGTAATTCAAGGTAACCATAATAAACATTCTCTAAGTGTTTTTCTAAAATTCTCCGTTTCATTCTAATCAGTTTACAATACCATTCTTTGTGGAAAGAGCTTTATCGGATTCATACAAGCAATGAGGAGATAGCAATACCTAGTAACTATGTAATCTTATATAATTATAAGAAACATCTATTTACTGCTTTTCCAGAATTCTACGTAGCATTCTATTAAGCTTACATTGGTGTTCATAACTGATAGCGATGGAAAGGATTCATGACAGTACTGCGGAGATATCAAGCAGCACTAAATCTAGGTAATTCAAGGTTACTATAATAAACATTCTCTAAGTGTATTTCTAAAATTCTCCGTTTCATTCAAATCAGTTTACAATACCATTCTTTGTGGAAAGAGCTTTATCGGATTCATACAAGCAATGAGGAGATAGGAATACCTAGTAACTATGTAATCTTATATAATTATAACAAACATCTACTTACTGCTTTCCCACAATTCTACAAGCAATCTATTAAGGTTACATTAGTGTTCATAGTGGATAGCGTTTGAAAGGATTCATGACAGTACTGCGGAGATATCAAGCAGCACTAAATCTAGGTAATTCAATGTTACCATAATAAACATTCTCTAATTGTATTTCTAAAATTATCCATTTAATTCGAATCAGTTTACAATACCATTCTTTGTGGAAAGAGCTTTATCGGATTCATACAAGCAATGAGGAGATAGGAGTACCTAGTATCTATGTAATCTTATATAATTATAACAAACATCTACTTATTATTTTTCCATAATTCTACATAGCATTCTGTTAAGCTTACATTGCTGTTCATCGTGGATAGCGATTGAATGGATTCATAACAGTACTGCAGATTAATCAAGCAGGACTAAATCTATGTAGTTCACGGTAACCATAACAAACATTCGCTAAGTGTTTTTTAAAAATCCTTCGTTTAATTCTAATCAGTTTACATGGCATTCTTTGTGGAAAGAGATTTATCGGATTCATACAAGTAATGAGGAGATAGGAATACCTAGTAACTATGTAATCGTATATAATTATAACCAACATCTACTTACTGTTCTTCCACAATTCTACGTAGCATTCTATTAAGCTTACATTGGTGTTCATAATGGATAGCGATTGAAAGGATTCATATTAGTCCTGCGGAGAAATTAAGCAGAACTGAATCTATGTAATTCAAGGTAACCATAATAAACATTCTCTAAGTGTTTTTCTAAAATTCTCCGTTTCATTCTAATCAGTTTACAATACCATTCTTTGTGGAAAGAGCTTTATCGGATTCATACAAGCAATGAGGAGATAGCAATACCTAGTAACTATGTAATCTTATATAATTATAAGTAACATCTATTTACTGCTTTTCCAGAATTCTACGTAGCATTCTATTAAGCTTACATTGGTGTTCATAACTGATAGCGATGGAAAGGATTCATGACAGTACTGCGGAGATATCAAGCAGCACTAAATCTAGGTAATTCAAGGTTACTATAATAAACATTCTCTAAGTGTATTTCTAAAATTCTCCGTTTCATTCGAATCAGTTTACAATACCATTCTTTGTGGAAAGAGCTTTGTCGGATTCATACAAGCAATGAGGAGATAGCAATACCTAGTAACTATGTATTCTTATATAATTATAACAAACATCTATTTACTGCATTTCCACAATTCTACGTAGCATTCTATTCAGCTTACATTGGTGTTCATAATGGATAGCGATGGAAAGGATTCATGTTAGTACTGCGGAGAAATTAGGCAGAACTGAATCTATGTAATTCAAGGATACCATAATAAACATTCTCTAAGTGTTTTTCTAAAATTCTCCGTTTCATTCTAATCAGTTTACAATACCATTCTTTGTGGAAAGAGCTTTATCGGATTCATACAAGCAATGAGGAGATAGGAATACCTAGTAACTATGTAATCTTATATAATTATAACAAACATCTACTTACTGCTTTCCCACAATTCTACAAGCAATCTATTAAGGTTACATTAGTGTTCATAGTGGATAGCGTTTGAAAGGATTCATGACAGTACTGCGGAGATATCAAGCAGCACTAAATCTAGGTAATTCAATGTTACCATAATAAACATTCTCTAATTGTATTTCTAAAATTATCCATTTAATTCGAATCAGTTTACAATACCATTCTTTGTGGAAAGAGCTTTATCGGATTCATACAAGCAATGAGGAGATAGGAGTACCTAGTATCTATGTAATCTTATATAATTATAACAAACATCTACTTATTATTTTTCCATAATTCTACATAGCATTCTGTTAAGCTTACATTGCTGTTCATCGTGGATAGCGATTGAATGGATTCATAACAGTACTGCAGATTAATCAAGCAGGACTAAATCTATGTAGTTCACGGTAACCATAACAAACATTCGCTAAGTGTTTTTTAAAAATCCTTCGTTTAATTCTAATCAGTTTACATGGCATTCTTTGTGGAAAGAGATTTATCGGATTCATACAAGTAATGAGGAGATAGGAATACCTAGTAACTATGTAATCGTATATAATTATAACCAACATCTACTTACTGTTCTTCCACAATTCTACGTAGCATTCTATTAAGCTTACATTGGTGTTCATAATGGATAGCGATTGAAAGGAGAAATTAAGCAGAACTGAATCTATGTAATTCAAGGTAACCATAATAAACATTCTCTAAGTGTTTTTCTAAAATTCTCCGTTTCATTCTAATCAGTTTACAATACCATTCTTTGTGGAAAGAGCTTTATCGGATTCATACAAGCAATGAGGAGATAGCAATACCTAGTAACTATGTAATCTTATATAATTATAAGAAACATCTATTTACTGCTTTTCCAGAATTCTACGTAGCATTCTATTAAGCTTACATTGGTGTTCATAACTGATAGCGATGGAAAGGATTCATGACAGTACTGCGGAGATATCAAGCAGCACTAAATCTAGGTAATTCAAGGTTACTATAATAAACATTCTCTAAGTGTATTTCTAAAATTCTCCGTTTCATTCGAATCACTTTACAATACCATTCTTTGTGGAAAGAGCTTCATCGGATTCATACAAGCAATGAGGAGATAGCAATACCTAGTAACTATGCATTCTTATATAATTATAACAAACATCTATTTACTGCATTTCCACAATTCTACGTAGCATTCTATTCAGCTTACATTGGTGTTCATAATGGATAGCGATGGAAAGGATTCATATTAGTACTGCGGAGAAATTAGGCAGAACTGAATCTATGTAATTCAAGGATACCTTAATAAACATTCTCTAAGTGTTTTTCTAAAATTCTCCGTTTCATTCTAATCAGTTTACAATACCATTCTTTGTGGAAAGAGCTTTATCGGATTCATACAAGCAATGAGGAGATAGGAATACCTAGTAACTATGTAATCTTATATAATTATAACAAACATCTACTTACTGCTTTCCCACAATTCTACAAGCAATCTATTAAGGTTACATTAGTGTTCATAGTGGATAGCGTTTGAAAGGATTCATGACAGTACTGCGGAGATATCAAGCAGCACTAAATCTAGGTAATTCAATGTTACCATAATAAACATTCTCTAATTGTATTTCTAAAATTATCCATTTAATTCGAATCAGTTTACAATACCATTCTTTGTGGAAAGAGCTTTATCGGATTCATACAAGCAATGAGGAGATAGGAGTACCTAGTATCTATGTAATCTTATATAATTATAACAAACATCTACTTATTATTTTTCCATAATTCTACATAGCATTCTGTTAAGCTTACATTGCTGTTCATCGTGGATAGCGATTGAATGGATTCATAACAGTACTGCAGATTAATCAAGCAGGACTAAATCTATGTAGTTCACGGTAACCATAACAAACATTCGCTAAGTGTTTTTTAAAAATCCTTCGTTTAATTCTAATCAGTTTACATGGCATTCTTTGTGGAAAGAGATTTATCGGATTCATACAAGTAATGAGGAGATAGGAATACCTAGTAACTATGTAATCGTATATAATTATAACCAACATCTACTTACTGTTCTTCCACAATTCTACGTAGCATTCTATTAAGCTTACATTGGTGTTCATAATGGATAGCGATTGAAAGGATTCATATTAGTCCTGCGGAGAAATTAAGCAGAACTGAATCTATGTAATTCAAGGTAACCATAATAAACATTCTCTAAGTGTTTTTCTAAAATTCTCCGTTTCATTCTAATCAGTTTACAATACCATTCTTTGTGGAAAGAGCTTTATCGGATTCATACAAGCAATGAGGAGATAGCAATACCTAGTAACTATGTAATCTTATATAATTATAAGAAACATCTATTTACTGCTTTTCCAGAATTCTACGTAGCATTCTATTAAGCTTACATTGGTGTTCATAACTGATAGCAATGGAAAGGATTCATGACAGTACTGCGGAGATATCAAGCAGCACTAAATCTAGGTAATTCAAGGTTACTATAATAAACATTCTCTAAGTGTATTTCTAAAATTCTCCGTTTCATTCGAATCAGTTTACAATACCATTCTTTGTGGAAAGAGCTTTATCGGATTCATACAAGCAATGAGGAGATAGCAATACCTAGTAACTATGTATTCTTATATAATTATAACAAACATCTATTTACTGCATTTCCACAATTCTACGTAGCATTCTATTCAGCTTACATTGGTGTTCATAATGGATAGCGATGGAAAGGATTCATGTTAGTACTGCGGAGAAATTAGGCAGAACTGAATCTATGTAATTCAAGGATACCATAATAAACATTCTCTAAGTGTTTTTCTAAAATTCTCCGTTTCATTCTAATCAGTTTACAATACCATTCTTTGTGGAAAGAGCTTTATCGGATTCATACAAGCAATGAGGAGATAGGAATACCTAGTAACTATGTAATCTTATATAATTATAACAAACATCTACTTACTGCTTTCCCACAATTCTACAAGCAATCTATTAAGGTTACATTAGTGTTCATAGTGGATAGCGTTTGAAAGGATTCATGACAGTACTGCGGAGATATCAAGCAGCACTAAATCTAGGTAATTCAATGTTACCATAATAAACATTCTCTAATTGTATTTCTAAAATTATCCATTTAATTCGAATCAGTTTACAATACCATTCTTTGTGGAAAGAGCTTTATCGGATTCATACAAGCAATGAGGAGATAGGAGTACCTAGTATCTATGTAATCTTATATAATTATAACAAACATCTACTTATTATTTTTCCATAATTCTACATAGCATTCTGTTAAGCTTACATTGCTGTTCATCGTGGATAGCGATTGAATGGATTCATAACAGTACTGCAGATTAATCAAGCAGGACTAAATCTATGTAGTTCACGGTAACCATAACAAACATTCGCTAAGTGTTTTTTAAAAATCCTTCGTTTAATTCTAATCAGTTTACATGGCATTCTTTGTGGAAAGAGATTTATCGGATTCATACAAGTAATGAGGAGATAGGAATACCTAGTAACTATGTAATCGTATATAATTATAACCAACATCTACTTACTGTTCTTCCACAATTCTACGTAGCATTCTATTAAGCTTACATTGGTGTTCATAATGGATAGCGATTGAAAGGAGAAATTAAGCAGAACTGAATCTATGTAATTCAAGGTAACCATAATAAACATTCTCTAAGTGTTTTTCTAAAATTCTCCGTTTCATTCTAATCAGTTTACAATACCATTCTTTGTGGAAAGAGCTTTATCGGATTCATACAAGCAATGAGGAGATAGCAATACCTAGTAACTATGTAATCTTATATAATTATAAGAAACATCTATTTACTGCTTTTCCAGAATTCTACGTAGCATTCTATTAAGCTTACATTGGTGTTCATAACTGATAGCGATGGAAAGGATTCATGACAGTACTGCGGAGATATCAAGCAGCACTAAATCTAGGTAATTCAAGGTTACTATAATAAACATTCTCTAAGTGTATTTCTAAAATTCTCCGTTTCATTCGAATCACTTTACAATACCATTCTTTGTGGAAAGAGCTTTATCGGATTCATACAAGCAATGAGGAGATAGGAATACCTAGTAACTATGTAATCTTATATAATTATAACAAACATCTACTTACTGCTTTCCCACAATTCTACAAGCAATCTATTAAGGTTACATTAGTGTTCATAGTGGATAGCGTTTGAAAGGATTCATGACAGTACTGCGGAGATATCAAGCAGCACTAAATCTAGGTAATTCAATGTTACCATAATAAACATTCTCTAATTGTATTTCTAAAATTATCCATTTAATTCGAATCAGTTTACAATACCATTCTTTGTGGAAAGAGCTTTATCGGATTCATACAAGCAATGAGGAGATAGGAGTACCTAGTATCTATGTAATCTTATATAATTATAACAAACATCTACTTATTATTTTTCCATAATTCTACATAGCATTCTGTTAAGCTTACATTGCTGTTCATCGTGGATAGCGATTGAATGGATTCATAACAGTACTGCAGATTAATCAAGCAGGACTAAATCTATGTAGTTCACGGTAACCATAACAAACATTCGCTAAGTGTTTTTTAAAAATCCTTCGTTTAATTCTAATCAGTTTACATGGCATTCTTTGTGGAAAGAGATTTATCGGATTCATACAAGTAATGAGGAGATAGGAATACCTAGTAACTATGTAATCGTATATAATTATAACCAACATCTACTTACTGTTCTTCCACAATTCTACGTAGCATTCTATTAAGCTTACATTGGTGTTCATAATGGATAGCGATTGAAAGGAGAAATTAAGCAGAACTGAATCTATGTAATTCAAGGTAACCATAATAAACATTCTCTAAGTGTTTGTCTAAAATTCTCCGTTTCATTCTAATCAGTTTACAATACCATTCTTTGTGGAAAGAGCTTTATCGGATTCATACAAGCAATGAGGAGATAGCAATACCTAGTAACTATGTAATCTTATATAATTATAAGAAACATCTATTTACTGCTTTTCCAGAATTCTACGTAGCATTCTATTAAGCTTACATTGGTGTTCATAACTGATAGCGATGGAAAGGATTCATGACAGTACTGCGGAGATATCAAGCAGCACTAAATCTAGGTAATTCAAGGTTACTATAATAAACATTCTCTAAGTGTATTTCTAAAATTCTCCGTTTCATTCGAATCACTTTACAATACCATTCTTTGTGGAAAGAGCTTCATCGGATTCATACAAGCAATGAGGAGATAGCAATACCTAGTAACTATGCATTCTTATATAATTATAACAAACATCTATTTACTGCATTTCCACAATTCTACGTAGCATTCTATTCAGCTTACATTGGTGTTCATAATGGATAGCGATGGAAAGGATTCATATTAGTACTGCGGAGAAATTAGGCAGAACTGAATCTATGTAATTCAAGGATACCATAATAAACATTCTCTAAGTGTTTTTCTAAAATTCTCCGTTTCATTCTAATCAGTTTACAATACCATTCTTTGTGGAAAGAGCTTTATCGGATTCATACAAGCAATGAGGAGATAGGAATACCTAGTAACTATGTAATCTTATATAATTATAACAAACATCTACTTACTGCTTTCCCACAATTCTACAAGCAATCTATTAAGGTTACATTAGTGTTCATAGTGGATAGCGTTTGAAAGGATTCATGACAGTACTGCGGAGATATCAAGCAGCACTAAATCTAGGTAATTCAATGTTACCATAATAAACATTCTCTAATTGTATTTCTAAAATTATCCATTTAATTCGAATCAGTTTACAATACCATTCTTTGTGGAAAGAGCTTTATCGGATTCATACAAGCAATGAGGAGATAGGAGTACCTAGTATCTATATAATCTTATATAATTATAACAAACATCTACTTATTATTTTTCCATAATTCTACATAGCATTCTGTTAAGCTTACATTGCTGTTCATCGTGGATAGCGATTGAATGGATTCATAACAGTACTGCAGATTAATCAAGCAGGACTAAATCTATGTAGTTCACGGTAACCATAACAAACATTCGCTAAGTGTTTTTTAAAAATCCTTCGTTTAATTCTAATCAGTTTACATGGCATTCTTTGTGGAAAGAGATTTATCGGATTCATACAAGTAATGAGGAGATAGGAATACCTAGTAACTATGTAATCGTATATAATTATAACCAACATCTACTTACTGTTCTTCCACAATTCTACGTAGCATTCTATTAAGCTTACATTGGTGTTCATAATGGATAGCGATTGAAAGGAGAAATTAAGCAGAACTGAATCTATGTAATTCAAGGTAACCATAATAAACATTCTCTAAGTGTTTTTCTAAAATTCTCCGTTTCATTCTAATCAGTTTACAATACCATTCTTTGTGGAAAGAGCTTTATCGGATTCATACAAGCAATGAGGAGATAGCAATACCTAGTAACTATGTAATCTTATATAATTATAAGAAACATCTATTTACTGCTTTTCCAGAATTCTACGTATCATTCTATTAAGCTTACATTGGTGTTCATAACTGATAGCGATGGAAAGGATTCATGACAGTACTGCGGAGATATCAAGCAGCACTAAATCTAGGTAATTCAAGGTTACTATAATAAACATTCTCTAAGTGTATTTCTAAAATTCTCCGTTTCATTCGAATCAGTTTACAATACCATTCTTTGTGGAAAGAGCTTTATCGGATTCATACAAGCAATGAGGAGATAGCAATACCTAGTAACTATGTATTCTTATATAATTATAACAAACATCTATTTACTGCTTTCCCACAATTCTACAAGCAATCTATTAAGGTTACATTAGTGTTCATAGTGGATAGCGTTTGAAAGGATTCATGACAGTACTGCGGAGATATCAAGCAGCACTAAATCTAGGTAATTCAATGTTACCATAATAAACATTCTCTAATTGTATTTCTAAAATTATCCATTTAATTCGAATCAGTTTACAATACCATTCTTTGTGGAAAGAGCTTTATCGGATTCATACAAGCAATGAGGAGATAGGAGTACCTAGTATCTATGTAATCTTATATAATTATAACAAACATCTACTTATTATTTTTCCATAATTCTACATAGCATTCTGTTAAGCTTACATTGCTGTTCATCGTGGATAGCGATTGAATGGATTCATAACAGTACTGCAGATTAATCAAGCAGGACTAAATCTATGTAGTTCACGGTAACCATAACAAACATTCGCTAAGTGTTTTTTAAAAATCCTTCGTTTAATTCTAATCAGTTTACATGGCATTCTTTGTGGAAAGAGATTTATCGGATTCATACAAGTAATGAGGAGATAGGAATACCTAGTAACTATGTAATCGTATATAATTATAACCAACATCTACTTACTGTTCTTCCACAATTCTACGTAGCATTCTATTAAGCTTACATTGGTGTTCATAATGGATAGCGATTGAAAGGAGAAATTAAGCAGAACTGAATCTATGTAATTCAAGGTAACCATAATAAACATTCTCTAAGTGTTTTTCTAAAATTCTCCGTTTCATTCTAATCAGTTTACAATACCATTCTTTGTGGAAAGAGCTTTATCGGATTCATACAAGCAATGAGGAGATAGCAATACCTAGTAACTATGTAATCTTATATAATTATAAGAAACATCTATTTACTGCTTTTCCAGAATTCTACGTAGCATTCTATTAAGCTTACATTGGTGTTCATAACTGATAGCGATGGAAAGGATTCATGACAGTACTGCGGAGATATCAAGCAGCACTAAATCTAGGTAATTCAAGGTTACTATAATAAACATTCTCTAAGTGTATTTCTAAAATTCTCCGTTTCATTCGAATCACTTTACAATACCATTCTTTGTGGAAAGAGCTTCATCGGATTCATACAAGCAATGAGGAGATAGCAATACCTAGTAACTATGCATTCTTATATAATTATAACAAACATCTATTTACTGCATTTCCACAATTCTACGTAGCATTCTATTCAGCTTACATTGGTGTTCATAATGGATAGCGATGGAAAGGATTCATATTAGTACTGCGGAGAAATTAGGCAGAACTGAATCTATGTAATTCAAGGATACCATAATAAACATTCTCTAAGTGTTTTTCTAAAATTCTCCGTTTCATTCTAATCAGTTTACAATACCATTCTTTGTGGAAAGAGCTTTATCGGATTCATACAAGCAATGAGGAGATAGCAATACCTAGTAACTATGTAATCTTATATAATTATAAGAAACATCTATTTACTGCTTTTCCAGAATTCTACGTAGTATTCTATTAAGCTTACATTGCTGTTCATAACTGATAGCGATGGAAAGGATTCATGACAGTACTGCGGAGATATCAAGCAGCACTAAATCTAGGTAATTCAAGGTTACTATAATAAACATTCTCTAAGTGTATTTCTAAAATTCTCCGTTTCATTCGAATCAGTTTACAATACCATTCTTTGTGGAAAGAGCTTTATCGGATTCATACAAGCAATGAGGAGATAGCAATACCTAGTAACTATGTATTCTTATATAATTATAACAAACATCTATTTACTGCATTTCCACAATTCTACGTAGCATTCTATTCAGCTTACATTGGTGTTCATAATGGATAGCGATGGAAAGGATTCATGTTAGTACTGCGGAGAAATTAGGCAGAACTGAATCTATGTAATTCAAGGATACCATAATAAACATTCTCTAAGTGTTTTTCTAAAATTCTCCGTTTCATTCTAATCAGTTTACAATACCATTCTTTGTGGAAAGAGCTTTATCGGATTCATACAAGCAATGAGGAGATAGGAATACCTAGTAACTATGTAATCTTATATAATTATAACAAACATCTACTTACTGCTTTCCCACAATTCTACAAGCAATCTATTAAGGTTACATTAGTGTTCATAGTGGATAGCGTTTGAAAGGATTCATGACAGTACTGCGGAGATATCAAGCAGCACTAAATCTAGGTAATTCAATGTTACCATAATAAACATTCTCTAATTGTATTTCTAAAATTATCCATTTAATTCGAATCAGTTTACAATACCATTCTTTGTGGAAAGAGCTTTATCGGATTCATACAAGCAATGAGGAGATAGGAGTACCTAGTATCTATGTCATCTTATATAATTATAACAAACATCTACTTATTATTTTTCCATAATTCTACATAGCATTCTGTTAAGCTTACATTGCTGTTCATCGTGGATAGCGATTGAATGGATTCATAACAGTACTGCAGATTAATCAAGCAGGACTAAATCTATGTAGTTCACGGTAACCATAACAAACATTCGCTAAGTGTTTTTTAAAAATCCTTCGTTTAATTCTAATCAGTTTACATGGCATTCTTTGTGGAAAGAGATTTATCGGATTCATACAAGTAATGAGGAGATAGGAATACCTAGTAACTATGTAATCGTATATAATTATAACCAACATCTACTTACTGATCTTCCACAATTCTACGTAGCATTCTATTAAGCTTACATTGGTGTTCATAATGGATAGCGATTGAAAGGAGAAATTAAGCAGAACTGAATCTATGTAATTCAAGGTAACCATAATAAACATTCTCTAAGTGTTTTTCTAAAATTCTCCGTTTCATTCTAATCAGTTTACAATACCATTCTTTGTGGAAAGAGCTTTATCGGATTCATACAAGCAATGAGGAGATAGCAATACCTAGTAACTATGTAATCTTATATAATTATAAGAAACATCTATTTACTGCTTTTCCAGAATTCTACGTAGCATTCTATTAAGCTTACATTGGTGTTCATAACTGATAGCGATGGAAAGGATTCATGACAGTACTGCGGAGATATCAAGCAGCACTAAATCTAGGTAATTCAAGGTTACTATAATAAACATTCTCTAAGTGTATTTCTAAAATTCTCCGTTTCATTCGAATCACTTTACAATACCATTCTTTGTGGAAAGAGCTTTATCGGATTCATACAAGCAATGAGGAGATAGGAATACCTAGTAACTATGTAATCTTATATAATTATAACAAACATCTACTTACTGCTTTCCCACAATTCTACAAGCAATCTATTAAGGTTACATTAGTGTTCATAGTGGATAGCGTTTGAAAGGATTCATGACAGTACTGCGGAGATATCAAGCAGCACTAAATCTAGGTAATTCAATGTTACCATAATAAACATTCTCTAATTGTATTTCTAAAATTATCCATTTAATTCGAATCAGTTTACAATACCATTCTTTGTGGAAAGAGCTTTATCGGATTCATACAAGCAATGAGGAGATAGGAGTACCTAGTATCTATGTAATCTTATATAATTATAACAAACATCTACTTATTATTTTTCCATAATTCTACATAGCATTCTGTTAAGCTTACATTGCTGTTCATCGTGGATAGCGATTGAATGGATTCATAACAGTACTGCAGATTAATCAAGCAGGACTAAATCTATGTAGTTCACGGTAACCATAACAAACATTCGCTAAGTGTTTTTTAAAAATCCTTCGTTTAATTCTAATCAGTTTACATGGCATTCTTTGTGGAAAGAGATTTATCGGATTCATACAAGTAATGAGGAGATAGGAATACCTAGTAACTATGTAATCGTATATAATTATAACCAACATCTACTTACTGTTCTTCCACAATTCTACGTAGCATTCTATTAAGCTTACATTGGTGTTCATAATGGATAGCGATTGAAAGGAGAAATTAAGCAGAACTGAATCTATGTAATTCAAGGTAACCATAATAAACATTCTCTAAGTGTTTTTCTAAAATTCTCCGTTTCATTCTAATCAGTTTACAATACCATTCTTTGTGGAAAGAGCTTTATCGGATTCATACAAGCAATGAGGAGATAGCAATACCTAGTAACTATGTAATCTTATATAATTATAAGAAACATCTATTTACTGCTTTTCCAGAATTCTACGTAGCATTCTATTAAGCTTACATTGGTGTTCATAACTGATAGCGATGGAAAGGATTCATGACAGTACTGCGGAGATATCAAGCAGCACTAAATCTAGGTAATTCAAGGTTACTATAATAAACATTCTCTAAGTGTATTTCTAAAATTCTCCGTTTCATTCGAATCACTTTACAATACCATTCTTTGTGGAAAGAGCTTCATCGGATTCATACAAGCAATGAGGAGATAGCAATACCTAGTAACTATGCATTCTTATATAATTATAACAAACATCTATTTACTGCATTTCCACAATTCTACGTAGCATTCTATTCAGCTTACATTGGTGTTCATAATGGATAGCGATGGAAAGGATTCATATTAGTACTGCGGAGAAATTAGGCAGAACTGAATCTATGTAATTCAAGGATACCATAATAAACATTCTCTAAGTGTTTTTCTAAAATTCTCCGTTTCATTCTAATCAGTTTACAATACCATTCTTTGTGGAAAGAGCTTTATCGGATTCATACAAGCAATGAGGAGATAGCAATACCTAGTAACTATGTAATCTTATATAATTATAAGAAACATCTATTTACTGCTTTTCCAGAATTCTACGTAGCATTCTATTAAGCTTACATTGGTGTTCATAACTGATAGCGATGGAAAGGATTCATGACAGTACTGCGGAGATATCAAGCAGCACTAAATCTAGGTAATTCAAGGTTACTATAATAAACATTCTCTAAGTGTATTTCTAAAATTCTCCGTTTCATTCGAATCACTTTACAATACCATTCTTTGTGGAAAGAGCTTTATCGGATTCATACAAGCAATGAGGAGATAGGAATACCTAGTAACTATGTAATCTTATATAATTATAACAAACATCTACTTACTGCTTTCCCACAATTCTACAAGCAATCTATTAAGGTTACATTAGTGTTCATAGTGGATAGCGTTTGAAAGGATTCATGACAGTACTGCGGAGATATCAAGCAGCACTAAATCTAGGTAATTCAATGTTACCATAATAAACATTCTCTAATTGTATTTCTAAAATTATCCATTTAATTCGAATCAGTTTACAATACCATTCTTTGTGGAAAGAGCTTTATCGGATTCATACAAGCAATGAGGAGATAGGAGTACCTAGTATCTATGTAATCTTATATAATTATAACAAACATCTACTTATTATTTTTCCATAATTCTACATAGCATTCTGTTAAGCTTACATTGCTGTTCATCGTGGATAGCGATTGAATGGATTCATAACAGTACTGCAGATTAATCAAGCAGGACTAAATCTATGTAGTTCACGGTAACCATAACAAACATTCGCTAAGTGTTTTTTAAAAATCCTTCGTTTAATTCTAATCAGTTTACATGGCATTCTTTGTGGAAAGAGATTTATCGGATTCATACAAGTAATGAGGAGATAGGAATACCTAGTAACTATGTAATCGTATATAATTATAACCAACATCTACTTACTGTTCTTCCACAATTCTACGTAGCATTCTATTAAGCTTACATTGGTGTTCATAATGGATAGCGATTGAAAGGAGAAATTAAGCAGAACTGAATCTATGTAATTCAAGGTAACCATAATAAACATTCTCTAAGTGTTTTTCTAAAATTCTCCGTTTCATTCTAATCAGTTTACAATACCATTCTTTGTGGAAAGAGCTTTATCGGATTCATACAAGCAATGAGGAGATAGCAATACCTAGTAACTATGTAATCTTATATAATTATAAGAAACATCTATTTACTGCTTTTCCAGAATTCTACGTAGCATTCTATTAAGCTTACATTGGTGTTCATAACTGATAGCGATGGAAAGGATTGATGACAGTACTGCGGAGATATCAAGCAGCACTAAATCTAGGTAATTCAAGGTTACTATAATAAACATTCTCTAAGTGTATTTCTAAAATTCTCCGTTTCATTCGAATCACTTTACAATACCATTCTTTGTGGAAAGAGCTTCATCGGATTCATACAAGCAATGAGGAGATAGCAATACCTAGTAACTATGCATTCTTATATAATTATAACAAACATCTATTTACTGCATTTCCACAATTCTACGTAGCATTCTATTCAGCTTACATTGGTGTTCATAATGGATAGCGATGGAAAGGATTCATATTAGTACTGCGGAGAAATTAGGCAGAACTGAATCTATGTAATTCAAGGATACCATAATAAACATTCTCTAAGTGTTTTTCTAAAATTCTCCGTTTCATTCTAATCAGTTTACAATACCATTCTTTGTGGAAAGAGCTTTATCGGATTCATACAAGCAATGAGGAGATAGGAATACCTAGTAACTATGTAATCTTATATAATTATAACAAACATCTACTTACTGCTTTCCCACAATTCTACAAGCAATCTATTAAGGTTACATTAGTGTTCATAGTGGATAGCGTTTGAAAGGATTCATGACAGTACTGCGGAGATATCAAGCAGCACTAAATCTAGGTAATTCAATGTTACCATAATAAACATTCTCTAATTGTATAAGTAATGAGGAGATAGGAATACCTAGTAACTATGTAATCGTATATAATTATAACCAACATCTACTTACTGTTCTTCCACAATTCTACGTAGCATTCTACTAAGCTTACATTGGTGTTCATAATGGATAGCGATTGAAAGGAGAAATTAAGCAGAACTGAATCTATGTAATTCAAGGTAACCATAATAAACATTCTCTAAGTGTTTTTCTAAAATTCTCCGTTTCATTCTAATCAGTTTACAATACCATTCTTTGTGGAAAGAGCTTTATCGGATTCATACAAGCAATGAGGAGATAGCAATACCTAGTAACTATGTAATCTTATATATATAAGAAACATCTATTTACTGCTTTTCCAGAATTCTATGTAGCATTCTATTAAGCTTACATTGGTGTTCATAACTGATAGCGATGGAAAGGATTCATGACAGTACTGCGGAGATATCAAGCAGCACTAAATCTAGGTAATTCAAGGTTACTATAATAAACATTCTCTAAGTGTATTTCTAAAATTCTCCGTTTCATTCGAATCAGTTTACAATACCATTCTTTGTGGAAAGAGCTTTATCGGATTCATACAAGCAATGAGGAGATAGCAATACCTAGTAACTATGCATTCTTATATAATTATAACAAACATCTATTTACTGCATTTCCACAATTCTACGTAGCATTCTATTCAGCTTACATTGGTGTTCATAATGGATAGCGATGGAAAGGATTCATATTAGTACTGCGGAGAAATTAGGCAGAACTGAATCTATGTAATTCAAGGATACCATAATAAACATTCTCTAAGTGTTTTTCTAAAATTCTCCGTTTCATTCTAATCAGTTTACAATACCATTCTTTGTGGAAAGAGCTTTATCGGATTCATACAAGCAATGAGGAGATAGCAATACCTAGTAACTATGTAATCTTATATAATTATAAGAAACATCTATTTACTGCTTTTCCAGAATTCTACGTAGCATTCTATTAAGCTTACATTGGTGTTCATAACTGATAGCGATGGAAAGGATTCATGACAGTACTGCGGAGATATCAAGCAGCACTAAATCTAGGTAATTCAAGGTTACTATAATAAACATTCTCTAAGTGTATTTCTAAAATTCTCCGTTTCATTCGAATCACTTTACAATACCATTCTTTGTGGAAAGAGCTTCATCGGATTCATACAAGCAATGAGGAGATAGCAATACCTAGTAACTATGCATTCTTATATAATTATAACAAACATCTATTTACTGCATTTCCACAATTCTACGTAGCATTCTATTCAGCTTACATTGGTGTTCATAATGGATAGCGATGGAAAGGATTCATATTAGTACTGCGGAGAAATTAGGCAGAACTGAATCTATGTAATTCAAGGATACCATAATAAACATTCTCTAAGTGTTTTTCTAAAATTCTCCGTTTCATTCTAATCAGTTTACAATACCATTCTTTGTGGAAAGAGCTTTATCGGATTCATACAAGCAATGAGGAGATAGGAATACCTAGTAACTATGTAATCTTATATAATTATAACAAACATCTACTTACTGCTTTCCCACAATTCTACAAGCAATCTATTAAGGTTACATTAGTGTTCATAGTGGATAGCGTTTGAAAGGATTCATGACAGTACTGCGGAGATATCAAGCAGCACTAAATCTAGGTAATTCAATGTTACCATAATAAACATTCTCTAATTGTATTTCTAAAATTATCCATTTAATTCGAATCAGTTTACAATACCATTCTTTGTGGAAAGAGCTTTATCGGATTCATACAAGCAATGAGGAGATAGGAGTACCTAGTATCTATGTAATCTTATATAATTATAACAAACATCTACTTATTATTTTTCCATAATTCTACATAGCATTCTGTTAAGCTTACATTGCTGTTCATCGTGGATAGCGATTGAATGGATTCATAACAGTACTGCAGATTAATCAAGCAGGACTAAATCTATGTAGTTCACGGTAACCATAACAAACATTCGCTAAGTGTTTTTTAAAAATCCTTCGTTTAATTCTAATCAGTTTACATGGCATTCTTTGTGGAAAGAGATTTATCGGATTCATACAAGTAATGAGGAGATAGGAATACCTAGTAACTATGTAATCGTATATAATTATAACCAACATCTACTTACTGTTCTTCCACAATTCTACGTAGCATTCTATTAAGCTTACATTGGTGTTCATAATGGATAGCGATTGAAAGGAGAAATTAAGCAGAACTGAATCTATGTAATTCAAGGTAACCATAATAAACATTCTCTAAGTGTTTTTCTAAAATTCTCCGTTTCATTCTAATCAGTTTACAATACCATTCTTTGTGGAAAGAGCTTTATCGGATTCATACAAGCAATGAGGAGATAGCAATACCTAGTAACTATGTAATCTTATATAATTATAAGAAACATCTATTTACTGCTTTTCCAGAATTCTACGTAGCATTCTATTAAGCTTACATTGGTGTTCATAACTGATAGCGATGGAAAGGATTCATGACAGTACTGCGGAGATATCAAGCAGCACTAAATCTAGGTAATTCAAGGTTACTATAATAAACATTCTCTAAGTGTATTTCTAAAATTCTCCGTTTCATTCGAATCACTTTACAATACCATTCTTTGTGGAAAGAGCTTTATCGGATTCATACAAGCAATGAGGAGATAGGAATACCTAGTAACTATGTAATCTTATATAATTATAACAAACATCTACTTACTGCTTTCCCACAATTCTACAAGCAATCTATTAAGGTTACATTAGTGTTCATAGTGGATAGCGTTTGAAAGGATTCATGACAGTACTGCGGAGATATCAAGCAGCACTAAATCTAGGTAATTCAATGTTACCATAATAAACATTCTCTAATTGTATTTCTAAAATTATCCATTTAATTCGAATCAGTTTACAATACCATTCTTTGTGGAAAGAGCTTTATCGGATTCATACAAGCAATGAGGAGATAGGAGTACCTAGTATCTATGTAATCTTATATAATTATAACAAACATCTACTTATTATTTTTCCATAATTCTACATAGCATTCTGTTAAGCTTACATTGCTGTTCATCGTGGATAGCGATTGAATGGATTCATAACAGTACTGCAGATTAATCAAGCAGGACTAAATCTATGTAGTTCACGGTAACCATAACAAACATTCGCTAAGTGTTTTTTAAAAATCCTTCGTTTAATTCTAATCAGTTTACATGGCATTCTTTGTGGAAAGAGATTTATCGGATTCATACAAGTAATGAGGAGATAGGAATACCTAGTAACTATGTAATCGTATATAATTATAACCAACATCTACTTACTGTTCTTCCACAATTCTACGTAGCATTCTATTAAGCTTACATTGGTGTTCATAATGGATAGCGATTGAAAGGAGAAATTAAGCAGAACTGAATCTATGTAATTCAAGGTAACCATAATAAACATTCTCTAAGTGTTTTTCTAAAATTCTCCGTTTCATTCTAATCAGTTTACAATACCATTCTTTGTGGAAAGAGCTTTATCGGATTCATACAAGCAATGAGGAGATAGCAATACCTAGTAACTATGTAATCTTATATAATTATAAGAAACATCTATTTACTGCTTTTCCAGAATTCTACGTAGCATTCTATTAAGCTTACATTGGTGTTCATAACTGATAGCGATGGAAAGGATTCATGACAGTACTGCGGAGATATCAAGCAGCACTAAATCTAGGTAATTCAAGGTTACTATAATAAACATTCTCTAAGTGTATTTCTAAAATTCTCCGTTTCATTCGAATCACTTTACAATACCATTCTTTGTGGAAAGAACTTCATCGGATTCATACAAGCAATGAGGAGATAGCAATACCTAGTAACTATGCATTCTTATATAATTATAACAAACATCTATTTACTGCATTTCCACAATTCTACGTAGCATTCTATTCAGCTTACATTGGTGTTCATAATGGATAGCGATGGAAAGGATTCATATTAGTACTGCGGAGAAATTAGGCAGAACTGAATCTATGTAATTCAAGGATACCATAATAAACATTCTCTAAGTGTTTTTCTAAAATTCTCCGTTTCATTCTAATCAGTTTACAATACCATTCTTTGTGGAAAGAGCTTTATCGGATTCATACAAGCAATGAGGAGATAGCAATACCTAGTAACTATGTAATCTTATATAATTATAAGAAACATCTATTTACTGCTTTTCCAGAATTCTACGTAGCATTCTATTAAGCTTACATTGGTGTTCATAACTGATAGCGATGGAAAGGATTCATGACAGTACTGCGGAGATATCAAGCAGCACTAAATCTAGGTAATTCAAGGTTACTATAATAAACATTCTCTAAGTGTATTTCTAAAATTCTCCGTTTCATTCGAATCACTTTACAATACCATTCTTTGTGGAAAGAGCTTCATCGGATTCATACAAGCAATGAGGAGATAGCAATACCTAGTAACTATGCATTCTTATATAATTATAACAAACATCTATTTACTGCATTTCCACAATTCTACGTAGCATTCTATTCAGCTTACATTGGTGTTCATAATGGATAGCGATGGAAAGGATTCATATTAGTACTGCGGAGAAATTAGGCAGAACTGAATCTATGTAATTCAAGGATACCATAATAAACATTCTCTAAGTGTTTTTCTAAAATTCTCCGTTTCATTCTAATCAGTTTACAATACCATTCTTTGTGGAAAGAGCTTTATCGGATTCATACAAGCAATGAGGAGATAGGAATACCTAGTAACTATGTAATCTTATATAATTATAACAAACATCTACTTACTGCTTTCCCACAATTCTACAAGCAATCTATTAAGGTTACATTAGTGTTCATAGTGGATAGCGTTTGAAAGGATTCATGACAGTACTGCGGAGATATCAAGCAGCACTAAATCTAGGTAATTCAATGTTACCATAATAAACATTCTCTAATTGTATTTCTAAAATTATCCATTTAATTCGAATCAGTTTACAATACCATTCTTTGTGGAAAGAGCTTTATCGGATTCATACAAGCAATGAGGAGATAGGAGTACCTAGTATCTATGTAATCTTATATAATTATAACAAACATCTACTTATTATTTTTCCATAATTCTACATAGCATTCTGTTAAGCTTACATTGCTGTTCATCGTGGATAGCGATTGAATGGATTCATAACAGTACTGCAGATTAATCAAGCAGGACTAAATCTATGTAGTTCACGGTAACCATAACAAACATTCGCTAAGTGTTTTTTAAAAATCCTTCGTTTAATTCTAATCAGTTTACATGGCATTCTTTGTGGAAAGAGATTTATCGGATTCATACAAGTAATGAGGAGATAGGAATACCTAGTAACTATGTAATCGTATATAATTATAACCAACATCTACTTACTGTTCTTCCACAATTCTACGTAGCATTCTATTAAGCTTACATTGGTGTTCATAATGGATAGCGATTGAAAGGATTCATATTAGTCCTGCGGAGAAATTAAGCAGAACTGAATCTATGTAATTCAAGGTAACCATAATAAACATTCTCTAAGTGTTTTTCTAAAATTCTCCGTTTCATTCTAATCAGTTTACAATACCATTCTTTGTGGAAAGAGCTTTATCGGATTCATACAAGCAATGAGGAGATAGGAATACCTAGTAACTATGTAATCTTATATAATTATAAGAAACATCTATTTACTGCTTTTCCAGAATTCTACGTAGCATTCTATTAAGCTTACATTGGTGTTCATAACTGATAGCGATGGAAAGGATTCATGACAGTACTGCGGAGATATCAAGCAGCACTAAATCTAGGTAATTCAAGGTTACTATAATAAACATTCTCTAAGTGTATTTCTAAAATTCTCCGTTTCATTCGAATCAGTTTACAATACCATTCTTTGTGGAAAGAGCTTTATCGGATTCATACAAGCAATGAGGAGATAGCAATACCTAGTAACTATGTAATCTTATATAATTATAAGAAACATCTATTTACTGCTTTTCCAGAATTCTACGTAGCATTCTATTAAGCTTACATTGGTGTTCATAACTGATAGCGATGGAAAGGATTCATGACAGTACTGCGGAGATATCAAGCAGCACTAAATCTAGGTAATTCAAGGTTACTATAATAAACATTCTCTAAGTGTATTTCTAAAATTCTCCGTTTCATTCGAATCACTTTACAATACCATTCTTTGTGGAAAGAGCTTTATCGGATTCATACAAGCAATGAGGAGATAGGAATACCTAGTAACTATGTAATCTTATATAATTATAACAAACATCTACTTACTGCTTTCCCACAATTCTACAAGCAATCTTTTAAGGTTACATTAGTGTTCATAGTGGATAGCGTTTGAAAGGATTCATGACAGTACTGCGGAGATATCAAGCAGCACTAAATCTAGGTAATTCAATGTTACCATAATAAACATTCTCTAATTGTATTTCTAAAATTATCCATTTAATTCGAATCAGTTTACAATACCATTCTTTGTGGAAAGAGCTTTATCGGATTCATACAAGCAATGAGGAGATAGGAGTACCTAGTATCTATGTAATCTTATATAATTATAACAAACATCTACTTATTATTTTTCCATAATTCTACATAGCATTCTGTTAAGCTTACATTGCTGTTCATCGTGGATAGCGATTGAATGGATTCATAACAGTACTGCAGATTAATCAAGCAGGACTAAATCTATGTAGTTCACGGTAACCATAACAAACATTCGCTAAGTGTTTTTTAAAAATCCTTCGTTTAATTCTAATCAGTTTACATGGCATTCTTTGTGGAAAGAGATTTATCGGATTCATACAAGTAATGAGGAGATAGGAATACCTAGTAACTATGTAATCGTATATAATTATAACCAACATCTACTTACTGTTCTTCCACAATTCTACGTAGCATTCTATTAAGCTTACATTGGTGTTCATAATGGATAGCGATTGAAAGGAGAAATTAAGCAGAACTGAATCTATGTAATTCAAGGTAACCATAATAAACATTCTCTAAGTGTTTTTCTAAAATTCTCCGTTTCATTCTAATCAGTTTACAATACCATTCTTTGTGGAAAGAGCTTTATCGGATTCATACAAGCAATGAGGAGATAGCAATACCTAGTAACTATGTAATCTTATATAATTATAAGAAACATCTATTTACTGCTTTTCCAGAATTCTACGTAGCATTCTATTAAGCTTACATTGGTGTTCATAACTGATAGCGATGGAAAGGATTCATGACAGTACTGCGGAGATATCAAGCAGCACTAAATCTAGGTAATTCAAGGTTACTATAATAAACATTCTCTAAGTGTATTTCTAAAATTCTCCGTTTCATTCGAATCACTTTACAATACCATTCTTTGTGGAAAGAACTTCATCGGATTCATACAAGCAATGAGGAGATAGCAATACCTAGTAACTATGCATTCTTATATAATTATAACAAACATCTATTTACTGCATTTCCACAATTCTACGTAGCATTCTATTCAGCTTACATTGGTGTTCATAATGGATAGCGATGGAAAGGATTCATATTAGTACTGCGGAGAAATTAGGCAGAACTGAATCTATGTAATTCAAGGATACCATAATAAACATTCTCTAAGTGTTTTTCTAAAATTCTCCGTTTCATTCTAATCAGTTTACAATACCATTCTTTGTGGAAAGAGCTTTATCGGATTCATACAAGCAATGAGGAGATAGCAATACCTAGTAACTATGTAATCTTATATAATTATAAGAAACATCTATTTACTGCTTTTCCAGAATTCTACGTAGCATTCTATTAAGCTTACATTGGTGTTCATAACTGATAGCGATGGAAAGGACTCATGACAGTACTGCGGAGATATCAAGCAGCACTAAATCTAGGTAATTCAAGGTTACTATAATAAACATTCTCTAAGTGTATTTCTAAAATTCTCCGTTTCATTCGAATCACTTTACAATACCATTCTTTGTGGAAAGAGCTTCATCGGATTCATACAAGCAATGAGGAGATAGCAATACCTAGTAACTATGCATTCTTATATAATTATAACAAACATCTATTTACTGCATTTCCACAATTCTACGTAGCATTCTATTCAGCTTACATTGGTGTTCATAATGGATAGCGATGGAAAGGATTCATATTAGTACTGCGGAGAAATTAGGCAGAACTGAATCTATGTAATTCAAGGATACCATAATAAACATTCTCTAAGTGTTTTTCTAAAATTCTCCGTTTCATTCTAATCAGTTTACAATACCATTCTTTGTGGAAAGAGCTTTATCGGATTCATACAAGCAATGAGGAGATAGGAATACCTAGTAACTATGTAATCTTATATAATTATAACAAACATCTACTTACTGCTTTCCCACAATTCTACAAGCAATCTATTAAGGTTACATTAGTGTTCATAGTGGATAGCGTTTCAAAGGATTCATGACAGTACTGCGGAGATATCAAGCAGCACTAAATCTAGGTAATTCAATGTTACCATAATAAACATTCTCTAATTGTATTTCTAAAATTATCCATTTAATTCGAATCAGTTTACAATACCATTCTTTGTGGAAAGAGCTTTATCGGATTCATACAAGCAATGAGGAGATAGGAGTACCTAGTATCTATGTAATCTTATATAATTATAACAAACATCTACTTATTATTTTTCCATAATTCTACATAGCATTCTGTTAAGCTTACATTGCTGTTCATCGTGGATAGCGATTGAATGGATTCATAACAGTACTGCAGATTAATCAAGCAGGACTAAATCTATGTAGTTCACGGTAACCATAACAAACATTCGCTAAGTGTTTTTTAAAAATCCTTCGTTTAATTCTAATCAGTTTACATGGCATTCTTTGTGGAAAGAGATTTATCGGATTCATACAAGTAATGAGGAGATAGGAATACCTAGTAACTATGTAATCGTATATAATTATAACCAACATCTACTTACTGTTCTTCCACAATTCTACGTAGCATTCTATTAAGCTTACATTGGTGTTCATAATGGATAGCGATTGAAAGGATTCATATTAGTCCTGCGGAGAAATTAAGCAGAACTGAATCTATGTAATTCAAGGTAACCATAATAAACATTCTCTAAGTGTTTTTCTAAAATTCTCCGTTTCATTCTAATCAGTTTACAATACCATTCTTTGTGGAAAGAGCTTTATCGGATTCATACAAGCAATGAGGAGATAGGAATACCTAGTAACTATGTAATCTTATATAATTATAAGAAACATCTATTTACTGCTTTTCCAGAATTCTACGTAGCATTCTATTAAGCTTACATTGGTGTTCATAACTGATAGCGATGGAAAGGATTCATGACAGTACTGCGGAGATATCAAGCAGCACTAAATCTAGGTAATTCAAGGTTACTATAATAAACATTCTCTAAGTGTATTTCTAAAATTCTCCGTTTCATTCGAATCAGTTTACAATACCATTCTTTGTGGAAAGAGCTTTATCGGATTCATACAAGCAATGAGGAGATAGGAATACCTAGTAACTATGTAATCTTATATAATTATAAGAAACATCTATTTACTGCTTTTCCAGAATTCTACGTAGCATTCTATTAAGCTTACATTGGTGTTCATAACTGATAGCGATGGAAAGGATTCATGACAGTACTGCGGAGATATCAAGCAGCACTAAATCTAGGTAATTCAAGGTTACTATAATAAACATTCTCTAAGTGTATTTCTAAAATTCTCCGTTTCATTCGAATCACTTTACAATACCATTCTTTGTGGAAAGAGCTTTATCGGATTCATACAAGCAATGAGGAGATAGGAATACCTAGTAACTATGTAATCTTATATAATTATAACAAACATCTACTTACTGCTTTCCCACAATTCTACAAGCAATCTATTAAGGTTACATTAGTGTTCATAGTGGATAGCGTTTGAAAGGATTCATGACAGTACTGCGGAGATATCAAGCAGCACTAAATCTAGGTAATTCAATGTTACCATAATAAACATTCTCTAATTGTATTTCTAAAATTATCCATTTAATTCGAATCAGTTTACAATACCATTCTTTGTGGAAAGAGCTTTATCGGATTCATACAAGCAATGAGGAGATAGGAGTACCTAGTATCTATGTAATCTTATATAATTATAACAAACATCTACTTATTATTTTTCCATAATTCTACATAGCATTCTGTTAAGCTTACATTGCTGTTCATCGTGGATAGCGATTGAATGGATTCATAACAGTACTGCAGATTAATCAAGCAGGACTAAATCTATGTAGTTCACGGTAACCATAACAAACATTCGCTAAGTGTTTTTTAAAAATCCTTCGTTTAATTCTAATCAGTTTACATGGCATTCTTTGTGGAAAGAGATTTATCGGATTCATACAAGTAATGAGGAGATAGGAATACCTAGTAACTATGTAATCGTATATAATTATAACCAACATCTACTTACTGTTCTTCCACAATTCTACGTAGCATTCTATTAAGCTTACATTGGTGTTCATAATGGATAGCGATTGAAAGGATTCATATTAGTCCTGCGGAGAAATTAAGCAGAACTGAATCTATGTAATTCAAGGTAACCATAATAAACATTCTCTAAGTGTTTTTCTAAAATTCTCCGTTTCATTCTAATCAGTTTACAATACCATTCTTTGTGGAAAGAGCTTTATCGGATTCATACAAGCAATGAGGAGATAGGAATACCTAGTAACTATGTAATCTTATATAATTATAAGAAACATCTATTTACTGCTTTTCCAGAATTCTACGTAGCATTCTATTAAGCTTACATTGGTGTTCATAACTGATAGCGATGGAAAGGATTCATGACAGTACTGCGGAGATATCAAGCAGCACTAAATCTAGGTAATTCAAGGTTACTATAATAAACATTCTCTAAGTGTATTTCTAAAATTCTCCGTTTCATTCGAATCAGTTTACAATACCATTCTTTGTGGAAAGAGCTTTATCGGATTCATACAAGCAATGAGGAGATAGCAATACCTAGTAACTATGTATTCTTATATAATTATAACAAACATCTATTTACTGCATTTCCACAATTCTACGTAGCATTCTATTCAGCTTACATCGCTATAATGGATAGCGATGGAAAGGATTCATGTTAGTACTGCGGAGAAATTAGGCAGAACTGAATCTATGTAATTCAAGGATACCATAATAAACATTCTCTAAGTGTTTTTCTAAAATTCTCCGTTTCATTCTAATCAGTTTACAATACCATTCTTTGTGGAAAGAGCTTTATCGGATTCATACAAGCAATGAGGAGATAGGAATACCTAGTAAGTATGTAATCTTATATAATTATAACAAACATCTACTTACTGCTTTCCCACAATTCTACAAGCAATCTATTAAGGTTACATTAGTGTTCATAGTGGATAGCGTTTGAAAGGATTCATGACAGTACTGCGGAGATATCAAGCAGCACTAAATCTAGGTAATTCAATGTTACCATAATAAACATTCTCTAATTGTATTTCTAAAATTATCCATTTAATTCGAATCAGTTTACAATACCATTCTTTGTGGAAAGAGCTTTATCGGATTCATACAAGCAATGAGGAGATAGGAGTACCTAGTATCTATGTAATCTTATATAATTATAACAAACATCTACTTATTATTTTTCCATAATTCTACATAGCATTCTGTTAAGCTTACATTGCTGTTCATCGTGGATAGCGATTGAATGGATTCATAACAGTACTGCAGATTAATCAAGCAGGACTAAATCTATGTAGTTCACGGTAACCATAACAAACATTCGCTAAGTGTTTTTTAAAAATCCTTCGTTTAATTCTAATCAGTTTACATGGCATTCTTTGTGGAAAGAGATTTATCGGATTCATACAAGTAATGAGGAGATAGGAATACCTAGTAACTATGTAATCGTATATAATTATAACCAACATCTACTTACTGTTCTTCCACAATTCTACGTAGCATTCTATTAAGCTTACATTGGTGTTCATAACGGATAGCGATTGAAAGGAGAAATTAAGCAGAACTGAATCTATGTAATTCAAGGTAACCATAATAAACATTCTCTAAGTGTTTGTCTAAAATTCTCCGTTTCATTCTAATCAGTTTACAATACCATTCTTTGTGGAAAGAGCTTTATCGGATTCATACAAGCAATGAGGAGATAGCAATACCTAGTAACTATGTAATCTTATATAATTAAAAGAAACATCTATTTACTGCTTTTCCAGAATTCTACGTAGCATTCTATTAAGCTTACATTGGTGTTCATAACTGATAGCGATGGAAAGGATTCATGACAGTACTGCGGAGATATCAAGCAGCACTAAATCTAGGTAATTCAAGGTTACTATAATAAACATTCTCTAAGTGTATTTCTAAAATTCTCCGTTTCATTCGAATCACTTTACAATACCATTCTTTGTGGAAAGAGCTTCATCGGATTCATACAAGCAATGAGGAGATAGCAATACCTAGTAACTATGCATTCTTATATAATTATAACAAACATCTATTTACTGCATTTCCACAATTCTACGTAGCATTCTATTCAGCTTACATTGGTGTTCATAATGGATAGCGATGGAAAGGATTCATATTAGTACTGCGGAGAAATTAGGCAGAACTGAATCTATGTAATTCAAGGATACCATAATAAACATTCTCTAAGTGTTTTTCTAAAATTCTCCGTTTCATTCTAATCAGTTTACAATACCATTCTTTGTGGAAAGAGCTTTATCGGATTCATACAAGCAATGAGGAGATAGGAATACCTAGTAACTATGTAATCTTATATAATTATAACAAACATCTACTTACTGCTTTCCCACAATTCTACAAGCAATCTATTAAGGTTACATTAGTGTTCATAGTGGATAGCGTTTGAAAGGATTCATGACAGTACTGCGGAGATATCAAGCAGCACTAAATCTAGGTAATTCAATGTTACCATAATAAACATTCTCTAATTGTATTTCTAAAATTATCCATTTAATTCGAATCAGTTTACAATACCATTCTTTGTGGAAAGAGCTTTATCGGATTCATACAAGCAATGAGGAGATAGGAGTACCTAGTATCTATGTAATCTTATATAATTATAACAAACATCTACTTATTATTTTTCCATAATTCTACATAGCATTCTGTTAAGCTTACATTGCTGTTCATCGTGGATAGCGATTGAATGGATTCATAACAGTACTGCAGATTAATCAAGCAGGACTAAATCTATGTAGTTCACGGTAACCATAACAAACATTCGCTAAGTGTTTTTTAAAAATCCTTCGTTTAATTCTAATCAGTTTACATGGCATTCTTTGTGGAAAGAGATTTATCGGATTCATACAAGTAATGAGGAGATAGGAATACCTAGTAACTATGTAATCGTATATAATTATAACCAACATCTACTTACTGTTCTTCCACAATTCTACGTAGCATTCTATTAAGCTTACATTGGTGTTCATAATGGATAGCGATTGAAAGGAGAAATTAAGCAGAACTGAATCTATGTAATTCAAGGTAACCATAATAAACATTCTCTAAGTGTTTTTCTAAAATTCTCCGTTTCATTCTAATCAGTTTACAATACCATTCTTTGTGGAAAGAGCTTTATCGGATTCATACAAGCAATGAGGAGATAGCAATACCTAGTAACTATGTAATCTTATATAATTATAAGAAACATCTATTTACTGCTTTTCCAGAATTCTACGTAGCATTCTATTAAGCTTACATTGGTGTTCATAACTGATAGCGATGGAAAGGATTCATGACAGTACTGCGGAGATATCAAGCAGCACTAAATCTAGGTAATTCAAGGTTACTATAATAAACATTCTCTAAGTGTATTTCTAAAATTCTCCGTTTCATTCGAATCAGTTTACAATACCATTCTTTGTGGAAAGAGCTTCATCGGATTCATACAAGCAATGAGGAGATAGCAATACCTAGTAACTATGTATTCTTATATAATTATAACAAACATCTATTTACTGCATTTCCACAATTCTACGTAGCATTCTATTCAGCTTACATTGGTGTTCATAATGGATAGCGATGGAAAGGATTCATATTAGTACTGCGGAGAAATTAGGCAGAACTGAATCTATGTAATTCAAGGATACCATAATAAACATTCTCTAAGTGTTTTTCTAAAATTCTCCGTTTCATTCTAATCAGTTTACAATACCATTCTTTGTGGAAAGAGCTTTATCGGATTCATACAAGCAATGAGGAGATAGGAATACCTAGTAACTATGTAATCTTATATAATTATAACAAACATCTACTTACTGCTTTCCCACAATTCTACAAGCAATCTATTAAGGTTACATTAGTGTTCATAGTGGATAGCGTTTGAAAGGATTCATGACAGTACTGCGGAGATATCAAGCAGCACTAAATCTAGGTAATTCAATGTTACCATAATAAACATTCTCTAATTGTATTTCTAAAATTATCCATTTAATTCGAATCAGTTTACAATACCATTCTTTGTGGAAAGAGCTTTATCGGATTCATACAAGCAATGAGGAGATAGGAGTACCTAGTATCTATGTAATCTTATATAATTATAACAAACATCTACTTATTATCTACAAACATCTACTTATTATCCATAATTCTACATAGCATTCTGTTAAGCTTACATTGCTGTTCATCGTGGATAGCGATTGAATGGATTCATAACAGTACTGCAGATTAATCAAGCAGGACTAAATCTATGTAGTTCACGGTAACCATAACAAACATTCGCTAAGTGTTTTTTAAAAATCCTTCGTTTAATTCTAATCAGTTTACATGGCATTCTTTGTGGAAAGAGATTTATCGGATTCATACAAGTAATGAGGAGATAGGAATACCTAGTAACTATGTAATCGTATATAATTATAACCAACATCTACTTACTGTTCTTCCACAATTCTACGTAGCATTCTATTAAGCTTACATTGGTGTTCATAATGGATAGCGATTGAAAGGATTCATATTAGTCCTGCGGAGAAATTAAGCAGAACTGAATCTATGTAATTCAAGGTAACCATAATAAACATTCTCTAAGTGTTTTTCTAAAATTCTCCGTTTCATTCTAATCAGTTTACAATACCATTCTTTGTGGAAAGAGCTTTATCGGATTCATACAAGCAATGAGGAGATAGGAATACCTAGTAACTATGTAATCTTATATAATTATAACAAACATCTACTTACTGCTTTCCCACAATTCTACAAGCAATCTATTAAGGTTACATTAGTGTTCATAGTGGATAGCGTTTGAAAGGATTCATGACAGTACTGCGGATATATCAAGCAGCACTAAATCTAGGTAATTCAATGTTACCATAATAAACATTCTCTAATTGTATTTCTAAAATTATCCATTTAATTCGAATCAGTTTACAATACCATTCTTTGTGGAAAGAGCTTTATCGGATTCATACAAGCAATGAGGAGATAGGAGTACCTAGTATCTATGTAATCTTATATAATTATAACAAACATCTACTTATTATCTACAAACATCTACTTATTATCCATAATTCTACATAGCATTCTGTTAAGCTTACATTGCTGTTCATCGTGGATAGCGATTGAATGGATTCATAACAGTACTGCAGATTAATCAAGCAGGACTAAATCTATGTAGTTCACGGTAACCATAACAAACATTCGCTAAGTGTTTTTTAAAAATCCTTCGTTTAATTCTAATCAGTTTACATGGCATTCTTTGTGGAAAGAGATTTATCGGATTCATACAAGTAATGAGGAGATAGGAATACCTAGTAACTATGTAATCGTATATAATTATAACCAACATCTACTTACTGTTCTTCCACAATTCTACGTAGCATTCTATTAAGCTTACATTGGTGTTCATAATGGATAGCGATTGAAAGGAGAAATTAAGCAGAACTGAATCTATGTAATTCAAGGTAACCATAATAAACATTCTCTAAGTGTTTGTCTAAAATTCTCCGTTTCATTCTAATCAGTTTACAATACCATTCTTTGTGGAAAGAGCTTTATCGGATTCATACAAGCAATGAGGAGATAGCAATACCTAGTAACTATGTAATCTTATATAATTATAAGAAACATCTATTTACTGCTTTTCCAGAATTCTACGTAGCATTCTATTAAGCTTACATTGGTGTTCATAACTGATAGCGATGGAAAGGATTCATGACAGTACTGCGGAGATATCAAGCAGCACTAAATCTAGGTAATTCAAGGTTACTATAATAAACATTCTCTAAGTGTATTTCTAAAATTCTCCGTTTCATTCGAATCACTTTACAATACCATTCTTTGTGGAAAGAGCTTCATCGGATTCATACAAGCAATGAGGAGATAGCAATACCTAGTAACTATGCATTCTTATATAATTATAACAAACATCTATTTACTGCATTTCCACAATTCTACGTAGCATTCTATTCAGCTTACATTGGTGTTCATAATGGATAGCGATGGAAAGGATTCATATTAGTACTGCGGAGAAATTAGGCAGAACTGAATCTATGTAATTCAAGGATACCATAATAAACATTCTCTAAGTGTTTTTCTAAAATTCTCCGTTTCATTCTAATCAGTTTACAATACCATTCTTTGTGGAAAGAGCTTTATCGGATTCATACAAGCAATGAGGAGATAGGAATACCTAGTAACTATGTAATCTTATATAATTATAACAAACATCTACTTACTGCTTTCCCACAATTCTACAAGCAATCTATTAAGGTTACATTAGTGTTCATAGTGGATAGCGTTTGAAAGGATTCATGACAGTACTGCGGAGATATCAAGCAGCACTAAATCTAGGTAATTCAATGTTACCATAATAAACATTCTCTAATTGTATTTCTAAAATTATCCATTTAATTCGAATCAGTTTACAATACCATTCTTTGTGGAAAGAGCTTTATCGGATTCATACAAGCAATGAGGAGATAGGAGTACCTAGTATCTATGTAATCTTATATAATTATAACAAACATCTACTTATTATTTTTCCATAATTCTACATAGCATTCTGTTAAGCTTACATTGCTGTTCATCGTGGATAGCGATTGAATGGATTCATAACAGTACTGCAGATTAATCAAGCAGGACTAAATCTATGTAGTTCACGGTAACCATAACAAACATTCGCTAAGTGTTTTTTAAAAATCCTTCGTTTAATTCTAATCAGTTTACATGGCATTCTTTGTGGAAAGAGATTTATCGGATTCATACAAGTAATGAGGAGATAGGAATACCTAGTAACTATGTAATCGTATATAATTATAACCAACATCTACTTACTGTTCTTCCACAATTCTACGTAGCATTCTATTAAGCTTACATTGGTGTTCATAATGGATAGCGATTGAAAGGAGAAATTAAGCAGAACTGAATCTATGTAATTCAAGGTAACCATAATAAACATTCTCTAAGTGTTTTTCTAAAATTCTCCGTTTCATTCTAATCAGTTTACAATACCATTCTTTGTGGAAAGAGCTTTATCGGATTCATACAAGCAATGAGGAGATAGCAATACCTAGTAACTATGTAATCTTATATAATTATAAGAAACATCTATTTACTGCTTTTCCAGAATTCTACGTAGCATTCTATTAAGCTTACATTGGTGTTCATAACTGATAGCGATGGAAAGGATTCATGACAGTACTGCGGAGATATCAAGCAGCACTAAATCTAGGTAATTCAAGGTTACTATAATAAACATTCTCTAAGTGTATTTCTAAAATTCTCCGTTTCATTCGAATCAGTTTACAATACCATTCTTTGTGGAAAGAGCTTCATCGGATTCATACAAGCAATGAGGAGATAGCAATACCTAGTAACTATGTATTCTTATATAATTATAACAAACATCTATTTACTGCATTTCCACAATTCTACGTAGCATTCTATTCAGCTTACATTGGTGTTCATAATGGATAGCGATGGAAAGGATTCATATTAGTACTGCGGAGAAATTAGGCAGAACTGAATCTATGTAATTCAAGGATACCATAATAAACATTCTCTAAGTGTTTTTCTAAAATTCTCCGTTTCATTCTAATCAGTTTACAATACCATTCTTTGTGGAAAGAGCTTTATCGGATTCATACAAGCAATGAGGAGATAGGAATACCTAGTAACTATGTAATCTTATATAATTATAACAAACATCTACTTACTGCTTTCCCACAATTCTACAAGCAATCTATTAAGGTTACATTAGTGTTCATAGTGGATAGCGTTTGAAAGGATTCATGACAGTACTGCGGAGATATCAAGCAGCACTAAATCTAGGTAATTCAATGTTACCATAATAAACATTCTCTAATTGTATTTCTAAAATTATCCATTTAATTCGAATCAGTTTACAATACCATTCTTTGTGGAAAGAGCTTTATCGGATTCATACAAGCAATGAGGAGATAGGAGTACCTAGTATCTATGTAATCTTATATAATTATAACAAACATCTACTTATTATCTACAAACATCTACTTATTATCCATAATTCTACATAGCATTCTGTTAAGCTTACATTGCTGTTCATCGTGGATAGCGATTGAATGGATTCATAACAGTACTGCAGATTAATCAAGCAGGACTAAATCTATGTAGTTCACGGTAACCATAACAAACATTCGCTAAGTGTTTTTTAAAAATCCTTCGTTTAATTCTAATCAGTTTACATGGCATTCTTTGTGGAAAGAGATTTATCGGATTCATACAAGTAATGAGGAGATAGGAATACCTAGTAACTATGTAATCGTATATAATTATAACCAACATCTACTTACTGTTCTTCCACAATTCTACGTAGCATTCTATTAAGCTTACATTGGTGTTCATAATGGATAGCGATTGAAAGGATTCATATTAGTCCTGCGGAGAAATTAAGCAGAACTGAATCTATGTAATTCAAGGTAACCATAATAAACATTCTCTAAGTGTTTTTCTAAAATTCTCCGTTTCATTCTAATCAGTTTACAATACCATTCTTTGTGGAAAGAGCTTTATCGGATTCATACAAGCAATGAGGAGATAGGAATACCTAGTAACTATGTAATCTTATATAATTATAACAAACATCTACTTACTGCTTTCCCACAATTCTACAAGCAATCTATTAAGGTTACATTAGTGTTCATAGTGGATAGCGTTTGAAAGGATTCATGACAGTACTGCGGAGATATCAAGCAGCACTAAATCTAGGTAATTCAATGTTACCATAATAAACATTCTCTAATTGTATTTCTAAAATTATCCATTTAATTCGAATCAGTTTACAATACCATTCTTTGTGGAAAGAGCTTTATCGGATTCATACAAGCAATGAGGAGATAGGAGTACCTAGTATCTATGTAATCTTATATAATTATAACAAACATCTACTTATTATTTTTCCATAATTCTACATAGCATTCTGTTAAGCTTACATTGCTGTTCATCGTGGATAGCGATTGAATGGATTCATAACAGTACTGCAGATTAATCAAGCAGGACTAAATCTATGTAGTTCACGGTAACCATAACAAACATTCGCTAAGTGTTTTTTAAAAATCCTTCGTTTAATTCTAATCAGTTTACATGGCATTCTTTGTGGAAAGAGATTTATCGGATTCATACAAGTAATGAGGAGATAGGAATACCTAGTAACTATGTAATCGTATATAATTATAACCAACATCTACTTACTGTTCTTCCACAATTCTACGTAGCATTCTATTAAGCTTACATTGGTGTTCATAATGGATAGCGATTGAAAGGAGAAATTAAGCAGAACTGAATCTATGTAATTCAAGGTAACCATAATAAACATTCTCTAAGTGTTTTTCTAAAATTCTCCGTTTCATTCTAATCAGTTTACAATACCATTCTTTGTGGAAAGAGCTTTATCGGATTCATACAAGCAATGAGGAGATAGCAATACCTAGTAACTATGTAATCTTATATAATTATAAGAAACATCTATTTACTGCTTTTCCAGAATTCTACGTAGCATTCTATTAAGCTTACATTGGTGTTCATAACTGATAGCGATGGAAAGGATTCATGACAGTACTGCGGAGATATCAAGCAGCACTAAATCTAGGTAATTCAAGGTTACTATAATAAACATTCTCTAAGTGTATTTCTAAAATTCTCCGTTTCATTCGAATCAGTTTACAATACCATTCTTTGTGGAAAGAGCTTCATCGGATTCATACAAGCAATGAGGAGATAGCAATACCTAGTAACTATGCATTCTTATATAATTATAACAAACATCTATTTACTGCATTTCCACAATTCTACGTAGCATTCTATTCAGCTTACATTGGTGTTCATAATGGATAGCGATGGAAAGGATTCATATTAGTACTGCGGAGAAATTAGGCAGAACTGAATCTATGTAATTCAAGGATACCATAATAAACATTCTCTAAGTGTTTTTCTAAAATTCTCCGTTTCATTCTAATCAGTTTACAATACCATTCTTTGTGGAAAGAGCTTTATCGGATTCATACAAGCAATGAGGAGATAGGAATACCTAGTAACTATGTAATCTTATATAATTATAACAAACATCTACTTACTGCTTTCCCACAATTCTACAAGCAATCTATTAAGGTTACATTAGTGTTCATAGTGGATAGCGTTTGAAAGGATTCATGACAGTACTGCGGAGATATCAAGCAGCACTAAATCTAGGTAATTCAATGTTACCATAATAAACATTCTCTAATTGTATTTCTAAAATTATCCATTTAATTCGAATCAGTTTACAATACCATTCTTTGTGGAAAGAGCTTTATCGGATTCATACAAGCAATGAGGAGATAGGAGTACCTAGTATCTATGTAATCTTATATAATTATAACAAACATCTACTTATTATTTTTCCATAATTCTACATAGCATTCTGTTAAGCTTACATTGCTGTTCATCGTGGATAGCGATTGAATGGATTCATAACAGTACTGCAGATTAATCAAGCAGGACTAAATCTATGTAGTTCACGGTAACCATAACAAACATTCGCTAAGTGTTTTTTAAAAATCCTTCGTTTAATTCTAATCAGTTTACATGGCATTCTTTGTGGAAAGAGATTTATCGGATTCATACAAGTAATGAGGAGATAGGAATACCTAGTAACTATGTAATCGTATATAATTATAACCAACATCTACTTACTGTTCTTCCACAATTCTACGTAGCATTCTATTAAGCTTACATTGGTGTTCATAATGGATAGCGATTGAAAGGAGAAATTAAGCAGAACTGAATCTATGTAATTCAAGGATACCATAATAAACATTCTCTAAGTGTTTTTCTAAAATTCTCCGTTTCATTCTAATCAGTTTACAATACCATTCTTTGTGGAAAGAGCTTTATCGGATTCATACAAGCAATGAGGAGATAGCAATACCTAGTAACTATGTAATCTTATATAATTATAAGAAACATCTATTTACTGCTTTTCCAGAATTCTACGTAGCATTCTATTAAGCTTACATTGGTGTTCATAACTGATAGCGATGGAAAGGATTCATGACAGTACTGCGGAGATATCAAGCAGCACTAAATCTAGGTAATTCAAGGTTACTATAATAAACATTCTCTAAGTGTATTTCTAAAATTCTCCGTTTCATTCGAATCAGTTTACAATACCATTCTTTGTGGAAAGAGCTTCATCGGATTCATACAAGCAATGAGGAGATAGCAATACCTAGTAACTATGTATTCTTATATAATTATAACAAACATCTATTTACTGCATTTCCACAATTCTACGTAGCATTCTATTCAGCTTACATTGGTGTTCATAATGGATAGCGATGGAAAGGATTCATATTAGTACTGCGGAGAAATTAGGCAGAACTGAATCTATGTAATTCAAGGATACCATAATAAACATTCTCTAAGTGTTTTTCTAAAATTCTCCGTTTCATTCTAATCAGTTTACAATACCATTCTTTGTGGAAAGAGCTTTATCGGATTCATACAAGCAATGAGGAGATAGGAATACCTAGTAACTATGTAATCTTATATAATTATAACAAACATCTACTTACTGCTTTCCCACAATTCTACAAGCAATCTATTAAGGTTACATTAGTGTTCATAGTGGATAGCGTTTGAAAGGATTCATGACAGTACTGCGGAGATATCAAGCAGCACTAAATCTAGGTAATTCAATGTTACCATAATAAACATTCTCTAATTGTATTTCTAAAATTATCCATTTAATTCGAATCAGTTTACAATACCATTCTTTGTGGAAAGAGCTTTATCGGATTCATACAAGCAATGAGGAGATAGGAGTACCTAGTATCTATGTAATCTTATATAATTATAACAAACATCTACTTATTATCTACAAACATCTACTTATTATCCATAATTCTACATAGCATTCTGTTAAGCTTACATTGCTGTTCATCGTGGATAGCGATTGAATGGATTCATAACAGTACTGCAGATTAATCAAGCAGGACTAAATCTATGTAGTTCACGGTAACCATAACAAACATTCGCTAAGTGTTTTTTAAAAATCCTTCGTTTAATTCTAATCAGTTTACATGGCATTCTTTGTGGAAAGAGATTTATCGGATTCATACAAGTAATGAGGAGATAGGAATACCTAGTAACTATGTAATCGTATATAATTATAACCAACATCTACTTACTGTTCTTCCACAATTCTACGTAGCATTCTATTAAGCTTACATTGGTGTTCATAATGGATAGCGATTGAAAGGATTCATATTAGTCCTGCGGAGAAATTAAGCAGAACTGAATCTATGTAATTCAAGGTAACCATAATAAACATTCTCTAAGTGTTTTTCTAAAATTCTCCGTTTCATTCTAATCAGTTTACAATACCATTCTTTGTGGAAAGAGCTTTATCGGATTCATACAAGCAATGAGGAGATAGGAATACCTAGTAACTATGTAATCTTATATAATTATAAGAAACATCTATTTACTGCTTTTCCAGAATTCTACGTAGCATTCTATTAAGCTTACATTGGTGTTCATAACTGATAGCGATGGAAAGGATTCATGACAGTACTGCGGAGATATCAAGCAGCACTAAATCTAGGTAATTCAAGGTTACTATAATAAACATTCTCTAAGTGTATTTCTAAAATTCTCCGTTTCATTCGAATCAGTTTACAATACCATTCTTTGTGGAAAGAGCTTTATCGGATTCATACAAGCAATGAGGAGATAGCAATACCTAGTAACTATGTATTCTTATATAATTATAACAAACATCTATTTACTGCATTTCCACAATTCTACGTAGCATTCTATTCAGCTTACATTGGTGTTCATAATGGATAGCGATGGAAAGGATTCATGTTAGTACTGCGGAGAAATTAGGCAGAACTGAATCTATGTAATTCAAGGATACCATAATAAACATTCTCTAAGTGTTTTTCTAAAATTCTCCGTTTCATTCTAATCAGTTTACAATACCATTCTTTGTGGAAAGAGCTTTATCGGATTCATACAAGCAATGAGGAGATAGGAATACCTAGTAACTATGTAATCTTATATAATTATAACAAACATCTACTTACTGCTTTCCCACAATTCTACAAGCAATCTATTAAGGTTACATTAGTGTTCATAGTGGATAGCGTTTGAAAGGATTCATGACAGTACTGCGGAGATATCAAGCAGCACTAAATCTAGGTAATTCAATGTTACCATAATAAACATTCTCTAATTGTATTTCTAAAATTATCCATTTAATTCGAATCAGTTTACAATACCATTCTTTGTGGAAAGAGCTTTATCGGATTCATACAAGCAATGAGGAGATAGGAGTACCTAGTATCTATGTAATCTTATATAATTATAACAAACATCTACTTATTATTTTTCCATAATTCTACATAGCATTCTGTTAAGCTTACATTGCTGTTCATCGTGGATAGCGATTGAATGGATTCATAACAGTACTGCAGATTAATCAAGCAGGACTAAATCTATGTAGTTCACGGTAACCATAACAAACATTCGCTAAGTGTTTTTTAAAAATCCTTCGTTTAATTCTAATCAGTTTACATGGCATTCTTTGTGGAAAGAGATTTATCGGATTCATACAAGTAATGAGGAGATAGGAATACCTAGTAACTATGTAATCGTATATAATTATAACCAACATCTACTTACTGTTCTTCCACAATTCTACGTAGCATTCTATTAAGCTTACATTGGTGTTCATAATGGATAGCGATTGAAAGGATTCATATTAGTCCTGCGGAGAAATTAAGCAGAACTGAATCTATGTAATTCAAGGTAACCATAATAAACATTCTCTAAGTGTTTTTCTAAAATTCTCCGTTTCATTCTAATCAGTTTACAATACCATTCTTTGTGGAAAGAGCTTTATCGGATTCATACAAGCAATGAGGAGATAGCAATACCTAGTAACTATGTAATCTTATATAATTATAACAAACATCTATTTACTGCTTTTCCAGAATTCTACGTAGCATTCTATTAAGCTTACATTGGTGTTCATAACGGATAGCGATGGAAAGGATTCATGACAGTACTGCGGATATATCAAGCAGCACTAAATCTAGGTAATTCAAGGATACCATAATAAACATTCTCTAAGTGTTTTTCTAAAATTCTCCGTTTCATTCTAATCAGTTTACAATACCAGAAAGAGCTTTATCGGATTCATACAAGCAATGAGGAGATAGGAATACCTAGTAACTATGTAATCTTATATTATTATAACAAACATCTACTTACTGTTTTCCCACAATTCTGCAAGCATTCTATTAAGGTTACATTAGTGTTCATAATGGATAGCGTTTGAAAGGATTCATGACAGTACTGCGGAGATATCAAGCAGCACTAAATCTAGGTAATTCAAGGTTACTATAATAAACATTCTCTAAGTGTTTTTCTAAAATTCTCCGTTTCATTCGAATCAGTTTACAATACCATTTTTTGTGGAAAGAGCTTTATCGGATTCATACAAGCAATGAGGAGATAGCAATACCTAGTAACTATGTATTCTTATATAATTATAACTAACATCTATTTACTGCTTTTCCACAATTCTACGTAGCATTCTATTAAGCTTACATTGGTGTTCATAGTGGATACCGATTGAAAGGATTCATAACAGTAATGCGGAGCTATCAAGCAGCACTAAATCTAGGTAATTCAAGGTTACCATAATAAACATTCTCTAATTGTATTTCTAAAATTATCCATTTAATTCAAATCAGTTTACAATACCATTCTATGTGGAAAGAGCTTTATCGGATTCATAGAAGCAATGAGGAGATAGCAATACCTAGTAACAATGTAATCTTATATAATTATAACAAACATCTATTTACTGCTTTTCCACAATTCTACGTATCATTCTATTAAGCTTACATTGGTGTTCATAATGGATAGCGATGGAAAGGATTCATATTAGTACTGCGGAGAAATTAGGCAGAGCTGAATCTATGTATTTCAAGGACACCATAATAAACATTCTGTATGTGTTTTTCTAAAATTCTCCATTTCATTCTAATCAGTTTACAATACCATTCTTTGTGGAAAGAGCTTTATCGGATTCATACAAGCAATGAGGAGATAGCAATACCTAGTAACTATGTAATCTTTTATAATTATAACAAACATCTATTTACTGCTTTTCCACAATTCTACGTAGCATTCTATTAAGCTTACATTGGTGTTCATAACGGATAGCGATGGAAAGGATTCATATTAGTACTGCGGAGAAATTAGGCAGAACTGAATCTATGTAATTCAAGCATACCATAATAAACATTCTCTAATTGTATTTCTAAAATTATCCATTTAATTCGAATCAGTTTACAATACCATTCTTTTTGGAAAGAGCTTTATCGGATTCATACAAGCAATGAGGAGATAGCAATACCTAGTAACTATGTATTCTTATATAATTATAACAAACATCTATTTACTGCTTTTCCACAATTCTACGTAGCATTCTATTCAGCTTACATTGGTGTTCATAATGGATAGCGATGGAAAGGATTCATATTAGTGCTGCGGAGAAATTAGGCAGAACTGCATCTATGTAATTCAAGCATACCATAATAAACATTCTCTAAGTGTTTTTCTAAAATTCTCCGTTTCATTCTAATCAGTTTACAATACCATTCTTTGTGGAAAGAGCTTTATCGGATTCATACAACCAATGAGGAGATAGGAATACCTAGTAACTATGTAATCTTATATAATTATAAGAAACATCTACTTACTGTTTTCCCACAATTCTACAAGCATTCTATTAAGGTTACATTAGTGTTCATAGTGCATAGCGTTTGAAAGGATTCATGACAGTACTGCGGAGATATCAAGCAGCACTAAATCTAGGTAATTCAAGGATACCATAATAAACATTCTCTAAGTGTTTTTCCAAAATTCTCCGTTTCATTCTAATCAGTTTACAATACCATTCTTTGTGGAAAGAGCTTTATCGGATTCATACAAGCAATGAGGTGATAGGAATACCTAGTAACTATGTAATCTTGTATAATTATAACAAACATCTACTTACTGTTTTCCCACAATTCTGCAAGCATTCTATTAAGGTTACATTAGTGTTCATAATGGATAGCGTTTGAAAGGATTCATGACAGTACTGCAGAGATATCAAGCAGGACTAAATCTATGCAGTTTACGGTAACCATAACAAACATTCGCTAAGTGTTTTTTTAAAATTCTTCGTTTAATTCTAATCAGTTTACATGGCATTCTTTGTGGAAAGAGATTTATCGGATTCATACAAGTAATGAGGAGATAGGAATACCTAGTAACTATGTAATATTGTATAATTATAACCAACATCTACTTACTGTTCTTCCAAAATTCTACGTAGCATTCTATTAAGCTTACATTGGTGTTCATAATGGATAGCGATTGAAAGGATTCATATTAGTCCTGCGGAGAAATTAAGCAGAACTGAATCTATGTAATTCAAGGTAACCATAATAAACATTCTATAAGTGTTTTTCTAAAATTCTCCGTTTCATTCTAATCAGTTTACAATACCATTCTTTGTGGAAAGAGCTTTATCGGATTCATACAAGCAATGAGGAGATAGCAATACCTAGTAACTATGTAATCTTATATAATTATAACAAACATCTATTTACTGCTTTTCCACAATTCTACGTAGCATTCTATTAAGCTTACATTGGTGTTCATACTGGATAGCGATTGAAAGAATTCATAACAGTAATGCGGAGCTATCAAGCAGCACTAAATCTACGTAATTCAAGGTTACCATAATAAACATTCTCTAATTGTTTTTCTAAAATTATCCATTTAATTCGAATCAGTTTACAATACCATTCTTTGTGGAAAGAGCTTTATCGGATTCATACAAGCAATGAGGAGATAGGAATACCTAGTATCTATGTAATCTTATATAATTATAACAAACATCTACTTATTATTTTTCCATAATTCTACATAGCATTCTGTTAAGCTTACATTGCTGTTCATCATGGATAGCGATGGAACGGATTCATAACAGTACTGCAGATTAATCAAGCAGGACTAAATCTATGTAATTCACGGTAACCATAACAAACATTCGCTAAGTGTTTTTCTAAAATTCTTCGTTTAATTCTAATCAGTTTACATGGCATTCTTTGTGGAAAGAGATTTATCGGATTCATACAAGTAATGAGGAGATATCCATACCTAGTAACTATGTATTCTTATATAATTATAACAAACATCTATTTACTACTTTTCCATAATTCTACGTAGCATTCTATTAAGCTTACATTGGTGTTCATAGTGGATAGCGATTGAAAGGATTCATAACATTAATGCGGAGCTATCAAGCAGCACTAAATCTAGGTAATTCAAGGTTATCATAATAAACATTCTCTAATTGTATTTCTAAAATTATCCATTTAATTCGAACCAGTTTACAATACCTATTTACTGCTTTTCCACAATTCTACGTAGCATTCTATTAAGCTTACATTGGTGTTCATAATGGATAGCGATGGAAAGGATTCATATTAGTACTGCGGAGAAATTAGGCAGAACTGAATCTATGTAATTCAAGGATAGCATAATAAACATTCTCTAAGTGTTTTTCTAAAATTCTCCATTTCATTCTAATCAGTTTACAATACCATTCTTTGTTGAAAGAGCTTTATCGGATTCATACAAGCAATGAGGAGATAGCAATACCTAGTAACTATGTAATCTTATATAATAATAAGAAACATCTACTTACTGTTTTCCCACAATTCTACAAGCATTCTATTAAGGTTACATTAGTGTTCATAATGGATAGCGTTTGAAAGGATTCATGACAGTACTGCGGAGATATCAAGCAGCACTCAATCTAGGTAATTCAAGGTTACTAAAATAAACATTCTCTAAGTGTATTTCTAAAATTCTCCGTTTAATTCGAATCACTTTACAATACCATTCTTTGTGGAAGGAGCTTTATCGGATTCATACAAGCAATGAGGAGATAGCAATACCTAGTAACTATGTATTCTTATATAATTATAACAAACATCTATTTACTGCTTTTCCACAATTCTACGTAGCATTCTATTCAGCTTACATTGGTGTTCATAATGGATAGCGATGGAAAGTACTGCGGAGAAATTAGGCAGAACTGAATCTAGGTAATTCAAGGATACCATAATAAGCATTCTCTAAGTGTTTTTCTAAAATTCTCCGTTTCATTCTAATCAGTTTACAATACCATTCTTTGTGGAAAGAGCTTTATCGGATTCATACAAGCACTGAGGAGATAGGAATACCTAGCAACTATGTAATCTTATATAATTATAAGAAACATCTACTTACTGTTTTCCCACAATTCTGCAAGCATTCTATTAAGGTTACATTAGTGTTCATAATGGATAGCGTTTGAAAGGATTCATGACAGTACTGCGGAGATATCAAGCAGCACTAAATCTAGGTAATTCAAGGTTACTATAATAAACATTCTCTAAGTGTATTTCTAAAATTCTCCGTTTCATTCGAATCAGTTTACAATACCATTCTTTGTGGAAAGAGCTTTATCGGATTCATACAAGCAATGAGGAGATAGCAATACCTAGTAACTATGTATTCTTATATAATTATAACAAACATCTATTTACTGCATTTCCACAATTCTACGTAGCATTCTATTCAGCTTACATTGGTGTTCATAATGGATAGCGATGGAAAGGATTCATATTAGTACTGCGGAGAAATTAGGCAGAACTGAATCTATGTAATTCAAGGATACCATAATAAACATTCTCTAAGTGTTTTTCTAAAATTCTCCGTTTCATTCTAATCAGTTTACAATACCATTCTTTGTGGAAAGAGCTTTATCGGATTCATACAAGCAATGAGGAGATAGGAATACCTAATAACTATGTAATCTTATATAATTATAACAAACATCTACTTACTGCTTTCCCACAATTCTACAAGCAATCTATTAAGGTTACATTAGTGTTCATAGTGGATAGCGTTTGAAAGGATTCATGACAGTACTGCGGAGATATCAAGCAGCACTAAATCTAGGTAATTCAATGTTACCATAATAAACATTCTCTAATTGTATTTCTAAAATTATCCATTTAATTCGAATCAGTTTACAATACCATTCTTTGTGGAAAGAGCTTTATCGGATTCATACAAGCAATGAGGAGATAGGAGTACCTAGTATCTATGTAATCTTATATAATTATAACAAACATCTACTTATTATTTTTCCATAATTCTACATAGCATTCTGTTAAGCTTACATTGCTGTTCATCGTGGATAGCGATTGAATGGATTCATAACAGTACTGCAGATTAATCAAGCAGGACTAAATCTATGTAGTTCACGGTAACCATAACAAACATTCGCTAAGTGTTTTTTAAAAATCCTTCGTTTAATTCTAATCAGTTTACATGGCATTCTTTGTGGAAAGAGATTTATCGGATTCATACAAGTAATGAGGAGATAGGAATACCTAGTAACTATGTAATCGTATATAATTATAACCAACATCTACTTACTGTTCTTCCACAATTCTACGTAGCATTCTATTAAGCTTACATTGGTGTTCATAATGGATAGCGATTGAAAGGAGAAATTAAGCAGAACTGAATCTATGTAATTCAAGGTAACCATAATAAACATTCTCTAAGTGTTTTTCTAAAATTCTCCGTTTCATTCTAATCAGTTTACAATACCATTCTTTGTGGAAAGAGCTTTATCGGATTCATACAAGCAATGAGGAGATAGCAATACCTAGTAACTATGTAATCTTATATAATTATAACAAACATCTATTTACTGCTTTTCCAGAATTCTACGTAGCATTCTATTAAGCTTACATTGGTGTTCATAACTGATAGCGATGGAAAGGATTCATGACAGTACTGCGGAGATATCAAGCAGCACTAAATCTAGGTAATTCAAGGTTACTATAATAAACATTCTCTAAGTGTATTTCTAAAATTCTCCGTTTCATTCGAATCAGTTTACAATACCATTCTTTGTGGAAAGAGCTTTATCGGATTCATACAAGCAATGAGGAGATAGCAATACCTAGTAACTATGTATTCTTATATAATTATAACAAACATCTATTTACTGCATTTCCACAATTCTACGTAGCATTCTATTCAGCTTACATTGGTGTTCATAATGGATAGCGATGGAAAGGATTCACATTAGTCTCTCGGCTTGGCTTCGCGAACGAAGATTTAAGAAGGGTGCAATAGTCCACGTTTGCTGCAGGCTCGCTGGTGGCTGACAAGACCAATGTGGGACAGGCAGGTCCTGCCACAGCGGCTGCAGGGAAAAGTCTGGTTTAGGGTTGGTCCTGTAGCAGTGCGATTCTTCCTCAATCTCCTTTTGTCCTCAAGACCAGCTATGCGTGTGTTCTCAAAGGAAGAGACAGCCTGGTGGATGGTGTGCCTCCATGCTTTGCGATCTGAGGCTAGGTCAGACCACTGGTGATGGTTGATGTGACAGGTGCTAAGGGATTTCTTCAAGGAGTCCTTGTACCTCTTCTTTGGTGCCCCTCTATTTCGATGGCCGGTGGAGAGTTCGCCATACAGGGCAATCTTGGGAAGGCGGTGGTTTTCCATCCTAGAAATATGCCCTGCCCAGCGCAGCTGCGTCTTCAACAGCAGTGCCTCGATGCTGGTAACCTCTGCCCGCTTGAGGACTTCAGTGTTGGTCACAAAGTCACTCCAGTGGATGTTGAGGATGGTGCGAAGGCAGCGCTGATGAAAGCGCTCAAGGAGTCGCAGGTGATGACGGTATAAAACCCACGATTCGGAGCCATAGATGAGGGTTGTCATCACAACCGCTTTGTAAACATTGATCTTTGTGCCTTTTTTCAGATGCTTGTTGCTCCACACTCTTTTGTGCAGTCGGCCAAATGCACGGTTTGCCTTTGCCAGCCTGTTGTCAATCTCCTTGTCGATCTTGGCATCTGAGGAGATGATGCACCCCAGGTAGCTGAACTGCTGGACTGTCTTCAGAACTGATTCACCCACAGTGATGCAGGGAGGGTGATAATCTTCCTGGGGTGCAGGCTGGTGGAGAACTTCTGTCTTCTTCAGACTAACTTCTAGGCCGAATAGCTTGGCAGCCTCTGCAAAGCAGGACGTCATATGCTGCAGAGCTGATACCGAGTGGGAGACGAGTGCAGCATCATCAGCAAACAGTAGCTCTCGGATGAGTTTTTCCATTGTCTTGGAGTGTGCCTTTAGTCGCCTCAGGTTGAACAGGCTGCCATCGGTGCGATAGCGGATGTAGACACCATCGTCCTCATCTAGATCTACTGCGGCTCTTTGAAGCATCATGCTAAAGAAGATCGTAAAGAGAGTTGGCGCGAGAACGCAGCCTTGCTTTACACCTGTGCCTATTGGGAAGGGCTCCGAGAGGTCGTTGCAGTGTCTGACTTGGCCTCGCTGGTCTTCGTGTAGCTGGATGATCATGCTGAGGAACCTTGGGGGACATCCTAAACGATCCAAGATTTGCCACAGGCCTTTCCTGCTAACGGTATCGAAAGCTTTGGTAAGGTCGACAAAAGTCACATACAGACCCTTGTTCTGTTCCCTGCATTTCTCTTGGAGCTGCCTGAGAACAAATACCATGTCGGTGGTGCTCCTGTTAGCTCTGAAGCCGCACTGGCTCTCTGGGAGGAGTTCTTCTGCAATGGTGGGCACCAGTCTGTTCAGGAGTATTCTGGCAAGAATTTTGCCTGCGATGGAGAGCAGGGTTATCCCCCGGTAGTTGGAGCAGTCTGACTTTTCCCCTTTGTTCTTGTATAGGGTGATGATGATTGCATCGCGAAAGTCCTGTGGTAATTTGCCTTGTTCCCAGCAGGTGACAAGTACTTTGTGAAGTGAGCTATGTAGTACTGTGCCCCCATGCTTCCAGATCTCTGGTGGAATTCCATCAACTCCTGCTGCCTTGCCACTTTTCAGTTGCTTGATGGCTTTAACAGTCTCTTCTAGGGTGGGGATCTCATCCAACTCTGTTTTCACCGGTTGAAGTGGGGTGAGGTGGATTGCTGAATCTTGAACTACGCGGTTGGCACTGAAGAGAACCTGAAAATACTCCGACCACCGGTTCAGTATGGATGCCTTGTCTGTGAGGAGCACTTGGCCGTCTGCACTATGCAAGGGACTCTGAGCCTGATATGATGGACCATATACTGCCTTCAGGGCTTCGTAGAACCCTCTTAAATCACCAGTGTCTGCACACAGCTGGGTTCTCTCTGCAAGCTTGGTCCACCACTCGTTCTGAATGTCTCGAAGCTTGTGCTGGAGGTTGCTACATGCAGCGCGAAAGGTTGCTTTTTTCCCAGGACAGGAGGGCTGAGCAAGATGTGCTTGGTAGGCAGATCTCTTTTTTGCCAGTAATTCTTGGATCTCTTGATTGTTCTCATCAAACCAGTCCTTGTTCTTCCTTGTGGAGAACCCGAGGACTTCTTCAGAGATCTGCAGGACGGTAGTTTTTAGGTGTTCCCAGAGTGCTTCTGGAGAAGGGTCTGTGGGGCAACTGAGGTCCTCAATTCTTGACTGGAGTTTTGCCTGGAAGGCAGCTTTAACTTCGGCTGACTGGAGGCTGCCAACCTGAAACTTCCTCCGAGGGATACCTCCTCTCCTGGGTGTGGGTTTAAAGTGAAGACGGAGATTGCAGCGTACAAGACGATGATCCGTATGACATTCTGCACTGGGCATTACTCGGGTGTGTAAGACATCTCGAAGGTCTCTCTGGCGCACCAGAATGTAGTCGATAAGGTGCCAATGCTTGGACCGTGGGTGCATCCAGGTTGTCTTCAGACTGTTCTTCTGCTGGAAGATAGTGTTGGTGATGGTGAGCTGGTGCTCCATGCAGAATTCTAGCAGGAGGCGCCCGTTGTCATTGCAGTTGCCAATGCCGTGTTTGCCAAGTACTCCTTTCCAGGCTTCCGAGTCTTTACCTACTCTGGCATTGAAGTCGCCAAGGATGATCACCTTGTCCTCTGTAGGGGTCTTCCGTACGAGGTTGCGTAGATCAGCATAGAACTTGTTCTTTTCTGCAGGATCTGCTTGAAGGGTTGGGGCATACACACTGAAGAGTGTTGCATGCTGCTTGTTTTGAAGTGGGAGGCGCATGGACATGATGCGATCTGAGTGACCTGTTGGAAGGTTTTCGAGTTTGGAGGCAATGGAGTTCCTGACCATGAAGCCAACGCCAGAAAGGCGGCTCTCAGCCTTTGACTTACCCGACCAGTAGAGGGTATAGCCAGCACCGTGTTCTTGAAGACTACCTTCCTCAGGGAAACGGACCTCACTGAGAGCTGCTATGTCGATATTCAACCTGAGAAGTTCGTGGGCAACTAGAGCAGAGCGTCGTTCAGGGCGACCACTGCCTACTGTGTCAAGCATGGTTCTGATGTTCCAACATGCAAGCTTTAGTCTTTGCACACTTTGTGAGGCAGGTGCATGCCTTTTCTTTGTTGTTATTTTTCGACCGCAAGTAAGGATGCCCGTTGACCGCGGCTAGCCAACTGGGGTGGGGGAGACGAGCTTTGTTTAGGCCACCTTTTCTAGGCCCCTCTCCGTGTGGAGCAAGCAGTGCTGTCCCTAGATAAGGCTGCTTGGTCGTTCAGGGTGCTGCCGAAAGATGCTTTCGTCTCCGGGTTAGCATCAGGCGACCAATATCCTGAACCGCCTACATGCAGGATCGGGACTGCGGCTTCCAGTGGCACCTTCCACCTGCCGTTTCGCCCCTTGCCTATCGCTGCAGGACTTGATGCGTTGTGGGTTGTGTGTGTGGATATGCCCTTCAGGCCTGCGCAGAGGAATTTTTTAGGTGAAGCGCAGTGTGCGCGGTACTGGCTCCACCCTTTCACCTGGGGGTCATCTGCCATGGCCCAGTAAGCCGGGACGCCGGCAGTGAGTCCTCCAGGTGGTAGGTGTTACATTAACGAGCTCTATCTGCCCGGGTTTGATGTTAGAGTTTTCCTTCTCTTAGGCTGACGAAGTTGGTGGGCCCAGCCTGCCCATCCGGTTATACCGCCGGACAATTCGGTCGCACCATGACGTAGCAAACTCTGTGAAAACGGGGGGGACCAGCGAGAAGGTGTTGCTACGGATGCAGTAATGCAGGAGAGGCCATTGCAGTGACCATCTGCCAGGCATAGCCAGACAGTGACCACGCGGCGTTCACTACACCGGGAGAGGAGAGGCTATGTATTGCGCATGCACTTTCCCTGGGGGGGTAGGATTCCCAGAGGGAGCCCACCCCCCACCCCCACCCCCCTCACATTAGTACTGCGGAGAAATTAAGCAGAACTGAATCTATGTAATTCAAGGATACCATAATAAACATTCTCTAAGTGTTTTTCTAAAATTCTCCGTTTCATTCTAATCAGTTTACAATACCATTCTTTGTGGAAAGAGCTTTATCGGATTCATACAAGCAATGAGGAGATAGGAATACCTAGTAACTATGTAATCTTATATAATTATAACAAACATCTACTTACTGTTCTTCCACAATTCTACGTAGCATTCTATTAAGCTTACATTGGTGTTCATAATGGATAGCGATTGAAAGGATTCATATTAGTCCTGCGGAGAAATTAAGCAGAACTGAATCTATGTAATTCAAGGTAACCATAATAAACATTCTCTAAGTGTTTTTCTAAAATTCTCCGTTTCATTCTAATCAGTTTACAATACCATTCTTTGTGGAAAGAGCTTTATCGGATTCATACAAGCAATGAGGAGATAGCAATACCTAGTAACTATGTAATCTTATATAATTATAACAAACATCGATTTACTGCTTTTCCAGAATTCTACGTAGCATTCTATTAAGTTTACATTGGTGTTCATAACTGATAGCGATGGAAAGGATTCATGACAGTACTGCGGAGATATCAAGCAGCACTAAATCTAGGTAATTCAAGGTTACTATAATAAACATTCTCTAAGTGTATTTCTAAAATTCTCCGTTTCATTCGAATCAGTTTACAATACCATTCTTTGTGGAAAGAGCTTTATCGGATTCATACAAGCAATGAGGAGATAGCAATACCTAGTAACTATGTATTCTTATATAATTATAACAAACATCTATTTACTGCATTTCCACAATTCTACGTAGCATTCTATTCAGCTTACATTGGTGTTCATAATGGATAGCGATGGAAAGGATTCATATTAGTACTGCGGAGAAATTAGGCAGAACTGAATCTATGTAATTCAAGGATACCATAATAAACATTCTCTAAGTGTTTTTCTAAAATTCTCCGTTTCATTCTAATCAGTTTACAATACCATTCTTTGTGGAAAGAGCTTTATCGGATTCATACAAGCAATGAGGAGATAGGAATACCTAGTAACTATGTAATCTTATATAATTATAACAAACATCTACTTACTGCTTTCCCACAATTCTACAAGCAATCTATTAAGGTTACATTAGTGTTCATAGTGGATAGCGTTTGAAAGGATTCATGACAGTACTGCGGAGATATCAAGCAGCACTAAATCTAGGTAATTCAATGTTACCATAATAAACATTCTCTAATTGTATTTCTAAAATTATCCATTTAATTCGAATCAGTTTACAATACCATTCTTTGTGGAAAGAGCTTTATCGGATTCATACAAGCAATGAGGAGATAGGAGTACCTAGTATCTATGTAATCTTATATAATTATAACAAACATCTACTTATTATTTTTCCATAATTCTACATAGCATTCTGTTAAGCTTACATTGCTGTTCATCGTGGATAGCGATTGAATGGATTCATAACAGTACTGCAGATTAATCAAGCAGGACTAAATCTATGTAGTTCACGGTAACCATAACAAACATTCGCTAAGTGTTTTTTAAAAATCCTTCGTTTAATTCTAATCAGTTTACATGGCATTCTTTGTGGAAAGAGATTTATCGGATTCATACAAGTAATGAGGAGATAGGAATACCTAGTAACTATGTAATCGTATATAATTATAACCAACATCTACTTACTGTTCTTCCACAATTCTACGTAGCATTCTATTAAGCTTACATTGGTGTTCATAATGGATAGCGATTGAAAGGAGAAATTAAGCAGAACTGAATCTATGTAATTCAAGGTAACCATAATAAACATTCTCTAAGTGTTTTTCTAAAATTCTCCGTTTCATTCTAATCAGTTTACAATACCATTCTTTGTGGAAAGAGCTTTATCGGATTCATACAAGCAATGAGGAGATAGCAATACCTAGTAACTATGTAATCTTATATAATTATAACAAACATCTATTTACTGCTTTTCCAGAATTCTACGTAGCATTCTATTAAGCTTACATTGGTGTTCATAACTGATAGCGATGGAAAGGATTCATGACAGTACTGCGGAGATATCAAGCAGCACTAAATCTAGGTAATTCAAGGTTACTATAATAAACATTCTCTAAGTGTATTTCTAAAATTCTCCGTTTCATTCGAATCAGTTTACAATACCATTCTTTGTGGAAAGAGCTTTATCGGATTCATACAAGCAATGAGGAGATAGCAATACCTAGTAACTATGTATTCTTATATAATTATAACAAACATCTATTTACTGCATTTCCACAATTCTACGTAGCATTCTATTCAGCTTACATTGGTGTTCATAATGGATAGCGATGGAAAGGATTCACATTAGTACTGCGGAGAAATTAAGCAGAACTGAATCTATGTAATTCAAGGATACCATAATAAACATTCTCTAAGTGTTTTTCTAAAATTCTCCGTTTCATTCTAATCAGTTTACAATACCATTCTTTGTGGAAAGAGCTTTATCGGATTCATACAAGCAATGAGGAGATAGGAATACCTAGTAACTATGTAATCTTATATAATTATAACAAACATCTACTTACTGTTCTTCCACAATTCTACGTAGCATTCTATTAAGCTTACATTGGTGTTCATAATGGATAGCGATTGAAAGGATTGATATTAGTCCTGCGGAGAAATTAAGCAGAACTGAATCTATGTAATTCAAGGTAACCATAATAAACATTCTCTAAGTGTTTTTCTAAAATTCTCCGTTTCATTCTAATCAGTTTACAATACCATTCTTTGTGGAAAGAGCTTTATCGGATTCATACAAGCAATGAGGAGATAGCAATACCTAGTAACTATGTAATCTTATATAATTATAACAAACATCTATTTACTGCTTTTCCAGAATTCTACGTAGCATTCTATTAAGCTTACATTGGTGTTCATAACTGATAGCGATGGAAAGGATTCATGACAGTACTGCGGAGATATCAAGCAGCACTAAATCTAGGTAATTCAAGGTTACTATAATAAACATTCTCTAAGTGTATTTCTAAAATTCTCCGTTTCATTCGAATCAGTTTACAATACCATTCTTTGTGGAAAGAGCTTTATCGGATTCATACAAGCAATGAGGAGATAGCAATACCTAGTAACTATGTAATCTTATATAATTATAACAAACATCTACTTACTGTTTTCCCACAATTCTACAAGCAATCTATTAAGGTTACATTAGTGTTCATAGTGGATAGCGTTTGAAAGGATTCATGACAGTACTGCGGAGATATCAAGCAGCACTAAATCTAGGTAATTCAATGTTACCATAATAAACATTCTCTAATTGTATTTCTAAAATTATCCATTTAATTCGAATCAGTTTACAATACCATTCTTTGTGGAAAGAGCTTTATCGGATTCATACAAGCAATGAGGAGATAGGAGTACCTAGTATCTATGTCATCTTATATAATTATAACAAACATCTACTTATTATTTTTCCATAATTCTACATAGCATTCTGTTAAGCTTACATTGCTGTTCATCGTGGATAGCGATTGAATGGATTCATAACAGTACTGCAGATTAATCAAGCAGGACTAAATCTATGTAGTTCACGGTAACCATAACAAACATTCGCTAAGTGTTTTTTAAAAATCCTTCGTTTAATTCTAATCAGTTTACATGGCATTCTTTGTGGAAAGAGATTTATCGGATTCATACAAGTAATGAGGAGATAGGAATACCTAGTAACTATGTAATCGTATATAATTATAACCAACATCTACATACTGTTCTTCCACAATTCTACGTAGCATTCTATTAAGCTTACATTGGTGTTCATAATGGATAGCGATTGAAAGGAGAAATTAAGCAGAACTGAATCTATGTAATTCAAGGTAACCATAATAAACATTCTCTAAGTGTTTTTCTAAAATTCTCCGTTTCATTCTAATCAGTTTACAATACCATTCTTTGTGGAAAGAGCTTTATCGGATTCATACAAGCAATGAGGAGATAGCAATACCTAGTAACTATGTAATCTTATATAATTATAAGAAACATCTATTTACTGCTTTTCCAGAATTCTACGTAGCATTCTATTAAGCTTACATTGGTGTTCATAACTGATAGCGATGGAAAGGATTCATGACAGTACTGCGGAGATATCAAGCAGCACTAAATCTAGGTAATTCAAGGTTACTATAATAAACATTCTCTAAGTGTATTTCTAAAATTCTCCGTTTCATTCGAATCAGTTTACAATACCATTCTTTGTGGAAAGAGCTTTATCGGATTCATACAAGCAATGAGGAGATAGCAATACCTAGTAACTATGTATTCTTATATAATTATAACAAACATCTATTTACTGCATTTCCACAATTCTACGTAGCATTCTATTCAGCTTACATTGGTGTTCATAATGGATAGCGATGGAAAGGATTCATATTAGTACTGCGGAGAAATTAGGCAGAACTGAATCTATGTAATTCAAGGATACCATAATAAACATTCTCTAAGTGTTTTTCTAAAATTCTCCGTTTCATTCTAATCAGTTTACAATACCATTCTTTGTGGAAAGAGCTTTATCGGATTCATACAAGCAATGAGGAGATAGGAATACCTAGTAACTATGTAATCTTATATAATTATAACAAACATCTACTTACTGCTTTCCCACAATTCTACAAGCAATCTATTAAGGTTACATTAGTGTTCATAGTGGATAGCGTTTGAAAGGATTCATGACAGTACTGCGGAGATATCAAGCAGCACTAAATCTAGGTAATTCAATGTTACCATAATAAACATTCTCTAATTGTATTTCTAAAATTATCCATTTAATTCGAATCAGTTTACAATACCATTCTTTGTGGAAAGAGCTTTATCGGATTCATACAAGCAATGAGGAGATAGGAGTACCTAGTATCTATGTAATCTTATATAATTATAACAAACATCTACTTATTATTTTTCCATAATTCTACATAGCATTCTGTTAAGCTTACATTGCTGTTCATCGTGGATAGCGATTGAATGGATTCATAACAGTACTGCAGATTAATCAAGCAGGACTAAATCTATGTAGTTCACGGTAACCATAACAAACATTCGCTAAGTGTTTTTTAAAAATCCTTCGTTTAATTCTAATCAGTTTACATGGCATTCTTTGTGGAAAGAGATTTATCGGATTCATACAAGTAATGAGGAGATAGGAATACCTAGTAACTATGTAATCGTATATAATTATAACCAACATCTACTTACTGTTCTTCCACAATTCTACGTAGCATTCTATTAAGCTTACATTGGTGTTCATAATGGATAGCGATTGAAAGGATTCATATTAGTCCTGCGGAGAAATTAAGCAGAACTGAATCTATGTAATTCAAGGTAACCATAATAAACATTCTCTAAGTGTTTTTCTAAAATTCTCCGTTTCATTCTAATCAGTTTACAATACCATTCTTTGTGGAAAGAGCTTTATCGGATTCATACAAGCAATGAGGAGATAGGAATACCTAGTAACTATGTAATCTTATATAATTATAAGAAACATCTATTTACTGCTTTTCCAGAATTCTACGTAGCATTCTATTAAGCTTACATTGGTGTTCATAACTGATAGCGATGGAAAGGATTCATGACAGTACTGCGGAGATATCAAGCAGCACTAAATCTAGGTAATTCAAGGTTACTATAATAAACATTCTCTAAGTGTATTTCTAAAATTCTCCGTTTCATTCGAATCAGTTTACAATACCATTCTTTGTGGAAAGAGCTTTATCGGATTCATACAAGCAATGAGGAGATAGCAATACCTAGTAACTATGTATTCTTATATAATTATAACAAACATCTATTTACTGCATTTCCACAATTCTACGTAGCATTCTATTCAGCTTACATTGGTGTTCATAATGGATAGCGATGGAAAGGATTCATGTTAGTACTGCGGAGAAATTAGGCAGAACTGAATCTATGTAATTCAAGGATACCATAATAAACATTCTCTAAGTGTTTTTCTAAAATTCTCCGTTTCATTCTAATCAGTTTACAATACCATTCTTTGTGGAAAGAGCTTTATCAGATTCATACAAGCAATGAGGAGATAGGAATACCTAGTAACTATGTAATCTTATATAATTATAACAAACATCTACTTACTGCTTTCCCACAATTCTACAAGCAATCTGTTAAGGTTACATTAGTGTTCATAGTGGATAGCGTTTGAAAGGATTCATGACAGTACTGCGGAGATATCAAGCAGCACTAAATCTAGGTAATTCAATGTTACCATAATAAACATTCTCTAATTGTATTTCTAAAATTATCCATTTAATTCGAATCAGTTTACAATACCATTCTTTGTGGAAAGAGCTTTATCGGATTCATACAAGCAATGAGGAGATAGGAGTACCTAGTATCTATGTAATCTTATATAATTATAACAAACATCTACTTATTATTTTTCCATAATTCTACATAGCATTCTGTTAAGCTTACATTGCTGTTCATCGTGGATAGCGATTGAATGGATTCATAACAGTACTGCAGATTAATCAAGCAGGACTAAATCTATGTAGTTCACGGTAACCATAACAAACATTCGCTAAGTGTTTTTTAAAAATCCTTCGTTTAATTCTAATCAGTTTACATGGCATTCTTTGTGGAAAGAGATTTATCGGATTCATACAAGTAATGAGGAGATAGGAATACCTAGTAACTATGTAATCGTATATAATTATAACCAACATCTACTTACTGTTCTTCCACAATTCTACGTAGCATTCTATTAAGCTTACATTGGTGTTCATAATGGATAGCGATTGAAAGGATTCATATTAGTCCTGCGGAGAAATTAAGCAGAACTGAATCTATGTAATTCAAGGTAACCATAATAAACATTCTCTAAGTGTTTTTCTAAAATTCTCCGTTTCATTCTAATCAGTTTACAATACCATTCTTTGTGGAAAGAGCTTTATCGGATTCATACAAGCAATGAGGAGATAGCAATACCTAGTAACTATGTATTCTTATATAATTATAACAAACATCTATTTACTGCATTTCCACAATTCTACGTAGCATTCTATTCAGCTTACATTGGTGTTCATAATGGATAGCGATGGAAAGGATTCATATTAGTACTGCGGAGAAATTAGGCAGAACTGAATCTATGTAATTCAAGGATACCATAATAAACATTCTCTAAGTGTTTTTCTAAAATTCTCCGTTTCATTCTAATCAGTTTACAATACCATTCTTTGTGGAAAGAGCTTTATCGGATTCATACAAGCAATGAGGAGATAGGAATACCTAGTAACTATGTAATCTTATATAATTATAACAAACATCTACTTACTGCTTTCCCACAATTCTACAAGCAATCTATTAAGGTTACATTAGTGTTCATAGTGGATAGCGTTTGAAAGGATTCATGACAGTACTGCGGAGATATCAAGCAGCACTAAATCTAGGTAATTCAATGTTACCATAATAAACATTCTCTAATTGTATTTCTAAAATTATCCATTTAATTCGAATCAGTTTACAATACCATTCTTTGTGGAAAGAGCTTTATCGGATTCATACAAGCAATGAGGAGATAGGAGTACCTAGTATCTATGTAATCTTATATAATTATAACAAACATCTACTTATTATTTTTCCATAATTCTACATAGCATTCTGTTAAGCTTACATTGCTGTTCATCGTGGATAGCGATTGAATGGATTCATAACAGTACTGCAGATTAATCAAGCAGGACTAAATCTATGTAGTTCACGGTAACCATAACAAACATTCGCTAAGTGTTTTTTAAAAATCCTTCGTTTAATTCTAATCAGTTTACATGGCATTCTTTGTGGAAAGAGATTTATCGGATTCATACAAGTAATGAGGAGATAGGAATACCTAGTAACTATGTAATCGTATATAATTATAACCAACATCTACTTACTGTTCTTCCACAATTCTACGTAGCATTCTATTAAGCTTACATTGGTGTTCATAATGGATAGCGATTGAAAGGATTCATATTAGTCCTGCGGAGAAATTAAGCAGAACTGAATCTATGTAATTCAAGGTAACCATAATAAACATTCTCTAAGTGTTTTTCTAAAATTCTCCGTTTCATTCTAATCAGTTTACAATACCATTCTTTGTGGAAAGAGCTTTATCGGATTCATACAAGCAATGAGGAGATAGGAATACCTAGTAACTATGTAATCTTATATAATTATAAGAAACATCTATTTACTGCTTTTCCAGAATTCTACGTAGCATTCTATTAAGCTTACATTGGTGTTCATAACTGATAGCGATGGAAAGGATTCATGACAGTACTGCGGAGATATCAAGCAGCACTAAATCTAGGTAATTCAAGGTTACTATAATAAACATTCTCTAAGTGTATTTCTAAAATTCTCCGTTTCATTCGAATCAGTTTACAATACCATTCTTTGTGGAAAGAGCTTTATCGGATTCATACAAGCAATGAGGAGATAGCAATACCTAGTAACTATGTATTCTTATATAATTATAAGAAACATCTATTTACTGCATTTCCACAATTCTACGTAGCATTCTATTCAGCTTACATTGGTGTTCATAATGGATAGCGATGGAAAGGATTCATGTTAGTACTGCGGAGAAATTAGGCAGAACTGAATCTATGTAATTCAAGGATACCATAATAAACATTCTCTAAGTGTTTTTCTAAAATTCTCCGTTTCATTCTAATCAGTTTACAATACCATTCTTTGTGGAAAGAGCTTTATCAGATTCATACAAGCAATGAGGAGATAGGAATACCTAGTAACTATGTAATCTTATATAATTATAACAAACATCTACTTACTGCTTTCCCACAATTCTACAAGCAATCTGTTAAGGTTACATTAGTGTTCATAGTGGATAGCGTTTGAAAGGATTCATGACAGTACTGCGGAGATATCAAGCAGCACTAAATCTAGGTAATTCAATGTTACCATAATAAACATTCTCTAATTGTATTTCTAAAATTATCCATTTAATTCGAATCAGTTTACAATACCATTCTTTGTGGAAAGAGCTTTATCGGATTCATACAAGCAATGAGGAGATAGGAGTACCTAGTATCTATGTAATCTTATATAATTATAACAAACATCTACTTATTATTTTTCCATAATTCTACATAGCATTCTGTTAAGCTTACATTGCTGTTCATCGTGGATAGCGATTGAATGGATTCATAACAGTACTGCAGATTAATCAAGCAGGACTAAATCTATGTAGTTCACGGTAACCATAACAAACATTCGCTAAGTGTTTTTTAAAAATCCTTCGTTTAATTCTAATCAGTTTACATGGCATTCTTTGTGGAAAGAGATTTATCGGATTCATACAAGTAATGAGGAGATAGGAATACCTAGTAACTATGTAATCGTATATAATTATAACCAACATCTACTTACTGTTCTTCCACAATTCTACGTAGCATTCTATTAAGCTTACATTGGTGTTCATAATGGATAGCGATTGAAAGGATTCATATTAGTCCTGCGGAGAAATTAAGCAGAACTGAATCTATGTAATTCAAGGTAACCATAATAAACATTCTCTAAGTGTTTTTCTAAAATTCTCCGTTTCATTCTAATCAGTTTACAATACCATTCTTTGTGGAAAGAGCTTTATCGGATTCATACAAGCAATGAGGAGATAGGAATACCTAGTAACTATGTAATCTTATATAATTATAAGAAACATCTATTTACTGCTTTTCCAGAATTCTACGTAGCATTCTATTAAGCTTACATTGGTGTTCATAACTGATAGCGATGGAAAGGATTCATGACAGTACTGCGGAGATATCAAGCAGCACTAAATCTAGGTAATTCAAGGTTACTATAATAAACATTCTCTAAGTGTATTTCTAAAATTCTCCGTTTCATTCGAATCAGTTTACAATACCATTCTTTGTGGAAAGAGCTTTATCGGATTCATACAAGCAATGAGGAGATAGCAATACCTAGTAACTATGTATTCTTATATAATTATAAGAAACATCTATTTACTGCATTTCCACAATTCTACGTAGCATTCTATTCAGCTTACATTGGTGTTCATAATGGATAGCGATGGAAAGGATTCATGTTAGTACTGCGGAGAAATTAGGCAGAACTGAATCTATGTAATTCAAGGATACCATAATAAACATTCTCTAAGTGTTTTTCTAAAATTCTCCGTTTCATTCTAATCAGTTTACAATACCATTCTTTGTGGAAAGAGCTTTATCAGATTCATACAAGCAATGAGGAGATAGGAATACCTAGTAACTATGTAATCTTATATAATTATAACAAACATCTACTTACTGCTTTCCCACAATTCTACAAGCAATCTGTTAAGGTTACATTAGTGTTCATAGTGGATAGCGTTTGAAAGGATTCATGACAGTACTGCGGAGATATCAAGCAGCACTAAATCTAGGTAATTCAATGTTACCATAATAAACATTCTCTAATTGTATTTCTAAAATTATCCATTTAATTCGAATCAGTTTACAATACCATTCTTTGTGGAAAGAGCTTTATCGGATTCATACAAGCAATGAGGAGATAGGAGTACCTAGTATCTATGTAATCTTATATAATTATAACAAACATCTACTTATTATTTTTCCATAATTCTACATAGCATTCTGTTAAGCTTACATTGCTGTTCATCGTGGATAGCGATTGAATGGATTCATAACAGTACTGCAGATTAATCAAGCAGGACTAAATCTATGTAGTTCACGGTAACCATAACAAACATTCGCTAAGTGTTTTTTAAAAATCCTTCGTTTAATTCTAATCAGTTTACATGGCATTCTTTGTGGAAAGAGATTTATCGGATTCATACAAGTAATGAGGAGATAGGAATACCTAGTAACTATGTAATCGTATATAATTATAACCAACATCTACTTACTGTTCTTCCACAATTCTACGTAGCATTCTATTAAGCTTACATTGGTGTTCATAATGGATAGCGATTGAAAGGATTCATATTAGTCCTGCGGAGAAATTAAGCAGAACTGAATCTATGTAATTCAAGGTAACCATAATAAACATTCTCTAAGTGTTTTTCTAAAATTCTCCGTTTCATTCTAATCAGTTTACAATACCATTCTTTGTGGAAAGAGCTTTATCGGATTCATACAAGCAATGAGGAGATAGCAATACCTAGTAACTATGTAATCTTATATAATTATAACAAACATCTATTTACTGCTTTTCCAGAATTCTACGTAGCATTCTATTAAGCTTACATTGGTGTTCATAACGGATAGCGATGGAAAGGATTCATGACAGTACTGCGGATATATCAAGCAGCACTAAATCTAGGTAATTCAAGGATACCATAATAAACATTCTCTAAGTGTTTTTCTAAAATTCTCCGTTTCATTCTAATCAGTTTACAATACCAGAAAGAGCTTTATCGGATTCATACAAGCAATGAGGAGATAGGAATACCTAGTAACTATGTAATCTTATATTATTATAACAAACTTCTACTTACTGTTTTCCCACAATTCTGCAAGCATTCTATTAAGGTTACATTAGTGTTCATAATGGATAGCGTTTGAAAGGATTCATGACAGTACTGCGGAGATATCAAGCAGCACTAAATCTAGGTAATTCAAGGTTACTATAATAAACATTCTCTAAGTGTTTTTCTAAAATTCTCCGTTTCATTCAAATCAGTTTACAATACCATTTTTTGTGGAAAGAGCTTTATCGGATTCATACAAGCAATGAGGAGATAGCAATACCTAGTAACTATGTATTCTTATATAATTATAACTAACATCTATTTACTGCTTTTCCACAATTCTACGTAGCATTCTATTAAGCTTACATTGGTGTTCATAGTGGATACCGATTGAAAGGATTCATAACAGTAATGCGGAGCTATCAAGCAGCACTAAATCTAGGTAATTCAAGGTTACCATAATAAACATTCTCTAATTGTATTTCTAAAATTATCCATTTAATTCAAATCAGTTTACAATACCATTCTATGTGGAAAGAGCTTTATCGGATTCATAGAAGCAATGAGGAGATAGCAATACCTAGTAACAATGTAATCTTATATAATTATAACAAACATCTATTTACTGCTTTTCTACAATTCTACGTATCATTCTATTAAGCTTACATTGGTGTTCATAATGGATAGCGATGGAAAGGATTCATATTAGTACTGCGGAGAAATTAGGCAGAGCTGAATCTATGTATTTCAAGGACACCATAATAAACATTCTGTATGTGTTTTTCTAAAATTCTCCATTTCATTCTAATCAGTTTACAATACCATTCTTTGTGGAAAGAGCTTTATCGGATTCATACAAGCAATGAGGAGATAGCAATACCTAGTAACTATGTAATCTTTTATAATTATAACAAACATCTATTTACTGCTTTTCCACAATTCTACGTAGCATTCTATTAAGCTTACATTGGTGTTCATAACGGATAGCGATGGAAAGGATTCATATTAGTACTGCGGAGAAATTAGGCAGAACTGAATCTATGTAATTCAAGCATACCATAATAAACATTCTCTAATTGTATTTCTAAAATTATCCATTTAATTCGAATCAGTTTACAATACCATTCTTTTTGGAAAGAGCTTTATCGGATTCATACAAGCAATGAGGAGATAGCAATACCTAGTAACTATGTATTCTTATATAATTATAACAAACATCTATTTACTGCTTTTCCACAATTCTACGTAGCATTCTATTCAGCTTACATTGGTGTTCATAATGGATAGCGATGGAAAGGATTCATATTAGTGCTGCGGAGAAATTAGGCAGAACTGCATCTATGTAATTCAAGCATACCATAATAAACATTCTCTAAGTGTTTTTCTAAAATTCTCCGTTTCATTCTAATCAGTTTACAATACCATTCTTTGTGGAAAGAGCTTTATCGGATTCATACAACCAATGAGGAGATAGGAATACCTAGTAACTATGTAATCTTATATAATTATAAGAAACATCTACTTACTGTTTTCCCACAATTCTACAAGCATTCTATTAAGGTTACATTAGTGTTCATAGTGCATAGCGTTTGAAAGGATTCATGACAGTACTGCGGAGATATCAAGCAGCACTAAATCTAGGTAATTCAAGGATACCATAATAAACATTCTCTAAGTGTTTTTCCAAAATTCTCCGTTTCATTCTAATCAGTTTACAATACCATTCTTTGTGGAAAGAGCTTTATCGGATTCATACAAGCAATGAGGTGATAGGAATACCTAGTAACTATGTAATCTTGTATAATTATAACAAACATCTACTTACTGTTTTCCCACAATTCTGCAAGCATTCTATTAAGGTTACATTAGTGTTCATAATGGATAGCGTTTGAAAGGATTCATGACAGTACTGCAGAGATATCAAGCAGGACTAAATCTATGCAGTTTACGGTAACCATAACAAACATTCGCTAAGTGTTTTTTTAAAATTCTTCGTTTAATTCTAATCAGTTTACATGGCATTCTTTGTGGAAAGAGATTTATCGGATTCATACAAGTAATGAGGAGATAGGAATACCTAGTAACTATGTAATATTGTATAATTATAACCAACATCTACTTACTGTTCTTCCACAATTCTACGTAGCATTCTATTAAGCTTACATTGGTGTTCATAATGGATAGCGATTGAAAGGATTCATATTAGTCCTGCGGAGAAATTAAGCAGAACTGAATCTATGTAATTCAAGGTAACCATAATAAACATTCTATAAGTGTTTTTCTAAAATTCTCCGTTTCATTCTAATCAGTTTACAATACCATTCTTTGTGGAAAGAGCTTTATCGGATTCATACAAGCAATGAGGAGATAGCAATACCTAGTAACTATGTAATCTTATATAATTATAACAAACATCTATTTACTGCTTTTCCACAATTCTACGTAGCATTCTATTAAGCTTACATTGGTGTTCATACTGGATAGCGATTGAAAGAATTCATAACAGTAATGCGGAGCTATCAAGCAGCACTAAATCTACGTAATTCAAGGTTACCATAATAAACATTCTCTAATTGTTTTTCTAAAATTATCCATTTAATTCGAATCAGTTTACAATACCATTCTTTGTGGAAAGAGCTTTATCGGATTCATACAAGCAATGAGGAGATAGGAATACCTAGTATCTATGTAATCTTATATAATTATAACAAACATCTACTTATTATTTTTCCATAATTCTACATAGCATTCTGTTAAGCTTACATTGCTGTTCATCATGGATAGCGATGGAACGGATTCATAACAGTACTGCAGATTAATCAAGCAGGACTAAATCTATGTAATTCACGGTAACCATAACAAACATTCGCTAAGTGTTTTTCTAAAATTCTTCGTTTAATTCTAATCAGTTTACATGGCATTCTTTGTGGAAAGAGATTTATCGGATTCATAAAAGTAATGAGGAGATATCCATACCTAGTAACTATGTATTCTTATATAATTATAACAAACATCTATTTACTACTTTTCCATAATTCTACGTAGCATTCTATTAAGCTTACATTGGTGTTCATAGTGGATAGCGATTGAAAGGATTCATAACATTAATGCGGAGCTATCAAGCAGCACTAAATCTAGGTAATTCAAGGTTATCATAATAAACATTCTCTAATTGTATTTCTAAAATTATCCATTTAATTCGAACCAGTTTACAATACCTATTTACTGCTTTTCCACAATTCTACGTAGCATTCTATTAAGCTTACATTGGTGTTCATAATGGATAGCGATGGAAAGGATTCATATTAGTACTGCGGAGAAATTAGGCAGAACTGAATCTATGTAATTCAAGGATAGCATAATAAACATTCTCTAAGTGTATTTCTAAAATTCTCCGTTTAATTCGAATCACTTTACAATACCATTCTTTGTGGAAGGAGCTTTATCGGATTCATACAAGCAAGGAGGAGATAGCAATACCTAGTAACTATGTATTCTTATATAATTATAACAAACATCTATTTACTGCATTTCCACAATTCTACGTAGCATTCTATTCAGCTTACATTGGTGTTCATAATGGATAGCGATGGAAAGGATTCATATTAGTACTGCGGAGAAATTAGGCAGAACTGAATCTATGTAATTCAAGGATACCATAATAAACATTCTCTAAGTGTTTTTCTAAAATTCTCCGTTTCATTCTAATCAGTTTACAATACCATTCTTTGTGGAAAGAGCTTTATCGGATTCATACAAGCAATGAGGAGATAGGAATACCTAATAACTATGTAATCTTATATAATTATAACAAACATCTACTTACTGCTTTCCCACAATTCTACAAGCAATCTATTAAGGTTACATTAGTGTTCATAGTGGATAGCGTTTGAAAGGATTCATGACAGTACTGCGGAGATATCAAGCAGCACTAAATCTAGGTAATTCAATGTTACCATAATAAACATTCTCTAATTGTATTTCTAAAATTATCCATTTAATTCGAATCAGTTTACAATACCATTCTTTGTGGAAAGAGCTTTATCGGATTCATACAAGCAATGAGGAGATAGGAGTACCTAGTATCTATGTAATCTTATATAATTATAACAAACATCTACTTATTATTTTTCCATAATTCTACATAGCATTCTGTTAAGCTTACATTGCTGTTCATCGTGGATAGCGATTGAATGGATTCATAACAGTACTGCAGATTAATCAAGCAGGACTAAATCTATGTAGTTCACGGTAACCATAACAAACATTCGCTAAGTGTTTTTTAAAAATCCTTCGTTTAATTCTAATCAGTTTACATGGCATTCTTTGTGGAAAGAGATTTATCGGATTCATACAAGTAATGAGGAGATAGGAATACCTAGTAACTATGTAATCGTATATAATTATAACCAACATCTACTTACTGTTCTTCCACAATTCTACGTAGCATTCTATTAAGCTTACATTGGTGTTCATAATGGATAGCGATTGAAAGGAGAAATTAAGCAGAACTGAATCTATGTAATTCAAGGTAACCATAATAAACATTCTCTAAGTGTTTTTCTAAAATTCTCCGTTTCATTCTAATCAGTTTACAATACCATTCTTTGTGGAAAGAGCTTTATCGGATTCATACAAGCAATGAGGAGATAGCAATACCTAGTAACTATGTAATCTTATATAATTATAACAAACATCTATTTACTGCTTTTCCAGAATTCTACGTAGCATTCTATTAAGCTTACATTGGTGTTCATAACTGATAGCGATGGAAAGGATTCATGACAGTACTGCGGAGATATCAAGCAGCACTAAATCTAGGTAATTCAAGGTTACTATAATAAACATTCTCTAAGTGTATTTCTAAAATTCTCCGTTTCATTCGAATCAGTTTACAATACCATTCTTTGTGGAAAGAGCTTTATCGGATTCATACAAGCAATGAGGAGATAGCAATACCTAGTAACTATGTATTCTTATATAATTATAACAAACATCTATTTACTGCATTTCCACAATTCTACGTAGCATTCTATTCAGCTTACATTGGTGTTCATAATGGATAGCGATGGAAAGGATTCACATTAGTACTGCGGAGAAATTAAGCAGAACTGAATCTATGTAATTCAAGGATACCATAATAAACATTCTCTAAGTGTTTTTCTAAAATTCTCCGTTTCATTCTAATCAGTTTACAATACCATTCTTTGTGGAAAGAGCTTTATCGGATTCATACAAGCAATGAGGAGATAGGAATACCTAGTAACTATGTAATCTTATATAATTATAACAAACATCTACTTACTGTTCTTCCACAATTCTACGTAGCATTCTATTAAGCTTACATTGGTGTTCATAATGGATAGCGATTGAAAGGATTCATATTAGTCCTGCGGAGAAATTAAGCAGAACTGAATCTATGTAATTCAAGGTAACCATAATAAACATTCTCTAAGTGTTTTTCTAAAATTCTCCGTTTCATTCTAATCAGTTTACAATACCATTCTTTGTGGAAAGAGCTTTATCGGATTCATACAAGCAATGAGGAGATAGCAATACCTAGTAACTATGTAATCTTATATAATTATAACAAACATCTATTTACTGCTTTTCCAGAATTCTACGTAGCATTCTATTAAGCTTACATTGGTGTTCATAACTGATAGCGATGGAAAGGATTCATGACAGTACTGCGGAGATATCAAGCAGCACTAAATCTAGGTAATTCAAGGTTACTATAATAAACATTCTCTAAGTGTATTTCTAAAATTCTCCGTTTCATTCGAATCAGTTTACAATACCATTCTTTGTGGAAAGAGCTTTATCGGATTCATACAAGCAATGAGGAGATAGCAATACCTAGTAACTATGTATTCTTATATAATTATAACAAACATCTATTTACTGCATTTCCACAATTCTACGTAGCATTCTATTCAGCTTACATTGGTGTTCATAATGGATAGCGATGGAAAGGATTCATATTAGTACTGCGGAGAAATTAGGCAGAACTGAATCTATGTAATTCAAGGATACCATAATAAACATTCTCTAAGTGTTTTTCTAAAATTCTCCGTTTCATTCTAATCAGTTTACAATACCATTCTTTGTGGAAAGAGCTTTATCGGATTCATACAAGCAATGAGGAGATAGGAATACCTAGTAACTATGTAATCTTATATAATTATAACAAACATCTACTTACTGTTTTCCCACAATTCTACAAGCAATCTATTAAGGTTACATTAGTGTTCATAGTGGATAGCGTTTGAAAGGATTCATGACAGTACTGCGGAGATATCAAGCAGCACTAAATCTAGGTAATTCAATGTTACCATAATAAACATTCTCTAATTGTATTTCTAAAATTATCCATTTAATTCGAATCAGTTTACAATACCATTCTTTGTGGAAAGAGCTTTATCGGATTCATACAAGCAATGAGGAGATAGGAGTACCTAGTATCTATGTCATCTTATATAATTATAACAAACATCTACTTATTATTTTTCCATAATTCTACATAGCATTCTGTTAAGCTTACATTGCTGTTCATCGTGGATCGCGATTGAATGGATTCATAACAGTACTGCAGATTAATCAAGCAGGACTAAATCTATGTAGTTCACGGTAACCATAACAAACATTCGCTAAGTGTTTTTTAAAAATCCTTCGTTTAATTCTAATCAGTTTACATGGCATTCTTTGTGGAAAGAGATTTATCGCATTCATACAAGTAATGAGGAGATAGGAATACCTAGTAACTATGTAATCGTATATAATTATAACCAACATCTACATACTGTTCTTCCACAATTCTATGTAGCATTCTATTAAGCTTACATTGGTGTTCATAATGGATAGCGATTGAAAGGAGAAATTAAGCAGAACTGAATCTATGTAATTCAAGGTAACCATAATAAACATTCTCTAAGTGTTTTTCTAAAATTCTCCGTTTCATTCTAATCAGTTTACAATACCATTCTTTGTGGAAAGAGCTTTATCGGATTCATACAAGCAATGAGGAGATAGCAATACCTAGTAACTATGTAATCTTATATAATTATAAGAAACATCTATTTACTGCTTTTCCAGAATTCTACGTAGCATTCTATTAAGCTTACATTGGTGTTCATAACTGATAGCGATGGAAAGGATTCATGACAGTACTGCGGAGATATCAAGCAGCACTAAATCTAGGTAATTCAAGGTTACTATAATAAACATTCTCTAAGTGTATTTCTAAAATTCTCCGTTTCATTCGAATCAGTTTACAATACCATTCTTTGTGGAAAGAGCTTTATCGGATTCATACAAGCAATGAGGAGATAGCAATACCTAGTAACTATGTATTCTTATATAATTATAACAAACATCTATTTACTGCATTTCCACAATTCTACGTAGCATTCTATTCAGCTTACATTGGTGTTCATAATGGATAGCGATGGAAAGGATTCATATTAGTACTGCGGAGAAATTAGGCAGAACTGAATCTATGTAATTCATGGATACCATAATAAACATTTTCTAAGTGTTTTTCTAAAATTCTCCGTTTCATTCTAATCAGTTTACAATACCATTCTTTGTGGAAAGAGCTTTATCGGATTCATACAAGCAATGAGGAGATAGGAATACCTAGTAACTATGTAATCTTATATAATTATAACAAACATCTACTTACTGCTTTCCCACAATTCTACAAGCAATCTATTAAGGTTACATTAGTGTTCATAGTGGATAGCGTTTGAAAGGATTCATGACAGTACTGCGGAGATATCAAGCAGCACTAAATCTAGGTAATTCAATGTTACCATAATAAACATTCTCTAATTGTATTTCTAAAATTATCCATTTAATTCGAATCAGTTTACAATACCATTCTTTGTGGAAAGAGCTTTATCGGATTCATACAAGCAATGAGGAGATAGGAGTACCTAGTATCTATGTAATCTTATATAATTATAACAAACATCTACTTATTATTTTTCCATAATTCTACATAGCATTCTGTTAAGCTTACATTGCTGTTCATCGTGGATAGCGATTGAATGGATTCATAACAGTACTGCAGATTAATCAAGCAGGACTAAATCTATGTAGTTCACGGTAACCATAACAAACATTCGCTAAGTGTTTTTTAAAAATCCTTCGTTTAATTCTAATCAGTTTACATGGCATTCTTTGTGGAAAGAGATTTATCGGATTCATACAAGTAATGAGGAGATAGGAATACCTAGTAACTATGTAATCGTATATAATTATAACCAACATCTACTTACTGTTCTTCCACAATTCTACGTAGCATTCTATTAAGCTTACATTGGTGTTCATAATGGATAGCGATTGAAAGGATTCATATTAGTCCTGCGGAGAAATTAAGCAGAACTGAATCTATGTAATTCAAGGTAACCATAATAAACATTCTCTAAGTGTTTTTCTAAAATTCTCCGTTTCATTCTAATCAGTTTACAATACCATTCTTTGTGGAAAGAGCTTTATCGGATTCATACAAGCAATGAGGAGATAGCAATACCTAGTAACTATGTAATCTTATATAATTATAAGAAACATCTATTTACTGCTTTTCCAGAATTCTACGTAGCATTCTATTAAGCTTACATTGGTGTTCATAACTGATAGCGATGGAAAGGATTCATGACAGTACTGCGGAGATATCAAGCAGCACTAAATCTAGGTAATTCAAGGTTACTATAATAAACATTCTCTAAGTGTATTTCTAAAATTCTCCGTTTCATTCGAATCAGTTTACAATACCATTCTTTGTGGAAAGAGCTTTATCGGATTCATACAAGCAATGAGGAGATAGCAATACCTAGTAACTATGTATTCTTATATAATTATAACAAACATCTATTTACTGCATTTCCACAATTCTACGTAGCATTCTATTCAGCTTACATTGGTGTTCATAATGGATAGCGATGGAAAGGATTCATGTTAGTACTGCGGAGAAATTAGGCAGAACTGAATCTATGTAATTCAAGGATACCATAATAAACATTCTCTAAGTGTTTTTCTAAAATTCTCCGTTTCATTCTAATCAGTTTACAATACCATTCTTTGTGGAAAGAGCTTTATCGGATTCATACAAGCAATGAGGAGATAGGAATACCTAGTAACTATGTAATCTTATATAATTATAACAAACATCTACTTACTGCTTTCCCACAATTCTACAAGCAATCTGTTAAGGTTACATTAGTGTTCATAGTGGATAGCGTTTGAAAGGATTCATGACAGTACTGCGGAGATATCAAGCAGCACTAAATCTAGGTAATTCAATGTTACCATAATAAACATTCTCTAATTGTATTTCTAAAATTATCCATTTAATTCGAATCAGTTTACAATACCATTCTTTGTGGAAAGAGCTTTATCGGATTCATACAAGCAATGAGGAGATAGGAGTACCTAGTATCTATGTAATCTTATATAATTATAACAAACATCTACTTATTATTTTTCCATAATTCTACATAGCATTCTGTTAAGCTTACATTGCTGTTCATCGTGGATAGCGATTGAATGGATTCATAACAGTACTGCAGATTAATCAAGCAGGACTAAATCTATGTAGTTCACGGTAACCATAACAAACATTCGCTAAGTGTTTTTTAAAAATCCTTCGTTTAATTCTAATCAGTTTACATGGCATTCTTTGTGGAAAGAGATTTATCGGATTCATACAAGTAATGAGGAGATAGGAATACCTAGTAACTATGTAATCGTATATAATTATAACCAACATCTACTTACTGTTCTTCCACAATTCTACGTAGCATTCTATTAAGCTTACATTGGTGTTCATAATGGATAGCGATTGAAAGGATTCATATTAGTCCTGCGGAGAAATTAAGCAGAACTGAATCTATGTAATTCAAGGTAACCATAATAAACATTCTCTAAGTGTTTTTCTAAAATTCTCCGTTTCATTCTAATCAGTTTACAATACCATTCTTTGTGGAAAGAGCTTTATCGGATTCATACAAGCAATGAGGAGATAGCAATACCTAGTAACTATGTAATCTTATATAATTATAAGAAACATCTATTTACTGCTTTTCCAGAATTCTACGTAGCATTCTATTAAGCTTACATTGGTGTTCATAACTGATAGCGATGGAAAGGATTCATGACAGTACTGCGGAGATATCAAGCAGCACTAAATCTAGGTAATTCAAGGTTACTATAATAAACATTCTCTAAGTGTATTTCTAAAATTCTCCGTTTCATTCGAATCAGTTTACAATACCATTCTTTGTGGAAAGAGCTTTATCGGATTCATACAAGCAATGAGGAGATAGCAATACCTAGTAACTATGTATTCTTATATAATTATAACAAACATCTATTTACTGCATTTCCACAATTCTACGTAGCATTCTATTCAGCTTACATTGGTGTTCATAATGGATAGCGATGGAAAGGATTCATGTTAGTACTGCGGAGAAATTAGGCAGAACTGAATCTATGTAATTCAAGGATACCATAATAAACATTCTCTAAGTGTTTTTCTAAAATTCTCCGTTTCATTCTAATCAGTTTACAATACCATTCTTTGTGGAAAGAGCTTTATCAGATTCATACAAGCAATGAGGAGATAGGAATACCTAGTAACTATGTAATCTTATATAATTATAACAAACATCTACTTACTGCTTTCCCACAATTCTACAAGCAATCTATTAAGGTTACATTAGTGTTCATAGTGGATAGCGTTTGAAAGGATTCATGACAGTACTGCGGAGATATCAAGCAGCACTAAATCTAGGTAATTCAATGTTACCATAATAAACATTCTCTAATTGTATTTCTAAAATTATCCATTTAATTCGAATCAGTTTACAATACCATTCTTTGTGGAAAGAGCTTTATCGGATTCATACAAGCAATGAGGAGATAGGAGTACCTAGTATCTATGTAATCTTATATAATTATAACAAACATCTACTTATTATTTTTCCATAATTCTACATAGCATTCTGTTAAGCTTACATTGCTGTTCATCGTGGATAGCGATTGAATGGATTCATAACAGTACTGCAGATTAATCAAGCAGGACTAAATCTATGTAGTTCACGGTAACCATAACAAACATTCGCTAAGTGTTTTTTAAAAATCCTTCGTTTAATTCTAATCAGTTTACATGGCATTCTTTGTGGAAAGAGATTTATCGGATTCATACAAGTAATGAGGAGATAGGAATACCTAGTAACTATGTAATCGTATATAATTATAACCAACATCTACTTACTGTTCTTCCACAATTCTACGTAGCATTCTATTAAGCTTACATTGGTGTTCATAATGGATAGCGATTGAAAGGATTCATATTAGTCCTGCGGAGAAATTAAGCAGAACTGAATCTATGTAATTCAAGGTAACCATAATAAACATTCTCTAAGTGTTTTTCTAAAATTCTCCGTTTCATTCTAATCAGTTTACAATACCATTCTTTGTGGAAAGAGCTTTATCGGATTCATACAAGCAATGAGGAGATAGCAATACCTAGTAACTATGTAATCTTATATAATTATAAGAAACATCTATTTACTGCTTTTCCAGAATTCTACGTAGCATTCTATTAAGCTTACATTGGTGTTCATAACTGATAGCGATGGAAAGGATTCATGACAGTACTGCGGAGATATCAAGCAGCACTAAATCTAGGTAATTCAAGGTTACTATAATAAACATTCTCTAAGTGTATTTCTAAAATTCTCCGTTTCATTCGAATCAGTTTACAATACCATTCTTTGTGGAAAGAGCTTTATCGGATTCATACAAGCAATGAGGAGATAGCAATACCTAGTAACTATGTATTCTTATATAATTATAACAAACATCTATTTACTGCATTTCCACAATTCTACGTAGCATTCTATTCAGCTTACATTGGTGTTCATAATGGATAGCGATGGAAAGGATTCATGTTAGTACTGCGGAGAAATTAGGCAGAACTGAATCTATGTAATTCAAGGATGCCATAATAAACATTCTCTAAGTGTTTTTCTAAAATTCTCCGTTTCATTCTAATCAGTTTACAATACCATTCTTTGTGGAAAGAGCTTTATCAGATTCATACAAGCAATGAGGAGATAGGAATACCTAGTAACTATGTAATCTTATATAATTATAACAAACATCTACTTACTGCTTTCCCACAATTCTACAAGCAATCTATTAAGGTTACATTAGTGTTCATAGTGGATAGCGTTTGAAAGGATTCATGACAGTACTGCGGAGATATCAAGCAGCACTAAATCTAGGTAATTCAATGTTACCATAATAAACATTCTCTAATTGTATTTCTAAAATTATCCATTTAATTCGAATCAGTTTACAATACCATTCTTTGTGGAAAGAGCTTTATCGGATTCATACAAGCAATGAGGAGATAGGAGTACCTAGTATCTATGTAATCTTATATAATTATAACAAACATCTACTTATTATTTTTCCATAATTCTACATAGCATTCTGTTAAGCTTACATTGCTGTTCATCGTGGATAGCGATTGAATGGATTCATAACAGTACTGCAGATTAATCAAGCAGGACTAAATCTATGTAGTTCACGGTAACCATAACAAACATTCGCTAAGTGTTTTTTAAAAATCCTTCGTTTAATTCTAATCAGTTTACATGGCATTCTTTGTGGAAAGAGATTTATCGGATTCATACAAGTAATGAGGAGATAGGAATACCTAGTAACTATGTAATCGTATATAATTATAACCAACATCTACTTACTGTTCTTCCACAATTCTACGTAGCATTCTATTAAGCTTACATTGGTGTTCATAATGGATAGCGATTGAAAGGATTCATATTAGTCCTGCGGAGAAATTAAGCAGAACTGAATCTATGTAATTCAAGGTAACCATAATAAACATTCTCTAAGTGTTTTTCTAAAATTCTCCGTTTCATTCTAATCAGTTTACAATACCATTCTTTGTGGAAAGAGCTTTATCGGATTCATACAAGCAATGAGGAGATAGCAATACCTAGTAACTATGTAATCTTATATAATTATAACAAACATCTATTTACTGCTTTTCCAGAATTCTACGTAGCATTCTATTAAGCTTACATTGGTGTTCATAACTGATAGCGATGGAAAGGATTCATGACAGTACTGCGGAGATATCAAGCAGCACTAAATCTAGGTAATTCAAGGTTACTATAATAAACATTCTCTAAGTGTATTTCTAAAATTCTCCGTTTCATTCGAATCAGTTTACAATACCATTCTTTGTGGAAAGAGCTTTATCGGATTCATACAAGCAATGAGGAGATAGCAATACCTAGTAACTATGTATTCTTATATAATTATAACAAACATCTATTTACTGCATTTCCACAATTCTACGTAGCATTCTATTCAGCTTACATTGGTGTTCATAATGGATAGCGATGGAAAGGATTCATGTTAGTACTGCGGAGAAATTAGGCAGAACTGAATCTATGTAATTCAAGGATGCCATAATAAACATTCTCTAAGTGTTTTTCTAAAATTCTCCGTTTCATTCTAATCAGTTTACAATACCATTCTTTGTGGAAAGAGCTTTATCGGATTCATACAAGCAATGAGGAGATAGGAATACCTAGTAACTATGTAATCTTATATAATTATAACAAACATCTACTTACTGCTTTCCCACAATTCTACAAGCAATCTATTAAGGTTACATTAGTGTTCATAGTGGATAGCGTTTGAAAGGATTCATGACAGTACTGCGGAGATATCAAGCAGCACTAAATCTAGGTAATTCAATGTTACCATAATAAACATTCTCTAATTGTATTTCTAAAATTATCCATTTAATTCGAATCAGTTTACAATACCATTCTTTGTGGAAAGAGCTTTATCGGATTCATACAAGCAATGAGGAGATAGGAGTACCTAGTATCTATGTAATCTTATATAATTATAACAAACATCTACTTATTATTTTTCCATAATTCTACATAGCATTCTGTTAAGCTTACATTGCTGTTCATCGTGGATAGCGATTGAATGGATTCATAACAGTACTGCAGATTAATCAAGCAGGACTAAATCTATGTAGTTCACGGTAACCATAACAAACATTCGCTAAGTGTTTTTTAAAAATCCTTCGTTTAATTCTAATCAGTTTACATGGCATTCTTTGTGGAAAGAGATTTATCGGATTCATACAAGTAATGAGGAGATAGGAATACCTAGTAACTATGTAATCGTATATAATTATAACCAACATCTACTTACTGTTCTTCCACAATTCTACGTAGCATTCTATTAAGCTTACATTGGTGTTCATAATGGATAGCGATTGAAAGGATTCATATTAGTCCTGCGGAGAAATTAAGCAGAACTGAATCTATGTAATTCAAGGTAACCATAATAAACATTCTCTAAGTGTTTTTCTAAAATTCTCCGTTTCATTCTAATCAGTTTACAATACCATTCTTTGTGGAAAGAGCTTTATCGGATTCATACAAGCAATGAGGAGATAGCAATACCTAGTAACTATGTAATCTTATATAATTATAAGAAACATCTATTTACTGCTTTTCCAGAATTCTACGTAGCATTCTATTAAGCTTACATTGGTGTTCATAACTGATAGCGATGGAAAGGATTCATGACAGTACTGCGGAGATATCAAGCAGCACTAAATCTAGGTAATTCAAGGTTACTATAATAAACATTCTCTAAGTGTATTTCTAAAATTCTCCGTTTCATTCGAATCAGTTTACAATACCATTCTTTGTGGAAAGAGCTTTATCGGATTCATACAAGCAATGAGGAGATAGCAATACCTAGTAACTATGTATTCTTATATAATTATAACAAACATCTATTTACTGCATTTCCACAATTCTACGTAGCATTCTATTCAGCTTACATTGGTGTTCATAATGGATAGCGATGGAAAGGATTCATGTTAGTACTGCGGAGAAATTAGGCAGAACTGAATCTATGTAATTCAAGGATGCCATAATAAACATTCTCTAAGTGTTTTTCTAAAATTCTCCGTTTCATTCTAATCAGTTTACAATACCATTCTTTGTGGAAAGAGCTTTATCAGATTCATACAAGCAATGAGGAGATAGGAATACCTAGTAACTATGTAATCTTATATAATTATAACAAACATCTACTTACTGCTTTCCCACAATTCTACAAGCAATCTATTAAGGTTACATTAGTGTTCATAGTGGATAGCGTTTGAAAGGATTCATGACAGTACTGCGGAGATATCAAGCAGCACTAAATCTAGGTAATTCAATGTTACCATAATAAACATTCTCTAATTGTATTTCTAAAATTATCCATTTAATTCGAATCAGTTTACAATACCATTCTTTGTGGAAAGAGCTTTATCGGATTCATACAAGCAATGAGGAGATAGGAGTACCTAGTATCTATGTAATCTTATATAATTATAACAAACATCTACTTATTATTTTTCCATAATTCTACATAGCATTCTGTTAAGCTTACATTGCTGTTCATCGTGGATAGCGATTGAATGGATTCATAACAGTACTGCAGATTAATCAAGCAGGACTAAATCTATGTAGTTCACGGTAACCATAACAAACATTCGCTAAGTGTTTTTTAAAAATCCTTCGTTTAATTCTAATCAGTTTACATGGCATTCTTTGTGGAAAGAGATTTATCGGATTCATACAAGTAATGAGGAGATAGGAATACCTAGTAACTATGTAATCGTATATAATTATAACCAACATCTACTTACTGTTCTTCCACAATTCTACGTAGCATTCTATTAAGCTTACATTGGTGTTCATAATGGATAGCGATTGAAAGGATTCATATTAGTCCTGCGGAGAAATTAAGCAGAACTGAATCTATGTAATTCAAGGTAACCATAATAAACATTCTCTAAGTGTTTTTCTAAAATTCTCCGTTTCATTCTAATCAGTTTACAATACCATTCTTTGTGGAAAGAGCTTTATCGGATTCATACAAGCAATGAGGAGATAGCAATACCTAGTAACTATGTAATCTTATATAATTATAACAAACATCTATTTACTGCTTTTCCAGAATTCTACGTAGCATTCTATTAAGCTTACATTGGTGTTCATAACTGATAGCGATGGAAAGGATTCATGACAGTACTGCGGAGATATCAAGCAGCACTAAATCTAGGTAATTCAAGGTTACTATAATAAACATTCTCTAAGTGTATTTCTAAAATTCTCCGTTTCATTCGAATCAGTTTACAATACCATTCTTTGTGGAAAGAGCTTTATCGGATTCATACAAGCAATGAGGAGATAGCAATACCTAGTAACTATGTATTCTTATATAATTATAACAAACATCTATTTACTGCATTTCCACAATTCTACGTAGCATTCTATTCAGCTTACATTGGTGTTCATAATGGATAGCGATGGAAAGGATTCATGTTAGTACTGCGGAGAAATTAGGCAGAACTGAATCTATGTAATTCAAGGATGCCATAATAAACATTCTCTAAGTGTTTTTCTAAAATTCTCCGTTTCATTCTAATCAGTTTACAATACCATTCTTTGTGGAAAGAGCTTTATCAGATTCATACAAGCAATGAGGAGATAGGAATACCTAGTAACTATGTAATCTTATATAATTATAACAAACATCTACTTACTGCTTTCCCACAATTCTACAAGCAATCTATTAAGGTTACATTAGTGTTCATAGTGGATAGCGTTTGAAAGGATTCATGACAGTACTGCGGAGATATCAAGCAGCACTAAATCTAGGTAATTCAATGTTACCATAATAAACATTCTCTAATTGTATTTCTAAAATTATCCATTTAATTCGAATCAGTTTACAATACCATTCTTTGTGGAAAGAGCTTTATCGGATTCATACAAGCAATGAGGAGATAGGAGTACCTAGTATCTATGTAATCTTATATAATTATAACAAACATCTACTTATTATTTTTCCATAATTCTACATAGCATTCTGTTAAGCTTACATTGCTGTTCATCGTGGATAGCGATTGAATGGATTCATAACAGTACTGCAGATTAATCAAGCAGGACTAAATCTATGTAGTTCACGGTAACCATAACAAACATTCGCTAAGTGTTTTTTAAAAATCCTTCGTTTAATTCTAATCAGTTTACATGGCATTCTTTGTGGAAAGAGATTTATCGGATTCATACAAGTAATGAGGAGATAGGAATACCTAGTAACTATGTAATCGTATATAATTATAACCAACATCTACTTACTGTTCTTCCACAATTCTACGTAGCATTCTATTAAGCTTACATTGGTGTTCATAATGGATAGCGATTGAAAGGATTCATATTAGTCCTGCGGAGAAATTAAGCAGAACTGAATCTATGTAATTCAAGGTAACCATAATAAACATTCTCTAAGTGTTTTTCTAAAATTCTCCGTTTCATTCTAATCAGTTTACAATACCATTCTTTGTGGAAAGAGCTTTATCGGATTCATACAAGCAATGAGGAGATAGCAATACCTAGTAACTATGTAATCTTATATAATTATAAGAAACATCTATTTACTGCTTTTCCAGAATTCTACGTAGCATTCTATTAAGCTTACATTGGTGTTCATAACTGATAGCGATGGAAAGGATTCATGACAGTACTGCGGAGATATCAAGCAGCACTAAATCTAGGTAATTCAAGGTTACTATAATAAACATTCTCTAAGTGTATTTCTAAAATTCTCCATTTCATTCGAATCAGTATACAATACCATTCTTTGTGGAAAGAGCTTTATCGGATTCATACAAGCAATGAGGAGATAGCAATACCTAGTAACTATGTATTCTTATATAATTATAACAAACATCTATTTACTGCATTTCCACAATTCTACGTAGCATTCTATTCAGCTTACATTGGTGTTCATAATGGATAGCGATGGAAAGGATTCATGTTAGTACTGCGGAGAAATTAGGCAGAACTGAATCTATGTAATTCAAGGATACCATAATAAACATTCTCTAAGTGTTTTTCTAAAATTCCCCGTTTCATTCTAATCAGTTTACAATACCATTCTTTGTGGAAAGAGCTTTATCAGATTCATACAAGCAATGAGGAGATAGGAATACCTAGTAACTATGTAATCTTATATAATTATAACAAACATCTACTTACTGCTTTCCCACAATTCTACAAGCAATCTATTAAGGTTACATTAGTGTTCATAGTGGATAGCGTTTGAAAGGATTCATGACAGTACTGCGGAGATATCAAGCAGCACTAAATCTAGGTAATTCAATGTTACCATAATAAACATTCTCTAATTGTATTTCTAAAATTATCCATTTAATTCGAATCAGTTTACAATACCATTCTTTGTGGAAAGAGCTTTATCGGATTCATACAAGCAATGAGGAGATAGGAGTACCTAGTATCTATGTAATCTTATATAATTATAACAAACATCTACTTATTATTTTTCCATAATTCTACATAGCATTCTGTTAAGCTTACATTGCTGTTCATCGTGGATAGCGATTGAATGGATTCATAACAGTACTGCAGATTAATCAAGCAGGACTAAATCTATGTAGTTCACGGTAACCATAACAAACATTCGCTAAGTGTTTTTTAAAAATCCTTCGTTTAATTCTAATCAGTTTACATGGCATTCTTTGTGGAAAGAGATTTATCGGATTCATACAAGTAATGAGGAGATAGGAATACCTAGTAACTATGTAATCGTATATAATTATAACCAACATCTACTTACTGTTCTTCCACAATTCTACGTAGCATTCTATTAAGCTTACATTGGTGTTCATAATGGATAGCGATTGAAAGGATTCATATTAGTCCTGCGGAGAAATTAAGCAGAACTGAATCTATGTAATTCAAGGTAACCATAATAAACATTCTCTAAGTGTTTTTCTAAAATTCTCCGTTTCATTCTAATCAGTTTACAATACCATTCTTTGTGGAAAGAGCTTTATCGGATTCATACAAGCAATGAGGAGATAGCAATACCTAGTAACTATGTAATCTTATATAATTATAACAAACATCTATTTACTGCTTTTCCAGAATTCTACGTAGCATTCTATTAAGCTTACATTGGTGTTCATAACGGATAGCGATGGAAAGGATTCATGACAGTACTGCGGATATATCAAGCAGCACTTAATCTAGGTAATTCAAGGATACCATAATAAACATTCTCTAAGTGTTTTTCTAAAATTCTCCGTTTCATTCTAATCAGTTTACAATACCAGAAAGAGCTTTATCGGATTCATACAAGCAATGAGGAGATAGGAATACCTAGTAACTATGTAATCTTATATTATTATAACAAACATCTACTTACTGTTTTCCCACAATTCTGCAAGCATTCTATTAAGGTTACATTAGTGTTCATAATGGATAGCGTTTGAAAGGATTCATGACAGTACTGCGGAGATATCAAGCAGCACTAAATCTAGGTAATTCAAGGTTACTATAAAAAACATTCTCTAAGTGTTTTTCTAAAATTCTCCGTTTCATTCGAATCAGTTTACAATACCATTTTTTGTGGAAAGAGCTTTATCGGATTCATACAAGCAATGAGGAGATAGCAATACCTAGTAACTATGTATTCTTATATAATTATAACTAACATCTATTTACTGCTTTTCCACAATTCTACGTAGCATTCTATTAAGCTTACATTGGTGTTCATAGTGGATACCGATTGAAAGGATTCATAACAGTAATGCGGAGCTATCAAGCAGCACTAAATCTAGGTAATTCAAGGTTACCATAATAAACATTCTCTAATTGTATTTCTAAAATTATCCATTTAATTCAAATCAGTTTACAATACCATTCTATGTGGAAAGAGCTTTATCGGATTCATAGAAGCAATGAGGAGATAGCAATACCTAGTAACAATGTAATCTTATATAATTATAACCAACATCTATTTACTGCTTTTCTACAATTCTACGTATCATTCTATTAAGCTTACATTGGTGTTCATAATGGATAGCGATGGAAAGGATTCATATTAGTACTGCGGAGAAATTAGGCAGAGCTGAATCTATGTATTTCAAGGACACCATAATAAACATTCTGTATGTGTTTTTCTAAAATTCTCCATTTCATTCTAATCAGTTTACAATACCATTCTTTGTGGAAAGAGCTTTATCGGATTCATACAAGCAATGAGGAGATAGCAATACCTAGTAACTATGTAATCTTTTATAATTATAACAAACATCTATTTACTGCTTTTCCACAATTCTACGTAGCATTCTATTAAGCTTACATTGGTGTTCATAACGGATAGCGATGGAAAGGATTCATATTAGTACTGCGGAGAAATTAGGCAGAACTGAATCTATGTAATTCAAGCATACCATAATAAACATTCTCTAATTGTATTTCTAAAATTATCCATTTAATTCGAATCAGTTTACAATACCATTCTTTTTGGAAAGAGCTTTATCGGATTCATACAAGCAATGAGGAGATAGCAATACCTAGTAACTATGTATTCTTATATAATTATAACAAACATCTATTTACTGCTTTTCCACAATTCTACGTAGCATTCTATTCAGCTTACATTGGTGTTCATAATGGATAGCGATGGAAAGGATTCATATTAGTGCTGCGGAGAAATTAGGCAGAACTGCATCTATGTAATTCAAGCATACCATAATAAACATTCTCTAAGTGTTTTTCTAAAATTCTCCGTTTCATTCTAATCAGTTTACAATACCATTCTTTGTGGAAAGAGCTTTATCGGATTCATACAACCAATGAGGAGATAGGAATACCTAGTAACTATGTAATCTTATATAATTATAAGAAACATCTACTTACTGTTTTCCCACAATTCTACAAGCATTCTATTAAGGTTACATTAGTGTTCATAGTGCATAGCGTTTGAAAGGATTCATGACAGTACTGCGGAGATATCAAGCAGCACTAAATCTAGGTAATTCAAGGATACCATAATAAACATTCTCTAAGTGTTTTTCCAAAATTCTCCGTTTCATTCTAATCAGTTTACAATACCATTCTTTGTGGAAAGAGCTTTATCGGATTCATACAAGCAATGAGGTGATAGGAATACCTAGTAACTATGTAATCTTGTATAATTATAACAAACATCTACTTACTGTTTTCCCACAATTCTGCAAGCATTCTATTAAGGTTACATTAGTGTTCATAATGGATAGCGTTTGAAAGGATTCATGACAGTACTGCAGAGATATCAAGCAGGACTAAATCTATGCAGTTTACGGTAACCATAACAAACATTCGCTAAGTGTTTTTTTAAAATTCTTCGTTTAATTCTAATCAGTTTACATGGCATTCTTTGTGGAAAGAGATTTATCGGATTCATACAAGTAATGAGGAGATAGGAATACCTAGTAACTATGTAATATTGTATAATTATAACCAACATCTACTTACTGTTCTTCCACAATTCTACGTAGCATTCTATTAAGCTTACATTGGTGTTCATAATGGATAGCGATTGAAAGGATTCATATTAGTCCTGCGGAGAAATTAAGCAGAACTGAATCTATGTAATTCAAGGTAACCATAATAAACATTCTATAAGTGTTTTTCTAAAATTCTCCGTTTCATTCTAATCAGTTTACAATACCATTCTTTGTGGAAAGAGCTTTATCGGATTCATACAAGCAATGAGGAGATAGCAATACCTAGTAACTATGTAATCTTATATAATTATAACAAACATCTATTTACTGCTTTTCCACAATTCTACGTAGCATTCTATTAAGCTTACATTGGTGTTCATACTGGATAGCGATTGAAAGAATTCATAACAGTAATGCGGAGCTATCAAGCAGCACTAAATCTACGTAATTCAAGGTTACCATAATAAACATTCTCTAATTGTTTTTCTAAAATTATCCATTTAATTCGAATCAGTTTACAATACCATTCTTTGTGGAAAGAGCTTTATCGGATTCATACAAGCAATGAGGAGATAGGAATACCTAGTATCTATGTAATCTTATATAATTATAACAAACATCTACTTATTATTTTTCCATAATTCTACATAGCATTCTGTTAAGCTTACATTGCTGTTCATCATGGATAGCGATGGAACGGATTCATAACAGTACTGCAGATTAATCAAGCAGGACTAAATCTATGTAATTCACGGTAACCATAACAAACATTCGCTAAGTGTTTTTCTAAAATTCTTCGTTTAATTCTAATCAGTTTACATGGCATTCTTTGTGGAAAGAGATTTATCGGATTCATAAAAGTAATGAGGAGATATCCATACCTAGTAACTATGTATTCTTATATAATTATAACAAACATCTATTTACTACTTTTCCATAATTCTACGTAGCATTCTATTAAGCTTACATTGGTGTTCATAGTGGATAGCGATTGAAAGGTTTCATAACATTAATGCGGAGCTATCAAGCAGCACTAAATCTAGGTAATTCAAGGTTATCATAATAAACATTCTCTAATTGTATTTCTAAAATTATCCATTTAATTCGAACCAGTTTACAATACCTATTTACTGCTTTTCCACAATTCTACGTAGCATTCTATTAAGCTTACATTGGTGTTCATAATGGATAGCGATGGAAAGGATTCATATTAGTACTGCGGAGAAATTAGGCAGAACTGAATCTATGTAATTCAAGGATAGCATAATAAACATTCTCTAAGTGTTTTTCTAAAATTCTCCATTTCATTCTAATCAGTTTACAATACCATTCTTTGTTGAAAGAGCTTTATCGGATTCATACAAGAAATGAGGAGATAGCAATACCTAGTAACTATGTAATCTTATATAATAATAAGAAACATCTACTTACTGTTTTCCCACAATTCTACAAGCATTCTATTAAGGTTACATTAGTGTTCATAATGGATAGCGTTTGAAAGGATTCATGACAGTACTGCGGAGATATCAAGCAGCACTCAATCTAGGTAATTCAAGGTTACTAAAATAAACATTCTCTAAGTGTATTTCTAAAATTCTCCGTTTAATTCGAATCACTTTACAATACCATTCTTTGTGGAAGGAGCTTTATCGGATTCATACAAGCAAGGAGGAGATAGCAATACCTAGTAACTATGTATTCTTATATAATTATAACAAACATCTATTTACTGCATTTCCACAATTCTACGTAGCATTCTATTCAGCTTACATTGGTGTTCATAATGGATAGCGATGGAAAGGATTCATATTAGTACTGCGGAGAAATTAGGCAGAACTGAATCTATGTAATTCAAGGATACCATAATAAACATTCTCTAAGTGTTTTTCTAAAATTCTCCGTTTCATTCTAATCAGTTTACAATACCATTCTTTGTGGAAAGAGCTTTATCGGATTCATACAAGCAATGAGGAGATAGGAATACCTAATAACTATGTAATCTTATATAATTATAACAAACATCTACTTACTGCTTTCCCACAATTCTACAAGCAATCTATTAAGGTTACATTAGTGTTCATAGTGGATAGCGTTTGAAAGGATTCATGACAGTACTGCGGAGATATCAAGCAGCACTAAATCTAGGTAATTCAATGTTACCATAATAAACATTCTCTAATTGTATTTCTAAAATTATCCATTTAATTCGAATCAGTTTACAATACCATTCTTTGTGGAAAGAGCTTTATCGGATTCATACAAGCAATGAGGAGATAGGAGTACCTAGTATCTATGTAATCTTATATAATTATAACAAACATCTACTTATTATTTTTCCATAATTCTACATAGCATTCTGTTAAGCTTACATTGCTGTTCATCGTGGATAGCGATTGAATGGATTCATAACAGTACTGCAGATTAATCAAGCAGGACTAAATCTATGTAGTTCACGGTAACCATAACAAACATTCGCTAAGTGTTTTTTAAAAATCCTTCGTTTAATTCTAATCAGTTTACATGGCATTCTTTGTGGAAAGAGATTTATCGGATTCATACAAGTAATGAGGAGATAGGAATACCTAGTAACTATGTAATCGTATATAATTATAACCAACATCTACTTACTGTTCTTCCACAATTCTACGTAGCATTCTATTAAGCTTACATTGGTGTTCATAATGGATAGCGATTGAAAGGAGAAATTAAGCAGAACTGAATCTATGTAATTCAAGGTAACCATAATAAACATTCTCTAAGTGTTTTTCTAAAATTCTCCGTTTCATTCTAATCAGTTTACAATACCATTCTTTGTGGAAAGAGCTTTATCGGATTCATACAAGCAATGAGGAGATAGCAATACCTAGTAACTATGTAATCTTATATAATTATAAGAAACATCTATTTACTGCTTTTCCAGAATTCTACGTAGCATTCTATTAAGCTTACATTGGTGTTCATAACTGATAGCGATGGAAAGGATTCATGACAGTACTGCGGAGATATCAAGCAGCACCAAATCTAGGTAATTCAAGGTTACTATAATAAACATTCTCTAAGTGTATTTCTAAAATTCTCCGTTTCATTCGAATCAGTTTACAATACCATTCTTTGTGGAAAGAGCTTTATCGGATTCATACAAGCAATGAGGAGATAGCAATACCTAGTAACTATGTATTCTTATATAATTATAACAAACATCTATTTACTGCATTTCCACAATTCTATGTAGCATTCTATTCAGCTTACATTGGTGTTCATAATGGATAGCGATGGAAAGGATTCATGTTAGTACTGCGGAGAAATTAGGCAGAACTGAATCTATGTAATTCAAGGATACCATAATAAACATTCTCTAAGTGTTTTTCTAAAATTCTCCGTTTCATTCTAATCAGTTTACAATACCATTCTTTGTGGAAAGAGCTTTATCGGATTCATACAAGCAATGAGGAGATAGGAATACCTAGTAGCTATGTAATCTTATATAATTATAACAAACATCTACTTACTGCTTTCCCACAATTCTACAAACAATCTATTAAGGTTACATTAGTGTTCATAGTGGATAGCGTTTGAAAGGATTCATGACAGTACTGCGGAGATATCAAGCAGCACTAAATCTAGGTAATTCAATGTTACCATAATAAACATTCTCTAATTGTATTTCTAAAATTATCCATTTAATTCGAATCAGTTTACAATACCATTCTTTGTGGAAAGAGCTTTATCGGATTCATACAAGCAATGAGGAGATAGGAGTACCTAGTATCTATGTAATCTTATATAATTATAACAAACATCTACTTATTATTTTTCCATAATTCTACATAGCATTCTGTTAAGCTTACATTGCTGTTCATCGTGGATAGCGATTGAATGGATTCATAACAGTACTGCAGATTAATCAAGCAGGACTAAATCTATGTAGTTCACGGTAACCATAACAAACATTCGCTAAGTGTTTTTTAAAAATCCTTCGTTTAATTCTAATCAGTTTACATGGCATTCTTTGTGGAAAGAGATTTATCGGATTCATACAAGTAATGAGGAGATAGGAATACCTAGTAACTATGTAATATTATATAATTATAACCAACATCTACTTACTGTTCTTCCACAATTCTACGTAGCATTCTATTAAGCTTACATTGGTGTTCATAATGGATAGCGATTGAAAGGATTCATATTAGTCCTGCGGAGAAATTAAGCAGAACTGAATCTATGTAATTCAAGGTAACCATAATAAACATTCTCTAAGTGTTTTTCTAAAATTCTCCGTTTCATTCTAATCAGTTTACAATACCATTCTTTGTGGAAAGAGCTTTATCGGATTCATACAAGCAATGAGGAGATAGCAATACCTAGTAACTATGTAATCTTATATAATTATAAGAAACATCTATTTACTGCTTTTCCAGAATTCTACGTAGCATTCCATTAAGCTTACATTGGTGTTCATAACGGATAGCGATGGAAAGGATTCATGACAGTACTGCGGAGATATCAAGCAGCACTAAATCTAGGTAATTCAAGGTTACTATAATAAACATTCTCTAAGTGTATTTCTAAAATTCTCCGTTTCATTCGAATCAGTTTACAATACCATTCTTTGTGGAAAGAGCTTTATCGGATTCATACAAGCAATGAGGAGATAGCAATACCTAGTAACTATGTATTCTTATATAATTATAACAAACATCTATTTACTGCATTTCCACAATTCTACGTAGCATTCTATTCAGCTTACATTGGTGTTCATAATGGATAGCGATGGAAAGGATTCATGTTAGTACTGCGGAGAAATTAGGCAGAACTGAATCTATGTAATTCAAGGATACCATAATAAACATTCTCTAAGTGTTTTTCTAAAATTCTCCGTTTCATTCTAATCAGTTTACAATACCATTCTTTGTGGAAAGAGCTTTATCGGATTCATACAAGCAATGAGGAGATAGGAATACCTAGTAGCTATGTAATCTTATATAATTATAACAAACATCTACTTACTGCTTTCCCACAATTCTACAAGCAATCTATTAAGGTTACATTAGTGTTCATAGTGGATAGCGTTTGAAAGGATTCATGACAGTACTGCGGAGATATCAAGCAGCACTAAATCTAGGTAATTCAATGTTACCATAATAAACATTCTCTAATTGTATTTCTAAAATTATCCATTTAATTCGAATCAGTTTACAATACCATTCTTTGTGGAAAGAGCTTTATCGGATTCATACAAGCAATGAGGAGATAGGAGTACCTAGTATCTATGTAATCTTATATAATTATAACAAACATCTACTTATTATTTTTCCATAATTCTACATAGCATTCTGTTAAGCTTACATTGCTGTTCATCGTGGATAGCGATTGAATGGATTCATAACAGTACTGCAGATTAATCAAGCAGGACTAAATCTATGTAGTTCACGGTAACCATAACAAACATTCGCTAAGTGTTTTTTAAAAATCCTTCGTTTAATTCTAATCAGTTTACATGGCATTCTTTGTGGAAAGAGATTTATCGGATTCATACAAGTAATGAGGAGATAGGAATACCTAGTAACTATGTAATATTATATAATTATAACCAACATCTACTTACTGTTCTTCCACAATTCTACGTAGCATTCTATTAAGCTTACATTGGTGTTCATAATGGATAGCGATTGAAAGGATTCATATTAGTCCTGCGGAGAAATTAAGCAGAACTGAATCTATGTAATTCAAGGTAACCATAATAAACATTCTCTAAGTGTTTTTCTAAAATTCTCCGTTTCATTCTAATCAGTTTACAATACCATTCTTTGTGGAAAGAGCTTTATCGGATTCATACAAGCAATGAGGAGATAGCAATACCTAGTAACTATGTAATCTTATATAATTATAACAAACATCTATTTACTGCTTTTCCAGAATTCTACGTAGCATTCTATTAAGCTTACATTGGTGTTCATAACGGATAGCGATGGAAAGGATTCATGACAGTACTGCGGATATATCAAGCAGCACTAAATCTAGGTAATTCAAGGATACCATAATAAACATTCTCTAAGTGTTTTTCTAAAATTCTCCGTTTCATTCTAATCAGTTTACAATACCAGAAAGAGCTTTATCGGATTCATACAAGCAATGAGGAGATAGGAATACCTAGTAACTATGTAATCTTATATTATTATAACAAACATCTACTTACTGTTTTCCCACAATTCTGCAAGCATTCTATTAAGGTTACATTAGTGTTCATAATGGATAGCGTTTGAAAGGATTCATGACAGTACTGCGGAGATATCAAGCAGCACTAAATCTAGGTAATTCAAGGTTACTATAATAAACATTCTCTAAGTGTTTTTCTAAAATTCTCCGTTTCATTCGAATCAGTTTACAATACCATTTTTTGTGGAAAGAGCTTTATCGGATTCATACAAACAATGAGGAGATATCAATACCTAGTAACTATGTATTCTTATATAATTATAACTAACATCTATTTACTGCTTTTCCACAATTCTACGTAGCATTCTATTAAGCTTACATTGGTGTTCATAGTGGATACCGATTGAAAGGATTCATAACAGTAATGCGGAGCTATCAAGCAGCACTAAATCTAGGTAATTCAAGGTTACCATAATAAACATTCTCTAATTGTATTTCTAAAATTATCCATTTAATTCAAATCAGTTTACAATACCATTCTATGTGGAAAGAGCTTTATCGGATTCATAGAAGCAATGAGGAGATAGCAATACCTAGTAACAATGTAATCTTATATAATTATAACAAACATCTATTTACTGCTTTTCCACAATTCTACGTATCATTCTATTAAGCTTACATTGGTGTTCATAATGGATAGCGATGGAAAGGATTCATATTAGTACTGCGGAGAAATTAGGCAGAGCTGAATCTATGTATTTCAAGGACACCATAATAAACATTCTGTATGTGTTTTTCTAAAATTCTCCATTTCATTCTAATCAGTTTACAATACCATTCTTTGTGGAAAGAGCTTTATCGGATTCATACAAGCAATGAGGAGATAGCAATACCTAGTAACTATGTAATCTTTTATAATTATAACAAACATCTATTTACTGCTTTTCCACAATTCTACGTAGCATTCTATTAAGCTTACATTGGTGTTCATAACGGATAGCGATGGAAAGGATTCATATTAGTACTGCGGAGAAATTAGGCAGAACTGAATCTATGTAATTCAAGCATACCATAATAAACATTCTCTAATTGTATTTCTAAAATTATCCATTTAATTCGAATCAGTTTACAATACCATTCTTTTTGGAAAGAGCTTTATCGGATTCATACAAGCAATGAGGAGATAGCAATACCTAGTAACTATGTATTCTTATATAATTATAACAAACATCTATTTACTGCTTTTCCACAATTCTATGTAGCATTCTATTCAGCTTACATTGGTGTTCATAATGGATAGCGATGGAAAGGATTCATATTAGTGCTGCGGAGAAATTAGGCAGAACTGCATCTATGTAATTCAAGCATACCATAATAAACATTCTCTAAGTGTTTTTCTAAAATTCTCCGTTTCATTCTAATCAGTTTACAATACCATTCTTTGTGGAAAGAGCTTTATCGGATTCATACAACCAATGAGGAGATAGGAATACCTAGTAACTATGTAATCTTATATAATTATAAGAAACATCTACTTACTGTTTTCCCACAATTCTACAAGCATTCTATTAAGGTTACATTAGTGTTCATAGTGCATAGCGTTTGAAAGGATTCATGACAGTACTGCGGAGATATCAAGCAGCACTAAATCTAGGTAATTCAAGGATACCATAATAAACATTCTCTAAGTGTTTTTCCAAAATTCTCCGTTTCATTCTAATCAGTTTACAATACCATTCTTTGTGGAAAGAGCTTTATCGGATTCATACAAGCAATGAGGTGATAGGAATACCTAGTAACTATGTAATCTTGTATAATTATAACAAACATCTACTTACTGTTTTCCCACAATTCTGCAAGCATTCTATTAAGGTTACATTAGTGTTCATAATGGATAGCGTTTGAAAGGATTCATGACAGTACTGCAGAGATATCAAGCAGGACTAAATCTATGCAGTTTACGGTAACCATAACAAACATTCGCTAAGTGTTTTTTTAAAATTCTTCGTTTAATTCTAATCAGTTTACATGGCATTCTTTGTGGAAAGAGATTTATCGGATTCATACAAGTAATGAGGAGATAGGAATACCTAGTAACTATGTAATATTGTATAATTATAACCAACATCTACTTACTGTTCTTCCACAATTCTACGTAGAATTCTATTAAGCTTACATTGGTGTTCATAATGGATAGCGATTGAAAGGATTCATATTAGTCCTGCGGAGAAATTAAGCAGAACTGAATCTATGTAATTCAAGGTAACCATAATAAACATTCTATAAGTGTTTTTCTAAAATTCTCCGTTTCATTCTAATCAGTTTACAATACCATTCTTTGTGGAAAGAGCTTTATCGGATTCATACAAGCAATGAGGAGATAGCAATACCTAGTAACTATGTAATCTTATATAATTATAACAAACATCTATTTACTGCTTTTCCACAATTCTACGTAGCATTCTATTAAGCTTACATTGGTGTTCATACTGGATAGCGATTGAAAGAATTCATAACAGTAATGCGGAGCTATCAAGCAGCACTAAATCTACGTAATTCAAGGTTACCATAATAAACATTCTCTAATTGTTTTTCTAAAATTATCCATTTAATTCGAATCAGTTTACAATACCATTCTTTGTGGAAAGAGCTTTATCGGATTCATACAAGCAATGAGGAGATAGGAATACCTAGTATCTATGTAATCTTATATAATTATAACAAACATCTACTTATTATTTTTCCATAATTCTACATAGCATTCTGTTAAGCTTACATTGCTGTTCATAGTGGATAGCGATTGAACGGATTCATAACAGTACTGCAGATTAATCAAGCAGGACTAAATCTATGTAATTCACGGTAACCATAACAAACATTCGCTAAGTGTTTTTCTAAAATTCTTCGTTTAATTCTAATCAGTTTACATGGCATTCTTTTTGGAAAGAGATTTATCGGATTCATACAAGTAATGAGGAGATATCCATACCTAGTAACTATGTATTCTTATATAATTATAACAAACATCTATTTACTACTTTTCCATAATTCTACGTAGCATTCTATTAAGCTTACATTTGTGTTCATAGTGGATAGCGATTGAAAGGATTCATAACATTAATGCGGAGCTATCAAGCAGCACTAAAACTAGGTAATTCAAGGTTATCATAATAAACATTCTCTAATTGTATTTCTAAAATTATCCATTTAATTCGAACCAGTTTACAATACCTATTTACTGCTTTTCCACAATTCTACGTAGCATTCTATTAAGCTTACATTGGTGTTCATAATGGATAGTGATGGAAAGGATTCATATTAGTACTGCGGAGAAATTAGGCAGAACTGAATCTATGTAATTCAAGGATAGCATAATAAACATTCTCTAAGTGTTTTTCTAAAATTCTCCATTTCATTCTAATCAGTTTACAATACCATTCTTTGTTGAAAGAGCTTTATCGGATTCATACAAGCAATGAGGAGATAGCAATACCTAGTAACTATGTAATCTTATATAATAATAAGAAACATCTACTTACTGTTTTCCCACAATTCTACAAGCATTCTATTAAGGTTACATTAGTGTTCATAATGGATAGCGTTTGAAAGGATTCATGACAGTACTGCGGAGATATCAAGCAGCACTCAATCTAGGTAATTCAAGGTTACTAAAATAAACATTCTCTAAGTGTATTTCTAAAATTCTCCGTTTAATTCGAATCACTTTACAATACCATTCTTTGTGGAAGGAGCTTTATCGGATTCATACAAGCAATGAGGAGATAGCAATACCTAGTAACTATGTATTCTTATATAATTATAACAAACATCTATTTACTGCTTTTCCACAATTCTACGTAGCATTCTATTCAGCTTACATTGGTGTTCATAATGGATAGCGATGGAAAGTACTGCGGAGAAATTAAGCAGAACTGAATCTATGTAATTCAAGGTAACCATAATAAACATTCTCTAAGTGTTTTTCTAAAATTCTCCGTTTCATTCTAATCAGTTTACAATACCATTCTTTGTGGAAAGAGCTTTATCGGATTCATACAAGCACTGAGGAGATAGGAATACCTAGCAACTATGTAATCTTATATAATTATAAGAAACATCTACTTACTGTTTTCCCACAATTCTGCAAGCATTCTATTAAGGTTACATTAGTGTTCATAATGGATAGCGTTTGAAAGGATTCATGACAGTACTGCGGAGATATCAAGCAGCACTAAATCTAGGTAATTCAAGGTTACTATAATAAACATTCTCTAAGTGTATTTCTAAAATTCTCCGTTTCATTCGAATCAGTTTACAATACCATTCTTTGTGGAAAGAGCTTTATCGGATTCATACAAGCAATGAGGAGATAGCAATACCTAGTAACTATGTATTCTTATATAATTATAACAAACATCTATTTACTGCATTTCCACAATTCTACGTAGCATTCTATTCAGCTTACATTGGTGTTCATAATGGATAGCGATGGAAAGGATTCATATTAGTACTGCGGAGAAATTAGGCAGAACTGAATCTATGTAATTCAAGGATACCATAATAAACATTCTCTAAGTGTTTTTCTAAAATTCTCCGTTTCATTCTAATCAGTTTACAATACCATTCTTTGTGGAAAGAGCTTTATCGGATTCATACAAGCAATGAGGAGATAGGAATACCTAATAACTATGTAATCTTATATAATTATAACAAACATCTACTAACTGCTTTCCCACAATTCTACAAGCAATCTATTAAGGTTACATTAGTGTTCATAGTGGATAGCGTTTGAAAGGATTCATGACAGTACTGCGGAGATATCAAGCAGCACTAAATCTAGGTAATTCAATGTTACCATAATAAACATTCTCTAATTGTATTTCTAAAATTATCCATTTAATTCGAATCAGTTTACAATACCATTCTTTGTGGAAAGAGCTTTATCGGATTCATACAAGCAATGAGGAGATAGGAGTACCTAGTATCTATGTAATCTTATATAATTATAACAAACATCTACTTATTATTTTTCCATAATTCTACATAGCATTCTGTTAAGCTTACATTGCTGTTCATCGTGGATAGCGATTGAATGGATTCATAACAGTACTGCAGATTAATCAAGCAGGACTAAATCTATGTAGTTCACGGTAACCATAACAAACATTCGCTAAGTGTTTTTTAAAAATCCTTCGTTTAATTCTAATCAGTTTACATGGCATTCTTTGTGGAAAGAGATTTATCGGATTCATACAAGTAATGAGGAGATAGGAATACCTAGTAACTATGTAATCGTATATAATTATAACCAACATCTACTTACTGTTCTTCCACAATTCTACGTAGCATTCTATTAAGCTTACATTGGTGTTCATAATGGATAGCGATTGAAAGGAGAAATTAAGCAGAACTGAATCTATGTAATTCAAGGTAACCATAATAAACATTCTCTAAGTGTTTTTCTAAAATTCTCCGTTTCATTCTAATCAGTTTACAATACCATTCTTTGTGGAAAGAGCTTTATCGGATTCATACAAGCAATGAGGAGATAGCAATACCTAGTAACTATGTAATCTTATATAATTATAACAAACATCTATTTACTGCTTTTCCAGAATTCTACGTAGCATTCTATTAAGCTTACATTGGTGTTCATAACTGATAGCGATGGAAAGGATTCATGACAGTACTGCGGAGATATCAAGCAGCACTAAATCTAGGTAATTCAAGGTTACTATAATAAACATTCTCTAAGTGTATTTCTAAAATTCTCCGTTTCATTCGAATCAGTTTACAATACCATTCTTTGTGGAAAGAGCTTTATCGGATTCATACAAGCAATGAGGAGATAGCAATACCTAGTAACTATGTATTCTTATATAATTATAACAAACATCTATTTACTGCATTTCCACAATTCTACGTAGCATTCTATTCAGCTTACATTGGTGTTCATAATGGATAGCGATGGAAAGGATTCACATTAGTCTCTCGGCTTGGCTTCGCGAACGAAGATTTAAGAAGGGTGCAATAGTCCACGTTTGCTGCAGGCTCGCTGGTGGCTGACAAGACCAATGTGGGACAGGCAGGTCCTGCCACAGCGGCTGCAGGGAAAAGTCTGATTTAGGGTTGGTCCTGTAGCAGTGCGATTCTTCCTCAATCTCCTTTTGTCCTCAAGACCAGCTATGCGTGTGTTCTCAAAGGAAGAGACAGCCTGGTGGATGGTGTGCCTCCATGCTTTGCGATCTGAGGCTAGGTCAGACCACTGGTGATGGTTGATGTGACAGGTGCTAAGGGATTTCTTCAAGGAGTCCTTGTACCTCTTCTTTGGTGCCCCTCTATTTCGATGGCCGGTGGAGAGTTCGCCATACAGGGCAATCTTGGGAAGGCGGTGGTTTTCCATCCTAGAAATATGCCCTGCCCAGCGCAGCTGCGTCTTCAACAGCAGTGCCTCGATGCTGGTAACCTCTGCCCGCTTGAGGACTTCAGTGTTGGTCACAAAGTCACTCCAGTGGATGTTGAGGATGGTGCGAAGGCAGCGCTGATGAAAGCGCTCAAGGAGTCGCAGGTGATGACGGTATAAAACCCACGATTCGGAGCCATAGATGAGGGTTGTCATCACAACCGCTTTGTAAACATTGATCTTTGTGCCTTTTTTCAGATGCTTGTTGCTCCACACTCTTTTGTGCAGTCGGCCAAATGCACGGTTTGCCTTTGCCAGCCTGTTGTCAATCTCCTTGTCGATCTTGGCATCTGAGGAGATGATGCACCCCAGGTAGCTGAACTGCTGGACTGTCTTCAGAACTGATTCACCCACAGTGATGCAGGGAGGGTGATAATCTTCCTGGGGTGCAGGCTGGTGGAGAACTTCTGTCTTCTTCAGACTAACTTCTAGGCCGAATAGCTTGGCAGCCTCTGCAAAGCAGGACGTCATATGCTGCAGAGCTGATACCGAGTGGGAGACGAGTGCAGCATCATCAGCAAACAGTAGCTCTCGGATGAGTTTTTCCATTGTCTTGGAGTGTGCCTTTAGTCGCCTCAGGTTGAACAGGCTGCCATCGGTGCGATAGCGGATGTAGACACCATCGTCCTCATCTAGATCTACTGCGGCTCTTTGAAGCATCATGCTAAAGAAGATCGTAAAGAGAGTTGGCGCGAGAACGCAGCCTTGCTTTACACCTGTGCCTATTGGGAAGGGCTGCAGTGTCTGACTTGGCCTCGCTGGTCTTCGTGTAGCTGGATGATCATGCTGAGGAACCTTGGGGGACATCCTAAAACGATCCAAGATTTGCCACAGGCCTTTCCTGCTAACGGTATCGAAAGCTTTGGTAAGGTCGACAAAAGTCACATACAGATCCTTGTTCTGTTCCCTGCATTTCTCTTGGAGCTGCCTGAGAACAAATACCATGTCGGTGGTGCTCCTGTTAGCTCTGAAGCCGCACTGCTCTCTGGGAGGAGTTCTTCTGCAATGGTGGGCACCAGTCTGTTCAGGAGTATTCTGGCAAGAATTTTGCCTGCGATGGAGAGCAGGTTATCCCCCGGTAGTTGGAGCAGTCTGACTTTTCCCCTTTGTTCTTGTATAGGGTGATGATGATTGCATCGCGAAAAGTCCTGTGGTAATTTGCCTTGTTCCCAGCAGGGACAAGTACTTTGTGAAGTGAGCTATGTAGTACTGTGCCCCCATGCTTCCAGATCTCTGGTGAATTCCATCAACTCCTGCTGCCTTGCACTTTTCAGTTGCTTGATGGCTTTAACAGTCTCTTTTAGGGTGGGGATCTCATCCAACTTGTTTTCACCGGTTTGAAGATGGGGTGAGGTGGATTGCTGAATCTTGAACTACGCGGTTGGCACTGAAGAGAACCTGAAAATACTCCGACCACCGGTTCAGTATGGATTGCCTTGTCTGTGAGGAGCACTTGGCCGTCTGCACTATGCAAGGGACTCTGAGCCTGATATGATGGACCATATACTGCCTTCAGGGCTTCGTAGAACCCCTCTTAAATCACCAGTGTCTGCACACAGCTGGGTTCTCTCTGCAAGCTTGGTCCACCACTCGTTCTGATGTCTCGAAGCTTGTGCTGGAGGTGCTACATGCAGCGCGAAAGGTTGCTTTTTTCCCAGACAGGAGGGCTGAGCAAGATGTGGCTTGGTAGGCAGATCTCTTTTTTGCCAGTAATTCTTGGATCTCTTGATTGTTCCTCATCAAACCAGTCCTTGTTCTTCCTTGTGGAGAACCCCGAGGACTTCTTCAGAGATCTGCAGGACGGTAAGTTTTTAGGTGTTCCCAGAGTGCTTCTGGAGAAGGGTCTGTGGGGCAACTGAGGTCCTCAATTCTTGACTGGAGTTTTGCCTGGAAGGCAGCTTTACTTCGCTGACTGGAGGCTGCCAACCTGAAACTTCCTCCGAGGGATACCTCCTCTCCTGGGTGTGGGTTTAAAGTGAAGACGGAGATTGCAGCGTACAAGACGATGATCCGTATGACATTCTGCACTGGGCATTACTCGGGTGTGTAAGACATCTCGAAGGTCTCTCTGGCGCACCAGAATGTAGTCGATAAGGTGCCAATGGCTTGGACCGTGGGTGCATCCAGGTTGTCTTCAGACTGTTCTTCTGCTGGAAGATAGTGTTGGTGATGGTGAGCTGGTGCTCCATGCAGAATTCTAGCAGGAGGCGCCCGTTGTCATTGCAGTTGCAATGCCGTGTTTGCCAAGTACTCCTTTTCCAGGCTTCCGAGTCTTTACCTACTCTGGCATTGAAGTCGCCAAGGATGATCACCTTGTCCTCTGTAGGGGTTCTCCGTACGAGGTTGCGTAAGATCAAGCATAGAACTTGTTCTTTTCTGCAGGATCTGCTTGAAGGGTTGGGGCATACACACTGAAGAGTGTTGCATGCTGCTTGTTTTGAAGTGGGAGGCGCATGGACATGATGCGATCTGAGTGACCTGTTGGAAGGTTTTCGAGTTTGGCGAGGCAATGGAGTTCCTGACCATGAAGCCAACGCCAGAAAGGCGGCTCTCAGCCTTTGACTTACCCGACCAGTAGAGGGTATAGCCAGCACCGTGTTCTTGAAGACTACCTTCCTCAGGGAAACGGACCTCACTGAGAGCTGGCTATGTCGATATTCAACCTGAGAAGTTCGTGGCAACTAGAGCAGAGCGTCGTTCAGGGCGACCACTGCCTACTGTGTCAAGCATGGTTCTGATGTTCCAACACGCAAGCTTTAGTCTTTGCACACTTTGTGAGGCAGGTGCATGCCTTTTCTTTGTTGTTATTTTTCGACCGCAAGTAAGGATGCCCGTTGACCGCGGCTAGCCAACTGGGGTGGGGGAGACGAGCTTTGTTTAGGCCACCTTTTCTAGGCCCCCTCCTCCGTGTGGAAGCAAGCAGTGCTGTCCCCTAGATAAGGCTGCTTGGTCGTTCAGGGTGCTGCCGAAAGATGCTTTCGTCTCCGGGTTAGCATCAGGCGACCAATATCCTGAACCGCCTACATGCAGGAATCGGGACTGCGGCTTCCAGTGGCACCTTCCACCTGCCGTTTCGCCCCTTGCCTATCGCTGCAGGACTTGATGCGTTGTGGGTTGTGTGTGTGGATATGCCCTTCAGGCCTGCGCAGAGGAATTTTTTAGGTGAAGCGCAGTGTGCGCGGTACTGGCTCCACCCTTTCACCTGGGGGTCATCTGCCTGGCCCAGTAAGCCGGAGACGCCGGCAGTGAGTCCTCCAGGTGGTAGGTGTTTACATTAACGAGCTCTATCTGCCCGGGTTTTGATGTTAGAGTTTTCCTTCTCTTAGGCTGACGAAGTTGGTGGGCCCAGCCTGCCCATCCGGTTATACCGCCGGACAATTCGGTCGCACCATGACGTAGCAAACTCTGTGAAAACGGGGGGGACCAGCGAGAAGGTGTTGCTACGGATGCAGTAATGCAGGAGAGGCCATTGCAGTGACCATCTGCCAGGCATAGCCAGACAGTGACCACGCGGCGTTCACTACACGGGAGAGGAGAGGCTATGTATTGCGCATGCACTTTCCCTGGGGGGTAGGATTCCCAGAGGGAGCCCACCCCCCACCACCACCCCCCTCACATTAGTACTGCGGAGAAATTAAGCAGAACTGAATCTATGTAATTCAAGGATACCATAATAAACATTCTCTAAGTGTTTTTTCTAAAATTCTCCGTTTTCATTCTAATCAGTTTTACAATACCATTCTTTGTGGAAAGAGCTTTATCGGATTCTATACAAGCAATGAGGAGATAGGAATACCTAGTAACTATGTAATCTTATATAATTATAACAAACATCTACTTACTGTTCTTCCACAATTCTACGTAGCATTCTATTAAGCTTACATTGGTGTTCATAATGGATAGCGATTGAAAGGATTCATATTAGTCCTGCGGAGAAATTAAACAGAACTGAATCTATGTAATTCAAGGTAACCATAATAAACATTCTCTAAGTGTTTTTCTAAAATTCTCCGTTTCATTCTAATCAGTTTACAATACCATTCTTTGTGGAAAGAGCTTTATCGGATTCATACAAGCAATGAGGAGATAGCAATACCTAGTAACTATGTAATCTTATATAATTATAACAAACATCTATTTACTGCTTTTCCAGAATTCTACGTAGCATTCTATTAAGCTTACATTGGTGTTCATAACTGATAGCGATGGAAAGGATTCATGACAGTACTGCGGAGATATCAAGCAGCACTAAATCTAGGTAATTCAAGGTTACTATAATAAACATTCTCTAAGTGTATTTCTAAAATTCTCCGTTTCATTCGAATCAGTTTACAATACCATTCTTTGTGGAAAGAGCTTTATCGGATTCATACAAGCAATGAGGAGATAGCAATACCTAGTAACTATGTATTCTTATATAATTATAACAAACATCTATTTACTGCATTTCCACAATTCTACGTAGCATTCTATTCAGCTTACATTGGTGTTCATAATGGATAGCGATGGAAAGGATTCATATTAGTACTGCGGAGAAATTAGGCAGAACTGAATCTATGTAATTCAAGGATACCATAATAAACATTCTCTAAGTGTTTTTCTAAAATTCTCCGTTTCATTCTAATCAGTTTACAATACCATTCTTTGTGGAAAGAGCTTTATCGGATTCATACAAGCAATGAGGAGATAGGAATACCTAATAACTATGTAATCTTATATAATTATAACAAACATCTACTTACTGCTTTCCCACAATTCTACAAGCAATCTATTAAGGTTACATTAGTGTTCATAGTGGATAGCGTTTGAAAGGATTCATGACAGTACTGCGGAGATATCAAGCAGCACTAAATCTAGGTAATTCAATGTTACCATAATAAACATTCTCTAATTGTATTTCTAAAATTATCCATTTAATTCGAATCAGTTTACAATACCATTCTTTGTGGAAAGAGCTTTATCGGATTCATACAAGCAATGAGGAGATAGGAATACCTAGTATCTATGTAATCTTATATAATTATAACAAACATCTACTTATTATTTTTCCATAATTCTACATAGCATTCTGTTAAGCTTACATTGCTGTTCATAGTGGATAGCGATTGAACGGATTCATAACAGTACTGCAGATTAATCAAGCAGGACTAAATCTATGTAATTCACGGTAACCATAACAAACATTCGCTAAGTGTTTTTCTAAAATTCTTCGTTTAATTCTAATCAGTTTACATGGCATTCTTTTTGGAAAGAGATTTATCGGATTCATACAAGTAATGAGGAGATATCCATACCTAGTAACTATGTATTCTTATATAATTATAACAAACATCTATTTACTACTTTTCCATAATTCTACGTAGCATTCTATTAAGCTTACATTGGTGTTCATAGTGGATAGCGATTGAAAGGATTCATAACATTAATGCGGAGCTATCAAGCAGCACTAAATCTAGGTAATTCAAGGTTATCATAATAAACATTCTCTAATTGTATTTCTAAAATTATCCATTTAATTCGAACCAGTTTACAATACCTATTTACTGCTTTTCCACAATTCTACGTAGCATTCTATTAAGCTTACATTGGTGTTCATAATGGATAGCGATGGAAAGGATTCATATTAGTACTGCGGAGAAATTAGGCAGAACTGAATCTATGTAATTCAAGGATAGCATAATAAACATTCTCTAAGTGTTTTTCTAAAATTCTCCATTTCATTCTAATCAGTTTACAATACCATTCTTTGTTGAAAGAGCTTTATCGGATTCATACAAGCAATGAGGAGATAGCAATACCTAGTAACTATGTAATCTTATATAATAATAAGAAACATCTACTTACTGTTTTCCCACAATTCTACAAGCATTCTATTAAGGTTACATTAGTGTTCATAATGGATAGCGTTTGAAAGGATTCATGACAGTACTGCGGAGATATCAAGCAGCACTCAATCTAGGTAATTCAAGGTTACTAAAATAAACATTCTCTAAGTGTATTTCTAAAATTCTCCGTTTAATTCGAATCACTTTACAATACCATTCTTTGTGGAAGGAGCTTTATCGGATTCATACAAGCAATGAGGAGATAGCAATACCTAGTAACTATGTATTCTTATATAATTATAACAAACATCTATTTACTGCTTTTCCACAATTCTACGTAGCATTCTATTCAGCTTACATTGGTGTTCATAATGGATAGCGATGGAAAGTACTGCGGAGAAATTAGGCAGAACTGAATCTAGGTAATTCAAGGATACCATAATAAGCATTCTCTAAGTGTTTTTCTAAAATTCTCCGTTTCATTCTAATCAGTTTACAATACCATTCTTTGTGGAAAGAGCTTTATCGGATTCATACAAGCACTGAGGAGATAGGAATACCTAGCAACTATGTAATCTTATATAATTATAAGAAACATCTACTTACTGTTTTCCCACAATTCTGCAAGCATTCTATTAAGGTTACATTAGTGTTCATAATGGATAGCGTTTGAAAGGATTCATGACAGTACTGCGGAGATATCAAGCAGCACTAAATCTAGGTAATTCAAGGTTACTATAATAAACATTCTCTAAGTGTATTTCTAAAATTCTCCGTTTCATTCGAATCAGTTTACAATACCATTCTTTGTGGAAAGAGCTTTATCGGATTCATACAAGCAATGAGGAGATAGCAATACCTAGTAACTATGTATTCTTATATAATTATAACAAACATCTATTTACTGCATTTCCACAATTCTACGTAGCATTCTATTCAGCTTACATTGGTGTTCATAATGGATAGCGATGGAAAGGATTCATATTAGTACTGCGGAGAAATTAGGCAGAACTGAATCTATGTAATTCAAGGATACCATAATAAACATTCTCTAAGTGTTTTTCTAAAATTCTCCGTTTCATTCTAATCAGTTTACAATACCATTCTTTGTGGAAAGAGCTTTATCGGATTCATACAAGCAATGAGGAGATAGGAATACCTAATAACTATGTAATCTTATATAATTATAACAAACATCTACTTACTGCTTTCCCACAATTCTACAAGCAATCTATTAAGGTTACATTAGTGTTCATAGTGGATAGCGTTTGAAAGGATTCATGACAGTACTGCGGAGATATCAAGCAGCACTAAATCTAGGTAATTCAATGTTACCATAATAAACATTCTCTAATTGTATTTCTAAAATTATCCATTTAATTCGAATCAGTTTACAATACCATTCTTTGTGGAAAGAGCTTTATCGGATTCATACAAGCAATGAGGAGATAGGAGTACCTAGTATCTATGTAATCTTATATAATTATAACAAACATCTACTTATTATTTTTCCATAATTCTACATAGCATTCTGTTAAGCTTACATTGCTGTTCATCGTGGATAGCGATTGAATGGATTCATAACAGTACTGCAGATTAATCAAGCAGGACTAAATCTATGTAGTTCACGGTAACCATAACAAACATTCGCTAAGTGTTTTTTAAAAATCCTTCGTTTAATTCTAATCAGTTTACATGGCATTCTTTGTGGAAAGAGATTTATCGGATTCATACAAGTAATGAGGAGATAGGAATACCTAGTAACTATGTAATCGTATATAATTATAACCAACATCTACTTACTGTTCTTCCACAATTCTACGTAGCATTCTATTAAGCTTACATTGGTGTTCATAATGGATAGCGATTGAAAGGAGAAATTAAGCAGAACTGAATCTATGTAATTCAAGGTAACCATAATAAACATTCTCTAAGTGTTTTTCTAAAATTCTCCGTTTCATTCTAATCAGTTTACAATACCATTCTTTGTGGAAAGAGCTTTATCGGATTCATACAAGCAATGAGGAGATAGCAATACCTAGTAACTATGTAATCTTATATAATTATAACAAACATCTATTTACTGCTTTTCCAGAATTCTACGTAGCATTCTATTAAGCTTACATTGGTGTTCATAACTGATAGCGATGGAAAGGATTCATGACAGTACTGCGGAGATATCAAGCAGCACTAAATCTAGGTAATTCAAGGTTACTATAATAAACATTCTCTAAGTGTATTTCTAAAATTCTCCGTTTCATTCGAATCAGTTTACAATACCATTCTTTGTGGAAAGAGCTTTATCGGATTCATACAAGCAATGAGGAGATAGCAATACCTAGTAACTATGTATTCTTATATAATTATAACAAACATCTATTTACTGCATTTCCACAATTCTACGTAGCATTCTATTCAGCTTACATTGGTGTTCATAATGGATAGCGATGGAAAGGATTCACATTAGTCTCTCGGCTTGGCTTCGCGAACGAAGATTTAAGAAGGGTGCAATAGTCCACGTTTGCTGCAGGCTCGCTGGTGGCTGACAAGACCAATGTGGGACAGGCAGGTCCTGCCACAGCGGCTGCAGGGAAAAGTCTGATTTAGGGTTGGTCCTGTAGCAGTGCGATTCTTCCTCAATCTCCTTTTGTCCTCAAGACCAGCTATGCGTGTGTTCTCAAAGGAAGAGACAGCCTGGTGGATGGTGTGCCTCCATGCTTTGCGATCTGAGGCTAGGTCAGACCACTGGTGATGGTTGATGTGACAGGTGCTAAGGGATTTCTTCAAGGAGTCCTTGTACCTCTTCTTTGGTGCCCCTCTATTTCGATGGCCGGTGGAGAGTTCGCCATACAGGGCAATCTTGGGAAGGCGGTGGTTTTCCATCCTAGAAATATGCCCTGCCCAGCGCAGCTGCGTCTTCAACAGCAGTGCCTCGATGCTGGTAACCTCTGCCCGCTTGAGGACTTCAGTGTTGGTCACAAAGTCACTCCAGTGGATGTTGAGGATGGTGCGAAGGCAGCGCTGATGAAAGCGCTCAAGGAGTCGCAGGTGATGACGGTATAAAACCCACGATTCGGAGCCATAGATGAGGGTTGTCATCACAACCGCTTTGTAAACATTGATCTTTGTGCCTTTTTTCAGATGCTTGTTGCTCCACACTCTTTTGTGCAGTCGGCCAAATGCACGGTTTGCCTTTGCCAGCCTGTTGTCAATCTCCTTGTCGATCTTGGCATCTGAGGAGATGATGCACCCCAGGTAGCTGAACTGCTGGACTGTCTTCAGAACTGATTCACCCACAGTGATGCAGGGAGGGTGATAATCTTCCTGGGGTGCAGGCTGGTGGAGAACTTCTGTCTTCTTCAGACTAACTTCTAGGCCGAATAGCTTGGCAGCCTCTGCAAAGCAGGACGTCATATGCTGCAGAGCTGATACCGAGTGGGAGACGAGTGCAGCATCATCAGCAAACAGTAGCTCTCGGATGAGTTTTTCCATTGTCTTGGAGTGTGCCTTTAGTCGCCTCAGGTTGAACAGGCTGCCATCGGTGCGATAGCGGATGTAGACACCATCGTCCTCATCTAGATCTACTGCGGCTCTTTGAAGCATCATGCTAAAGAAGATCGTAAAGAGAGTTGGCGCGAGAACGCAGCCTTGCTTTACACCTGTGCCTATTGGGAAGGGCTCCGAGAGGTCGTTGCAGTGTCTGACTTGGCCTCGCTGGTCTTCGTGTAGCTGGATGATCATGCTGAGGAACCTTGGGGGACATCCTAAACGATCCAAGATTTGCCACAGGCCTTTCCTGCTAACGGTATCGAAAGCTTTGGTAAGGTCGACAAAAGTCACATACAGACCCTTGTTCTGTTCCCTGCATTTCTCTTGGAGCTGCCTGAGAACAAATACCATGTCGGTGGTGCTCCTGTTAGCTCTGAAGCCGCACTGGCTCTCTGGGAGGAGTTCTTCTGCAATGGTGGGCACCAGTCTGTTCAGGAGTATTCTGGCAAGAATTTTGCCTGCGATGGAGAGCAGGGTTATCCCCCGGTAGTTGGAGCAGTCTGACTTTTCCCCTTTGTTCTTGTATAGGGTGATGATGATTGCATCGCGAAAGTCCTGTGGTAATTTGCCTTGTTCCCAGCAGGTGACAAGTACTTTGTGAAGTGAGCTATGTAGTACTGTGCCCCCATGCTTCCAGATCTCTGGTGGAATTCCATCAACTCCTGCTGCCTTGCCACTTTTCAGTTGCTTGATGGCTTTAACAGTCTCTTTTAGGGTGGGGATCTCATCCAACTCTGTTTTCACCGGTTGAAGTGGGGTGAGGTGGATTGCTGAATCTTGAACTACGCGGTTGGCACTGAAGAGAACCTGAAAATACTCCGACCACCGGTTCAGTATGGATGCCTTGTCTGTGAGGAGCACTTGGCCGTCTGCACTATGCAAGGGACTCTGAGCCTGATATGATGGACCATATACTGCCTTCAGGGCTTCGTAGAACCCTCTTAAATCACCAGTGTCTGCACACAGCTGGGTTCTCTCTGCAAGCTTGGTCCACCACTCGTTCTGAATGTCTCGAAGCTTGTGCTGGAGGTTGCTACATGCAGCGCGAAAGGTTGCTTTTTTCCCAGGACAGGAGGGCTGAGCAAGATGTGCTTGGTAGGCAGATCTCTTTTTTGCCAGTAATTCTTGGATCTCTTGATTGTTCTCATCAAACCAGTCCTTGTTCTTCCTTGTGGAGAACCCGAGGACTTCTTCAGAGATCTGCAGGACGGTAGTTTTTAGGTGTTCCCAGAGTGCTTCTGGAGAAGGGTCTGTGGGGCAACTGAGGTCCTCAATTCTTGACTGGAGTTTTGCCTGGAAGGCAGCTTTAACTTCGGCTGACTGGAGGCTGCCAACCTGAAACTTCCTCCGAGGGATACCTCCTCTCCTGGGTGTGGGTTTAAAGTGAAGACGGAGATTGCAGCGTACAAGACGATGATCCGTATGACATTCTGCACTGGGCATTACTCGGGTGTGTAAGACATCTCGAAGGTCTCTCTGGCGCACCAGAATGTAGTCGATAAGGTGCCAATGCTTGGACCGTGGGTGCATCCAGGTTGTCTTCAGACTGTTCTTCTGCTGGAAGATAGTGTTGGTGATGGTGAGCTGGTGCTCCATGCAGAATTCTAGCAGGAGGCGCCCGTTGTCATTGCAGTTGCCAATGCCGTGTTTGCCAAGTACTCCTTTCCAGGCTTCCGAGTCTTTACCTACTCTGGCATTGAAGTCGCCAAGGATGATCACCTTGTCCTCTGTAGGGGTCTTCCGTACGAGGTTGCGTAGATCAGCATAGAACTTGTTCTTTTCTGCAGGATCTGCTTGAAGGGTTGGGGCATACACACTGAAGAGTGTTGCATGCTGCTTGTTTTGAAGTGGGAGGCGCATGGACATGATGCGATCTGAGTGACCTGTTGGAAGGTTTTCGAGTTTGGAGGCAATGGAGTTCCTGACCATGAAGCCAACGCCAGAAAGGCGGCTCTCAGCCTTTGACTTACCCGACCAGTAGAGGGTATAGCCAGCACCGTGTTCTTGAAGACTACCTTCCTCAGGGAAACGGACCTCACTGAGAGCTGCTATGTCGATATTCAACCTGAGAAGTTCGTGGGCAACTAGAGCAGAGCGTCGTTCAGGGCGACCACTGCCTACTGTGTCAAGCATGGTTCTGATGTTCCAACACGCAAGCTTTAGTCTTTGCACACTTTGTGAGGCAGGTGCATGCCTTTTCTTTGTTGTTATTTTTCGACCGCAAGTAAGGATGCCCGTTGACCGCGGCTAGCCAACTGGGGTGGGGGAGACGAGCTTTGTTTAGGCCACCTTTTCTAGGCCCCTCTCCGTGTGGAGCAAGCAGTGCTGTCCCTAGATAAGGCTGCTTGGTCGTTCAGGGTGCTGCCGAAAGATGCTTTCGTCTCCGGGTTAGCATCAGGCGACCAATATCCTGAACCGCCTACATGCAGGATCGGGACTGCGGCTTCCAGTGGCACCTTCCACCTGCCGTTTCGCCCCTTGCCTATCGCTGCAGGACTTGATGCGTTGTGGGTTGTGTGTGTGGATATGCCCTTCAGGCCTGCGCAGAGGAATTTTTTAGGTGAAGCGCAGTGTGCGCGGTACTGGCTCCACCCTTTCACCTGGGGGTCATCTGCCATGGCCCAGTAAGCCGGGACGCCGGCAGTGAGTCCTCCAGGTGGTAGGTGTTACATTAACGAGCTCTATCTGCCCGGGTTTGATGTTAGAGTTTTCCTTCTCTTAGGCTGACGAAGTTGGTGGGCCCAGCCTGCCCATCCGGTTATACCGCCGGACAATTCGGTCGCACCATGACGTAGCAAACTCTGTGAAAACGGGGGGGACCAGCGAGAAGGTGTTGCTACGGATGCAGTAATGCAGGAGAGGCCATTGCAGTGACCATCTGCCAGGCATAGCCAGACAGTGACCACGCGGCGTTCACTACACCGGGAGAGGAGAGGCTATGTATTGCGCATGCACTTTCCCTGGGGGGGTAGGATTCCCAGAGGGAGCCCACCCCCCACCCCCACCCCCCTCACATTAGTACTGCGGAGAAATTAAGCAGAACTGAATCTATGTAATTCAAGGATACCATAATAAACATTCTCTAAGTGTTTTTCTAAAATTCTCCGTTTCATTCTAATCAGTTTACAATACCATTCTTTGTGGAAAGAGCTTTATCGGATTCATACAAGCAATGAGGAGATAGGAATACCTAGTAACTATGTAATCTTATATAATTATAACAAACATCTACTTACTGTTCTTCCACAATTCTACGTAGCATTCTATTAAGCTTACATTGGTGTTCATAATGGATAGCGATTGAAAGGATTCATATTAGTCCTGCGGAGAAATTAAACAGAACTGAATCTATGTAATTCAAGGTAACCATAATAAACATTCTCTAAGTGTTTTTCTAAAATTCTCCGTTTCATTCTAATCAGTTTACAATACCATTCTTTGTGGAAAGAGCTTTATCGGATTCATACAAGCAATGAGGAGATAGCAATACCTAGTAACTATGTAATCTTATATAATTATAACAAACATCTATTTACTGCTTTTCCAGAATTCTACGTAGCATTCTATTAAGCTTACATTGGTGTTCATAACTGATAGCGATGGAAAGGATTCATGACAGTACTGCGGAGATATCAAGCAGCACTAAATCTAGGTAATTCAAGGTTACTATAATAAACATTCTCTAAGTGTATTTCTAAAATTCTCCGTTTCATTCGAATCAGTTTACAATACCATTCTTTGTGGAAAGAGCTTTATCGGATTCATACAAGCAATGAGGAGATAGCAATACCTAGTAACTATGTATTCTTATATAATTATAACAAACATCTATTTACTGCATTTCCACAATTCTACGTAGCATTCTATTCAGCTTACATTGGTGTTCATAATGGATAGCGATGGAAAGGATTCATATTAGTACTGCGGAGAAATTAGGCAGAACTGAATCTATGTAATTCAAGGATACCATAATAAACATTCTCTAAGTGTTTTTCTAAAATTCTCCGTTTCATTCTAATCAGTTTACAATACCATTCTTTGTGGAAAGAGCTTTATCGGATTCATACAAGCAATGAGGAGATAGGAATACCTAATAACTATGTAATCTTATATAATTATAACAAACATCTACTTACTGCTTTCCCACAATTCTACAAGCAATCTATTAAGGTTACATTAGTGTTCATAGTGGATAGCGTTTGAAAGGATTCATGACAGTACTGCGGAGATATCAAGCAGCACTAAATCTAGGTAATTCAATGTTACCATAATAAACATTCTCTAATTGTATTTCTAAAATTATCCATTTAATTCGAATCAGTTTACAATACCATTCTTTGTGGAAAGAGCTTTATCGGATTCATACAAGCAATGAGGAGATAGGAATACCTAGTATCTATGTAATCTTATATAATTATAACAAACATCTACTTATTATTTTTCCATAATTCTACATAGCATTCTGTTAAGCTTACATTGCTGTTCATAGTGGATAGCGATTGAACGGATTCATAACAGTACTGCAGATTAATCAAGCAGGACTAAATCTATGTAATTCACGGTAACCATAACAAACATTCGCTAAGTGTTTTTCTAAAATTCTTCGTTTAATTCTAATCAGTTTACATGGCATTCTTTTTGGAAAGAGATTTATCGGATTCATACAAGTAATGAGGAGATATCCATACCTAGTAACTATGTATTCTTATATAATTATAACAAACATCTATTTACTACTTTTCCATAATTCTACGTAGCATTCTATTAAGCTTACATTGGTGTTCATAGTGGATAGCGATTGAAAGGATTCATAACATTAATGCGGAGCTATCAAGCAGCACTAAATCTAGGTAATTCAAGGTTATCATAATAAACATTCTCTAATTGTATTTCTAAAATTATCCATTTAATTCGAACCAGTTTACAATACCTATTTACTGCTTTTCCACAATTCTACGTAGCATTCTATTAAGCTTACATTGGTGTTCATAATGGATAGCGATGGAAAGGATTCATATTAGTACTGCGGAGAAATTAGGCAGAACTGAATCTATGTAATTCAAGGATAGCATAATAAACATTCTCTAAGTGTTTTTCTAAAATTCTCCATTTCATTCTAATCAGTTTACAATACCATTCTTTGTTGAAAGAGCTTTATCGGATTCATACAAGCAATGAGGAGATAGCAATACCTAGTAACTATGTAATCTTATATAATAATAAGAAACATCTACTTACTGTTTTCCCACAATTCTACAAGCATTCTATTAAGGTTACATTAGTGTTCATAATGGATAGCGTTTGAAAGGATTCATGACAGTACTGCGGAGATATCAAGCAGCACTCAATCTAGGTAATTCAAGGTTACTAAAATAAACATTCTCTAAGTGTATTTCTAAAATTCTCCGTTTAATTCGAATCACTTTACAATACCATTCTTTGTGGAAGGAGCTTTATCGGATTCATACAAGCAATGAGGAGATAGCAATACCTAGTAACTATGTATTCTTATATAATTATAACAAACATCTATTTACTGCTTTTCCACAATTCTACGTAGCATTCTATTCAGCTTACATTGGTGTTCATAATGGATAGCGATGGAAAGTACTGCGGAGAAATTAGGCAGAACTGAATCTAGGTAATTCAAGGATACCATAATAAGCATTCTCTAAGTGTTTTTCTAAAATTCTCCGTTTCATTCTAATCAGTTTACAATACCATTCTTTGTGGAAAGAGCTTTATCGGATTCATACAAGCACTGAGGAGATAGGAATACCTAGCAACTATGTAATCTTATATAATTATAAGAAACATCTACTTACTGTTTTCCCACAATTCTGCAAGCATTCTATTAAGGTTACATTAGTGTTCATAATGGATAGCGTTTGAAAGGATTCATGACAGTACTGCGGAGATATCAAGCAGCACTAAATCTAGGTAATTCAAGGTTACTATAATAAACATTCTCTAAGTGTATTTCTAAAATTCTCCGTTTCATTCGAATCAGTTTACAATACCATTCTTTGTGGAAAGAGCTTTATCGGATTCATACAAGCAATGAGGAGATAGCAATACCTAGTAACTATGTATTCTTATATAATTATAACAAACATCTATTTACTGCATTTCCACAATTCTACGTAGCATTCTATTCAGCTTACATTGGTGTTCATAATGGATAGCGATGGAAAGGATTCATATTAGTACTGCGGAGAAATTAGGCAGAACTGAATCTATGTAATTCAAGGATACCATAATAAACATTCTCTAAGTGTTTTTCTAAAATTCTCCGTTTCATTCTAATCAGTTTACAATACCATTCTTTGTGGAAAGAGCTTTATCGGATTCATACAAGCAATGAGGAGATAGGAATACCTAATAACTATGTAATCTTATATAATTATAACAAACATCTACTTACTGCTTTCCCACAATTCTACAAGCAATCTATTAAGGTTACATTAGTGTTCATAGTGGATAGCGTTTGAAAGGATTCATGACAGTACTGCGGAGATATCAAGCAGCACTAAATCTAGGTAATTCAATGTTACCATAATAAACATTCTCTAATTGTATTTCTAAAATTATCCATTTAATTCGAATCAGTTTACAATACCATTCTTTGTGGAAAGAGCTTTATCGGATTCATACAAGCAATGAGGAGATAGGAGTACCTAGTATCTATGTAATCTTATATAATTATAACAAACATCTACTTATTATTTTTCCATAATTCTACATAGCATTCTGTTAAGCTTACATTGCTGTTCATCGTGGATAGCGATTGAATGGATTCATAACAGTACTGCAGATTAATCAAGCAGGACTAAATCTATGTAGTTCACGGTAACCATAACAAACATTCGCTAAGTGTTTTTTAAAAATCCTTCGTTTAATTCTAATCAGTTTACATGGCATTCTTTGTGGAAAGAGATTTATCGGATTCATACAAGTAATGAGGAGATAGGAATACCTAGTAACTATGTAATCGTATATAATTATAACCAACATCTACTTACTGTTCTTCCACAATTCTACGTAGCATTCTATTAAGCTTACATTGGTGTTCATAATGGATAGCGATTGAAAGGAGAAATTAAGCAGAACTGAATCTATGTAATTCAAGGTAACCATAATAAACATTCTCTAAGTGTTTTTCTAAAATTCTCCGTTTCATTCTAATCAGTTTACAATACCATTCTTTGTGGAAAGAGCTTTATCGGATTCATACAAGCAATGAGGAGATAGCAATACCTAGTAACTATGTAATCTTATATAATTATAACAAACATCTATTTACTGCTTTTCCAGAATTCTACGTAGCATTCTATTAAGCTTACATTGGTGTTCATAACTGATAGCGATGGAAAGGATTCATGACAGTACTGCGGAGATATCAAGCAGCACTAAATCTAGGTAATTCAAGGTTACTATAATAAACATTCTCTAAGTGTATTTCTAAAATTCTCCGTTTCATTCGAATCAGTTTACAATACCATTCTTTGTGGAAAGAGCTTTATCGGATTCATACAAGCAATGAGGAGATAGCAATACCTAGTAACTATGTATTCTTATATAATTATAACAAACATCTATTTACTGCATTTCCACAATTCTACGTAGCATTCTATTCAGCTTACATTGGTGTTCATAATGGATAGCGATGGAAAGGATTCACATTAGTCTCTCGGCTTGGCTTCGCGAACGAAGATTTAAGAAGGGTGCAATAGTCCACGTTTGCTGCAGGCTCGCTGGTGGCTGACAAGACCAATGTGGGACAGGCAGGTCCTGCCACAGCGGCTGCAGGGAAAAGTCTGATTTAGGGTTGGTCCTGTAGCAGTGCGATTCTTCCTCAATCTCCTTTTGTCCTCAAGACCAGCTATGCGTGTGTTCTCAAAGGAAGAGACAGCCTGGTGGATGGTGTGCCTCCATGCTTTGCGATCTGAGGCTAGGTCAGACCACTGGTGATGGTTGATGTGACAGGTGCTAAGGGATTTCTTCAAGGAGTCCTTGTACCTCTTCTTTGGTGCCCCTCTATTTCGATGGCCGGTGGAGAGTTCGCCATACAGGGCAATCTTGGGAAGGCGGTGGTTTTCCATCCTAGAAATATGCCCTGCCCAGCGCAGCTGCGTCTTCAACAGCAGTGCCTCGATGCTGGTAACCTCTGCCCGCTTGAGGACTTCAGTGTTGGTCACAAAGTCACTCCAGTGGATGTTGAGGATGGTGCGAAGGCAGCGCTGATGAAAGCGCTCAAGGAGTCGCAGGTGATGACGGTATAAAACCCACGATTCGGAGCCATAGATGAGGGTTGTCATCACAACCGCTTTGTAAACATTGATCTTTGTGCCTTTTTTCAGATGCTTGTTGCTCCACACTCTTTTGTGCAGTCGGCCAAATGCACGGTTTGCCTTTGCCAGCCTGTTGTCAATCTCCTTGTCGATCTTGGCATCTGAGGAGATGATGCACCCCAGGTAGCTGAACTGCTGGACTGTCTTCAGAACTGATTCACCCACAGTGATGCAGGGAGGGTGATAATCTTCCTGGGGTGCAGGCTGGTGGAGAACTTCTGTCTTCTTCAGACTAACTTCTAGGCCGAATAGCTTGGCAGCCTCTGCAAAGCAGGACGTCATATGCTGCAGAGCTGATACCGAGTGGGAGACGAGTGCAGCATCATCAGCAAACAGTAGCTCTCGGATGAGTTTTTCCATTGTCTTGGAGTGTGCCTTTAGTCGCCTCAGGTTGAACAGGCTGCCATCGGTGCGATAGCGGATGTAGACACCATCGTCCTCATCTAGATCTACTGCGGCTCTTTGAAGCATCATGCTAAAGAAGATCGTAAAGAGAGTTGGCGCGAGAACGCAGCCTTGCTTTACACCTGTGCCTATTGGGAAGGGCTCCGAGAGGTCGTTGCAGTGTCTGACTTGGCCTCGCTGGTCTTCGTGTAGCTGGATGATCATGCTGAGGAACCTTGGGGGACATCCTAAACGATCCAAGATTTGCCACAGGCCTTTCCTGCTAACGGTATCGAAAGCTTTGGTAAGGTCGACAAAAGTCACATACAGACCCTTGTTCTGTTCCCTGCATTTCTCTTGGAGCTGCCTGAGAACAAATACCATGTCGGTGGTGCTCCTGTTAGCTCTGAAGCCGCACTGGCTCTCTGGGAGGAGTTCTTCTGCAATGGTGGGCACCAGTCTGTTCAGGAGTATTCTGGCAAGAATTTTGCCTGCGATGGAGAGCAGGGTTATCCCCCGGTAGTTGGAGCAGTCTGACTTTTCCCCTTTGTTCTTGTATAGGGTGATGATGATTGCATCGCGAAAGTCCTGTGGTAATTTGCCTTGTTCCCAGCAGGTGACAAGTACTTTGTGAAGTGAGCTATGTAGTACTGTGCCCCCATGCTTCCAGATCTCTGGTGGAATTCCATCAACTCCTGCTGCCTTGCCACTTTTCAGTTGCTTGATGGCTTTAACAGTCTCTTTTAGGGTGGGGATCTCATCCAACTCTGTTTTCACCGGTTGAAGTGGGGTGAGGTGGATTGCTGAATCTTGAACTACGCGGTTGGCACTGAAGAGAACCTGAAAATACTCCGACCACCGGTTCAGTATGGATGCCTTGTCTGTGAGGAGCACTTGGCCGTCTGCACTATGCAAGGGACTCTGAGCCTGATATGATGGACCATATACTGCCTTCAGGGCTTCGTAGAACCCTCTTAAATCACCAGTGTCTGCACACAGCTGGGTTCTCTCTGCAAGCTTGGTCCACCACTCGTTCTGAATGTCTCGAAGCTTGTGCTGGAGGTTGCTACATGCAGCGCGAAAGGTTGCTTTTTTCCCAGGACAGGAGGGCTGAGCAAGATGTGCTTGGTAGGCAGATCTCTTTTTTGCCAGTAATTCTTGGATCTCTTGATTGTTCTCATCAAACCAGTCCTTGTTCTTCCTTGTGGAGAACCCGAGGACTTCTTCAGAGATCTGCAGGACGGTAGTTTTTAGGTGTTCCCAGAGTGCTTCTGGAGAAGGGTCTGTGGGGCAACTGAGGTCCTCAATTCTTGACTGGAGTTTTGCCTGGAAGGCAGCTTTAACTTCGGCTGACTGGAGGCTGCCAACCTGAAACTTCCTCCGAGGGATACCTCCTCTCCTGGGTGTGGGTTTAAAGTGAAGACGGAGATTGCAGCGTACAAGACGATGATCCGTATGACATTCTGCACTGGGCATTACTCGGGTGTGTAAGACATCTCGAAGGTCTCTCTGGCGCACCAGAATGTAGTCGATAAGGTGCCAATGCTTGGACCGTGGGTGCATCCAGGTTGTCTTCAGACTGTTCTTCTGCTGGAAGATAGTGTTGGTGATGGTGAGCTGGTGCTCCATGCAGAATTCTAGCAGGAGGCGCCCGTTGTCATTGCAGTTGCCAATGCCGTGTTTGCCAAGTACTCCTTTCCAGGCTTCCGAGTCTTTACCTACTCTGGCATTGAAGTCGCCAAGGATGATCACCTTGTCCTCTGTAGGGGTCTTCCGTACGAGGTTGCGTAGATCAGCATAGAACTTGTTCTTTTCTGCAGGATCTGCTTGAAGGGTTGGGGCATACACACTGAAGAGTGTTGCATGCTGCTTGTTTTGAAGTGGGAGGCGCATGGACATGATGCGATCTGAGTGACCTGTTGGAAGGTTTTCGAGTTTGGAGGCAATGGAGTTCCTGACCATGAAGCCAACACCAGAAAGGCGGCTCTCAGCCTTTGACTTACCCGACCAGTAGAGGGTATAGCCAGCACCGTGTTCTTGAAGACTACCTTCCTCAGGGAAACGGACCTCACTGAGAGCTGCTATGTCGATATTCAACCTGAGAAGTTCGTGGGCAACTAGAGCAGAGCGTCGTTCAGGGCGACCACTGCCTACTGTGTCAAGCATGGTTCTGATGTTCCAACACGCAAGCTTTAGTCTTTGCACACTTTGTGAGGCAGGTGCATGCCTTTTCTTTGTTGTTATTTTTCGACCGCAAGTAAGGATGCCCGTTGACCGCGGCTAGCCAACTGGGGTGGGGGAGACGAGCTTTGTTTAGGCCACCTTTTCTAGGCCCCTCTCCGTGTGGAGCAAGCAGTGCTGTCCCTAGATAAGGCTGCTTGGTCGTTCAGGGTGCTGCCGAAAGATGCTTTCGTCTCCGGGTTAGCATCAGGCGACCAATATCCTGAACCGCCTACATGCAGGATCGGGACTGCGGCTTCCAGTGGCACCTTCCACCTGCCGTTTCGCCCCTTGCCTATCGCTGCAGGACTTGATGCGTTGTGGGTTGTGTGTGTGGATATGCCCTTCAGGCCTGCGCAGAGGAATTTTTTAGGTGAAGCGCAGTGTGCGCGGTACTGGCTCCACCCTTTCACCTGGGGGTCATCTGCCATGGCCCAGTAAGCCGGGACGCCGGCAGTGAGTCCTCCAGGTGGTAGGTGTTACATTAACGAGCTCTATCTGCCCGGGTTTGATGTTAGAGTTTTCCTTCTCTTAGGCTGACGAAGTTGGTGGGCCCAGCCTGCCCATCCGGTTATACCGCCGGACAATTCGGTCGCACCATGACGTAGCAAACTCTGTGAAAACGGGGGGGACCAGCGAGAAGGTGTTGCTACGGATGCAGTAATGCAGGAGAGGCCATTGCAGTGACCATCTGCCAGGCATAGCCAGACAGTGACCACGCGGCGTTCACTACACCGGGAGAGGAGAGGCTATGTATTGCGCATGCACTTTCCCTGGGGGGGTAGGATTCCCAGAGGGAGCCCACCCCCCACCCCCACCCCCCTCACATTAGTACTGCGGAGAAATTAAGCAGAACTGAATCTATGTAATTCAAGGATACCATAATAAACATTCTCTAAGTGTTTTTCTAAAATTCTCCGTTTCATTCTAATCAGTTTACAATACCATTCTTTGTGGAAAGAGCTTTATCGGATTCATACAAGCAATGAGGAGATAGGAATACTTAGTAACTATGTAATCTTATATAATTATAACAAACATCTACTTACTGTTCTTCCACAATTCTACGTAGCATTCTATTAAGCTTACATTGGTGTTCATAATGGATAGCGATTGAAAGGATTCATATTAGTCCTGCGGAGAAATTAAGCAGAACTGAATCTATGTAATTCAAGGTAACCATAATAAACATTCTCTAAGTGTTTTTCTAAAATTCTCCGTTTCATTCTAATCAGTTTACAATACCATTCTTTGTGGAAAGAGCTTTATCGGATTCATACAAGCAATGAGGAGATAGCAATACCTAGTAACTATGTAATCTTATATAATTATAACAAACATCGATTTACTGCTTTTCCAGAATTCTACGTAGCATTCTATTAAGCTTACATTGGTGTTCATAACTGATAGCGATGGAAAGGATTCATGACAGTACTGCGGAGATATCAAGCAGCACTAAATCTAGGTAATTCAAGGTTACTATAATAAACATTCTCTAAGTGTATTTCTAAAATTCTCCGTTTCATTCGAATCAGTTTACAATACCATTCTTTGTGGAAAGAGCTTTATCGGATTCATACAAGCAATGAGGAGATAGCAATACCTAGTAACTATGTATTCTTATATAATTATAACAAACATCTATTTACTGCATTTCCACAATTCTACGTAGCATTCTATTCAGCTTACATTGGTGTTCATAATGGATAGCGATGGAAAGGATTCATATTAGTACTGCGGAGAAATTAGGCAGAACTGAATCTATGTAATTCAAGGATACCATAATAAACATTCTCTAAGTGTTTTTCTAAAATTCTCCGTTTCATTCTAATCAGTTTACAATACCATTCTTTGTGGAAAGAGCTTTATCGGATTCATACAAGCAATGAGGAGATAGGAATACCTAATAACTATGTAATCTTATATAATTATAACAAACATCTACTTACTGCTTTCCCACAATTCTACAAGCAATCTATTAAGGTTACATTAGTGTTCATAGTGGATAGCGTTTGAAAGGATTCATGACAGTACTGCGGAGATATCAAGCAGCACTAAATCTAGGTAATTCAATGTTACCATAATAAACATTCTCTAATTGTATTTCTAAAATTATCCATTTAATTCGAATCAGTTTACAATACCATTCTTTGTGGAAAGAGCTTTATCGGATTCATACAAGCAATGAGGAGATAGGAGTACCTAGTATCTATGTAATCTTATATAATTATAACAAACATCTACTTATTATTTTTCCATAATTCTACATAGCATTCTGTTAAGCTTACATTGCTGTTCATCGTGGATAGCGATTGAATGGATTCATAACAGTACTGCAGATTAATCAAGCAGGACTAAATCTATGTAGTTCACGGTAACCATAACAAACATTCGCTAAGTGTTTTTTAAAAATCCTTTGTTTAATTCTAATCAGTTTACATGGCATTCTAGTGGAAAGAGATTTATCGGATTCATACAAGTAATGAGGAGATAGGAATACCTAGTAACTATGTAATCGTATATAATTATAACCAACATCTACTTACTGTTCTTCCACAATTCTACGTAGCATTCTATTAAGCTTACATTGGTGTTCATAATGGATAGCGATTGAAAGGAGAAATTAAGCAGAACTGAATCTATGTAATTCAAGGTAACCATAATAAACATTCTCTAAGTGTTTTTCTAAAATTCTCCGTTTCATTCTAATCAGTTTACAATACCATTCTTTGTGGAAAGAGCTTTATCGGATTCATACAAGCAATGAGGAGATAGCAATACCTAGTAACTATGTAATCTTATATAATTATAACAAACATCTATTTACTGCTTTTCCAGAATTCTACGTAGCATTCTATTAAGCTTACATTGGTGTTCATAACTGATAGCGATGGAAAGGATTCATGACAGTACTGCGGAGATATCAAGCAGCACTAAATCTAGGTAATTCAAGGTTACTATAATAAACATTCTCTAAGTGTATTTCTAAAATTCTCCGTTTCATTCGAATCAGTTTACAATACCATTCTTTGTGGAAAGAGCTTTATCGGATTCATACAAGCAATGAGGAGATAGCAATACCTAGTAACTATGTATTCTTATATAATTATAACAAACATCTATTTACTGCATTTCCACAATTCTACGTAGCATTCTATTCAGCTTACATTGGTGTTCATAATGGATAGCGATGGAAAGGATTCACATTAGTACTGCGGAGAAATTAAGCAGAACTGAATCTATGTAATTCAAGGATACCATAATAAACATTCTCTAAGTGTTTTTCTAAAATTCTCCGTTTCATTCTAATCAGTTTACAATACCATTCTTTGTGGAAAGAGCTTTATCGGATTCATACAAGCAATGAGGAGATAGGAATACCTAGTAACTATGTAATCTTATATAATTATAACAAACATCTACTTACTGTTCTTCCACAATTCTACGTAGCATTCTATTAAGCTTACATTGGTGTTCATAATGGATAGCGATTGAAAGGATTCATATTAGTCCTGCGGAGAAATTAAGCAGAACTGAATCTATGTAATTCAAGGTAACCATAATAAACATTCTCTAAGTGTTTTTCTAAAATTCTCCGTTTCATTCTAATCAGTTTACAATACCATTCTTTGTGGAAAGAGCTTTATCGGATTCATACAAGCAATGAGGAGATAGCAATACCTAGTAACTATGTAATCTTATATAATTATAACAAACATCGATTTACTGCTTTTCCAGAATTCTACGTAGCATTCTATTAAGCTTACATTGGTGTTCATAACTGATAGCGATGGAAAGGATTCATGACAGTACTGCGGAGATATCAAGCAGCACTAAATCTAGGTAATTCAAGGTTACTATAATAAACATTCTCTAAGTGTATTTCTAAAATTCTCCGTTTCATTCGAATCAGTTTACAATACCATTCTTTGTGGAAAGAGCTTTATCGGATTCATACAAGCAATGAGGAGATAGCAATACCTAGTAACTATGTATTCTTATATAATTATAACAAACATCTATTTACTGCATTTCCACAATTCTACGTAGCATTCTATTCAGCTTACATTGGTGTTCATAATGGATAGCGATGGAAAGGATTCATATTAGTACTGCGGAGAAATTAGGCAGAACTGAATCTATGTAATTCAAGGATACCATAATAAACATTCTCTAAGTGTTTTTCTAAAATTCTCCGTTTCATTCTAATCAGTTTACAATACCATTCTTTGTGGAAAGAGCTTTATCGGATTCATACAAGCAATGAGGAGATAGGAATACCTAATAACTATGTAATCTTATATAATTATAACAAACATCTACTTACTGCTTTCCCACAATTCTACAAGCAATCTATTAAGGTTACATTAGTGTTCATAGTGGATAGCGTTTGAAAGGATTCATGACAGTACTGCGGAGATATCAAGCAGCACTAAATCTAGGTAATTCAATGTTACCATAATAAACATTCTCTAATTGTATTTCTAAAATTATCCATTTAATTCGAATCAGTTTACAATACCATTCTTTGTGGAAAGAGCTTTATCGGATTCATACAAGCAATGAGGAGATAGGAGTACCTAGTATCTATGTAATCTTATATAATTATAACAAACATCTACTTATTATTTTTCCATAATTCTACATAGCATTCTGTTAAGCTTACATTGCTGTTCATCGTGGATAGCGATTGAATGGATTCATAACAGTACTGCAGATTAATCAAGCAGGACTAAATCTATGTAGTTCACGGTAACCATAACAAACATTCGCTAAGTGTTTTTTAAAAATCCTTTGTTTAATTCTAATCAGTTTACATGGCATTCTAGTGGAAAGAGATTTATCGGATTCATACAAGTAATGAGGAGATAGGAATACCTAGTAACTATGTAATCGTATATAATTATAACCAACATCTACTTACTGTTCTTCCACAATTCTACGTAGCATTCTATTAAGCTTACATTGGTGTTCATAATGGATAGCGATTGAAAGGAGAAATTAAGCAGAACTGAATCTATGTAATTCAAGGTAACCATAATAAACATTCTCTAAGTGTTTTTCTAAAATTCTCCGTTTCATTCTAATCAGTTTACAATACCATTCTTTGTGGAAAGAGCTTTATCGGATTCATACAAGCAATGAGGAGATAGCAATACCTAGTAACTATGTAATCTTATATAATTATAACAAACATCTATTTACTGCTTTTCCAGAATTCTACGTAGCATTCTATTAAGCTTACATTGGTGTTCATAACTGATAGCGATGGAAAGGATTCATGACAGTACTGCGGAGATATCAAGCAGCACTAAATCTAGGTAATTCAAGGTTACTATAATAAACATTCTCTAAGTGTATTTCTAAAATTCTCCGTTTCATTCGAATCAGTTTACAATACCATTCTTTGTGGAAAGAGCTTTATCGGATTCATACAAGCAATGAGGAGATAGCAATACCTAGTAACTATGTATTCTTATATAATTATAACAAACATCTATTTACTGCATTTCCACAATTCTACGTAGCATTCTATTCAGCTTACATTGGTGTTCATAATGGATAGCGATGGAAAGGATTCACATTAGTACTGCGGAGAAATTAAGCAGAACTGAATCTATGTAATTCAAGGATACCATAATAAACATTCTCTAAGTGTTTTTCTAAAATTCTCCGTTTCATTCTAATCAGTTTACAATACCATTCTTTGTGGAAAGAGCTTTATCGGATTCATACAAGCAATGAGGAGATAGGAATACCTAGTAACTATGTAATCTTATATAATTATAACAAACATCTACTTACTGTTCTTCCACAATTCTACGTAGCATTCTATTAAGCTTACATTGGTGTTCATAATGGATAGCGATTGAAAGGATTCATATTAGTCCTGCGGAGAAATTAAGCAGAACTGAATCTATGTAATTCAAGGTAACCATAATAAACATTCTCTAAGTGTTTTTCTAAAATTCTCCGTTTCATTCTAATCAGTTTACAATACCATTCTTTGTGGAAAGAGCTTTATCGGATTCATACAAGCAATGAGGAGATAGCAATACCTAGTAACTATGTAATCTTATATAATTATAACAAACATCTATTTACTGCTTTTCCAGAATTCTACGTAGCATTCTATTAAGCTTACATTGGTGTTCATAACTGATAGCGATGGAAAGGATTCATGACAGTACTGCGGAGATATCAAGCAGCACTAAATCTAGGTAATTCAAGGTTACTATAATAAACATTCTCTAAGTGTATTTCTAAAATTCTCCGTTTCATTCGAATCAGTTTACAATACCATTCTTTGTGGAAAGAGCTTTATCGGATTCATACAAGCAATGAGGAGATAGCAATACCTAGTAACTATGTATTCTTATATAATTATAACAAACATCTATTTACTGCATTTCCACAATTCTACGTAGCATTCTATTCAGCTTACATTGGTGTTCATAATGGATAGCGATGGAAAGGATTCATATTAGTACTGCGGCGAAATTAGGCAGAACTGAATCTATGTAATTCAAGGATACCATAATAAACATTCTCTAAGTGTTTTTCTAAAATTCTCCGTTTCATTCTAATCAGTTTACAATACCATTCTTTGTGGAAAGAGCTTTATCGGATTCATACAAGCAATGAGGAGATAGGAATACCTAATAACTATGTAATCTTATATAATTATAACAAACATCTACTTACTGCTTTCCCACAATTCTACAAGCAATCTATTAAGGTTACATTAGTGTTCATAGTGGATAGCGTTTGAAAGGATTCATGACAGTACTGCGGAGATATCAAGCAGCACTAAATCTAGGTAATTCAATGTTACCATAATAAACATTCTCTAATTGTATTTCTAAAATTATCCATTTAATTCGAATCAGTTTACAATACCATTCTTTGTGGAAAGAGCTTTATCGGATTCATACAAGCAATGAGGAGATAGGAGTACCTAGTATCTATGTAATCTTATATAATTATAACAAACATCTACTTATTATTTTTCCATAATTCTACATAGCATTCTGTTAAGCTTACATTGCTGTTCATCGTGGATAGCGATTGAATGGATTCATAACAGTACTGCAGATTAATCAAGCAGGACTAAATCTATGTAGTTCACGGTAACCATAACAAACATTCGCTAAGTGTTTTTTAAAAATCCTTTGTTTAATTCTAATCAGTTTACATGGCATTCTAGTGGAAAGAGATTTATCGGATTCATACAAGTAATGAGGAGATAGGAATACCTAGTAACTATGTAATCGTATATAATTATAACCAACATCTACTTACTGTTCTTCCACAATTCTACGTAGCATTCTATTAAGCTTACATTGGTGTTCATAATGGATAGCGATTGAAAGGAGAAATTAAGCAGAACTGAATCTATGTAATTCAAGGTAACCATAATAAACATTCTCTAAGTGTTTTTCTAAAATTCTCCGTTTCATTCTAATCAGTTTACAATACCATTCTTTGTGGAAAGAGCTTTATCGGATTCATACAAGCAATGAGGAGATAGCAATACCTAGTAACTATGTAATCTTATATAATTATAAGAAACATCTATTTACTGCTTTTCCAGAATTCTACGTAGCATTCTATTAAGCTTACATTGGTGTTCATAACTGATAGCGATGGAAAGGATTCATGACAGTACTGCGGAGATATCAAGCAGCACTAAATCTAGGTAATTCAAGGTTACTATAATAAACATTCTCTAAGTGTATTTCTAAAATTCTCCGTTTCATTCGAATCAGTTTACAATACCATTCTTTGTGGAAAGAGCTTTATCAGATTCATACAAGCAATGAGGAGATAGCAATACCTAGTAACTATGTATTCTTATATAATTATAACAAACATCTATTTACTGCATTTCCACAATTCTACGTAGCATTCTATTCAGCTTACATTGGTGTTCATAATGGATAGCGATGGAAAGGATTCATGTTAGTACTGCGGAGAAATTAGGCAGAACTGAATCTATGTAATTCAAGGATACCATAATAAACATTCTCTAAGTGTTTTTCTAAAATTCTCCGTTTCATTCTAATCAGTTTACAATACCATTCTTTGTGGAAAGAGCTTTATCGGATTCATACAAGCAATGAGGAGATAGGAATACCTAGTAACTATGTAATCTTATATAATTATAACAAACATCTACTTACTGTTTTCCCACAATTCTACAAGCAATCTATTAAGGTTACATTAGTGTTCATTGTGGATAGCGTTTGAAAGGATTCATAGCAGTACTGCGGAGATATCAAGCAGCACTAAATCTAGGTAATTCAATGTTACCATAATAAACATTCTCTAATTGTATTTCTAAAATTATCCATTTAATTCGAATCAGTTTACAATACCATTCTTTGTGGAAAGAGCTTTATCGGATTCATACAAGCAATGAGGAAATAGGAATACCTAGTATCTATGTAATCTTATATAATTATAACAAACATCTACTTATTATTTTTCCATAATTCTACATAGCATTCTGTTAAGCTTACATTGCTGTTCATCGTGGATAGCGATTGAATGGATTCATAACAGTACTGCAGATTAATCAAGCAGGACTAAATCTATGTAGTTCACGGTAACCATATACAACATTCGCTAAGTGTTTTTCTAAAATTCTTCGTTTAATTCTAATCAGTTTACATGGCATTCTTTGTGGAAAGAGATTTATCGGATTCATACAAGTAATGAGGAGATAGGAATACCTAGTAACTATGTAATCGTATATAATTATAACCAACATCTACTTACTGTTCTTCCACAATTCTACGTAGCATTCTATTAAGCTTACATTGGTGTTCATAATGGATAGCGATTGAAAGGATTCATATTAGTCCTGCGGAGAAATTAAGCAGAACTGAATCTATGTAATTCAAGGTAACCATAATAAACATTCTCTAAGTGTTTTTCTAAAATTCTCCGTTTCATTCTAATCAGTTTACAATACCATTCTTTGTGGAGAGAGCTTTATCGGATTCATACAAGCAATGAGGAGATAGCAATACCTAGTAACTATGTAATCTTATATAATTATAAGAAACATCTATTTACTGCTTTCCAGAATTCTACGTAGCATTCTATTAAGCTTACATTGGTGTTCATAACTGATAGCGATGGAAAGGATTCATGACAGTACTGCGGAGATATCAAGCAGCACTAAATCTAGGTAATTCAAGGTTACTATAATAAACATTCTCTAAGTGTATTTCTAAAATTCTCCGTTTCATTCGAATCAGTTTACAATACCATTCTTTGTGGAAAGAGCTTTATCAGATTCATACAAGCAATGAGGAGATAGCAATACCTAGTAACTATGTATTCTTATATAATTATAACAAACATCTATTTACTGCATTTCCACAATTCTACGTAGCATTCTATTCAGCTTACATTGGTGTTCATAATGGATAGCGATGGAAAGGATTCATGTTAGTACTGCGGAGAAATTAGGCAGAACTGAATCTATGTAATTCAAGGATACCATAATAAACATTCTCTAAGTGTTTTTCTAAAATTCTCCGTTTCATTCTAATCAGTTTACAATACCATTCTTTGTGGAAAGAGCTTTATCGGATTCATACAAGCAATGAGGAGATAGGAATACCTAGTAACTATGTAATCTTATATAATTATAACAAACATCTACTTACTGTTTTCCCACAATTCTACAAGCAATCTATTAAGGTTACATTAGTGTTCATTGTGGATAGCGTTTGAAAGGATTCATAGCAGTACTGCGGAGATATCAAGCAGCACTAAATCTAGGTAATTCAATGTTACCATAATAAACATTCTCTAATTGTATTTCTAAAATTATCCATTTAATTCGAATCAGTTTACAATACCATTCTTTGTGGAAAGAGCTTTATCGGATTCATACAAGCAATGAGGAAATAGGAATACCTAGTATCTATGTAATCTTATATAATTATAACAAACATCTACTTATTATTTTTCCATAATTCTACATAGCATTCTGTTAAGCTTACATTGCTGTTCATCGTGGATAGCGATTGAATGGATTCATAACAGTACTGCAGATTAATCAAGCAGGACTAAATCTATGTAGTTCACGGTAACCATATACAACATTCGCTAAGTGTTTTTCTAAAATTCTTCGTTTAATTCTAATCAGTTTACATGGCATTCTTTGTGGAAAGAGATTTATCGGATTCATACAAGTAATGAGGAGATAGGAATACCTAGTAACTATGTAATATTATATAATTATAACCAACATCTACTTACTGTTCTTCCACAATTCTACGTAGCATTCTATTAAGCTTACATTGGTGTTCATAATGGATAGCGATTGAAAGGATTCATATTAGTCCTGCGGAGAAATTAAGCAGAACTGAATCTATGTAATTCAAGGTAACCATAATAAACATTCTCTAAGTGTTTTTCTAAAATTCTCCGTTTCATTCTAATCAGTTTACAATACCATTCTTTGTGGAGAGAGCTTTATCGGATTCATACAAGCAATGAGGAGATAGCAATACCTAGTAACTATGTAATCTTATATAATTATAACAAACATCTATTTACTGCTTTTCCAGAATTCTACGTAGCATTCTATTAAGCTTACATTGGTGTTCATAACTGATAGCGATGGAAAGGATTCATGACAGTACTGCGGAGATATCAAGCAGCACTAAATCTAGGTAATTCAAGGTTACTATAATAAACATTCTCTAAGTGTATTTCTAAAATTCTCCGTTTCATTCGAATCAGTTTACAATACCATTCTTTGTGGAAAGAGCTTTATCGGATTCATACAAGCAATGAGGAGATAGGAATACCTAGTAACTATGTAATCTTATATAATTATAACAAACATCTACTTACTGTTTTCCCACAATTCTACAAGCAATCTATTAAGGTTACATTAGTGTTCATTGTGGATAGCGTTTGAAAGGATTCATAGCAGTACTGCGGAGATATCAAGCAGCACTAAATCTAGGTAATTCAATGTTACCATAATAAACATTCTCTAATTGTATTTCTAAAATTATCCATTTAATTCGAATCAGTTTACAATACCATTCTTTGTGGAAAGAGCTTTATCGGATTCATACAAGCAATGAGGAAATAGGAATACCTAGTATCTATGTAATCTTATATAATTATAACAAACATCTACTTATTATTTTTCCATAATTCTACATAGCATTCTGTTAAGCTTACATTGCTGTTCATCGTGGATAGCGATTGAATGGATTCATAACAGTACTGCAGATTAATCAAGCAGGACTAAATCTATGTAGTTCACGGTAACCATATACAACATTCGCTAAGTGTTTTTCTAAAATTCTTCGTTTAATTCTAATCAGTTTACATGGCATTCTTTGTGGAAAGAGATTTATCGGATTCATACAAGTAATGAGGAGATAGGAATACCTAGTAACTATGTAATATTATATAATTATAACCAACATCTACTTACTGTTCTTCCACAATTCTACGTAGCATTCTATTAAGCTTACATTGGTGTTCATAATGGATAGCGATTGAAAGGATTCATATTAGTCCTGCGGAGAAATTAAGCAGAACTGAATCTATGTAATTCAAGGTAACCATAATAAACATTCTCTAAGTGTTTTTCTAAAATTCTCCGTTTCATTCTAATCAGTTTACAATACCATTCTTTGTGGAGAGAGCTTTATCGGATTCATACAAGCAATGAGGAGATAGCAATACCTAGTAACTATGTAATCTTATATAATTATAACAAACATCTATTTACTGCTTTTCCAGAATTCTACGTAGCATTCTATTAAGCTTACATTGGTGTTCATAACTGATAGCGATGGAAAGGATTCATGACAGTACTGCGGAGATATCAAGCAGCACTAAATCTAGGTAATTCAAGGTTACTATAATAAACATTCTCTAAGTGTATTTCTAAAATTCTCCGTTTCATTCGAATCAGTTTACAATACCATTCTTTGTGGAAAGAGCTTTATCGGATTCATACAAGCAATGAGGAGATAGCAATACCTAGTAACTATGTATTCTTATATAATTATAACAAACATCTATTTACTGCATTTCCACAATTCTACGTAGCATTCTATTCAGCTTACATTGGTGTTCATAATGGATAGCGATGGAAAGGATTCATGTTAGTACTGCGGAGAAATTAGGCAGAACTGAATCTATGTAATTCAAGGATACCATAATAAACATTCTCTAAGTGTTTTTCTAAAATTCTCCGTTTCATTCTAATCAGTTTACAATACCATTCTTTGTGGAAAGAGCTTTATCGGATTCATACAAGCAATGAGGAGATAGGAATACCTAGTAACTATGTAATCTTATATAATTATAACAAACATCTACTTACTGTTTTCCCACAATTCTACAAGCAATCTATTAAGGTTACATTAGTGTTCATTGTGGATAGCGTTTGAAAGGATTCATGGCAGTACTGCGGAGATATCAAGCAGCACTAAATCTAGGTAATTCAATGTTACCATAATAAACATTCTCTAATTGTATTTCTAAAATTATCCATTTAATTCGAATCAGTTTACAATACCATTCTTTGTGGAAAGAGCTTTATCGGATTCATACAAGCAATGAGGAAATAGGAATACCTAGTATCTATGTAATCTTATATAATTATAACAAACATCTACTTATTATTTTTCCATAATTCTACATAGCATTCTGTTAAGCTTACATTGCTGTTCATCGTGGATAGCGATTGAATGGATTCATAACAGTACTGCAGATTAATCAAGCAGGACTAAATCTATGTAGTTCACGGTAACCATAACAAACATTCGCTAAGTGTTTTTTAAAAATCCTTCGTTTAATTCTAATCAGTTTACATGGCATTCTTTGTGGAAAGAGATTTATCGGATTCATACAAGTAATGAGGAGATAGGAATACCTAGTAACTATGTAATATTATATAATTATAACCAACATCTACTTACTGTTCTTCCACAATTCTACGTAGCATTCTATTAAGCTTACATTGGTGTTCATAATGGATAGCGATTGAAAGGATTCATATTAGTCCTGCGGAGAAATTAAGCAGAACTGAATCTATGTAATTCAAGGTAACCATAATAAACATTCTCTAAGTGTTTTTCTAAAATTCTCCGTTTCATTCTAATCAGTTTACAATACCATTCTTTGTGGAAAGAGCTTTATCGGATTCATACAAACAATGAGGAGATAGCAATACCTAGTAACTATGTAATCTTATATAATTATAACAAACATCTATTTACTGCTTTTCCACAATTCTACGTTGCATTCTATTAAGCTTACATTGGTGTTCATAATGGATAGCGATGGAAAGGATTCATATTAGTACTGCGGAGAAATTAGGCAGAACTGAATCTATGTAATTCAAGGATACCATAATAAACATTCTCTGTTTTTCTAAAATTCTCCGTTTCATTCTAATCAGTTTACAATACCATTCTTTGTGGAAAGAGCTTTATCGGATTCATACAAGCAATGAGGAGATAGCAATACCTAGTAACTATGTAATATTATATAATTATAACAAACATCTACTTACTGTTTTTCCACAATTCTACGTAGCATTCTATTAAGCTTACAGTGGTGTTCATAATGGATAGCGATGGAAAGGATTCATATTAGTACTGCGGAGAAATTAGGCAGGACTGAATCTATGTAATTCAAGGATACCATAATAAACATTCTCTATGTGTTTTTCTAAAATCCTCCATTTCATTCTAATCAGTTTACAATACCATTCTTTGTGGAAAGAGCTTTATCGGATTCATACAAGCAATGAGGAGATAGCAATACCTAGTAACTATGTATTCTTATATAATTATAACAAACATCTATTTACTGCTTTTCCACAATTCTACGTAGCATTCTATTAAGCTTACATTGGTGTTCAAAATGGATAGCGATGGAAAGGATTCATATTAGTACTGCGGAGAAATTAGGCAGAACTGAATCTATGTAATTCAAGGATACCATAATAAACATTCTCTAAGTGTTTTTCTAAAATTCTCCGTTTCATTCTAATCAGTTTACAATACCATTCTTTGTGGAAAGAGCTTTATCGGATTCATACAAGCAATGAGGAGATAGCAATACCTAGTAACTATGTAATATTATATAATTATAACAAACATCTACTTACTGTTTTTCCACAATTCTACGTAGCATTCTATTAAGCTTACAGTGGTGTTCATAATGGATAGCGATGGAAAGGATTCATATTAGTACTGCGGAGAAATTAGGCAGGACTGAATCTATGTAATTCAAGGATACCATAATAAATATTCTCTATGTGTTTTTCTAAAATCCTCCATTTCATTCTAATCAGTTTACAATACCATTCTTTGTGGAAAGAGCTTTATCGGATTCATACAAGCAAAGAGGAGATAGCAATACCTAGTAACTATGTAATCTTATATAATTATAACAAACATCTACTTACTGTTTTTCCACAATTCTACGTAGCATTCTATTAAGGTTACATTGGGGTTCATAGTGGATAGAGTTTGAAAGGATTCGTAACATTACTGCGGAGATATCAAGAGGAGCACTAAATCTAGGTAATTCAAGGATACCGTAATAAACATTCTCTAAGTGTTTTTCTAAAATTCTCCGTTTCATCTAAACAGTTTACAATACCATTCTTTGTGGAAAGAGCTTTATCGGATTCATACAAGCAATGAGGAGATAGCAATACCTAGTAACTATGTATTCTTATATAATTATACCAAACATCTATTTACTGCTTTTCCACAATTCTACGTAGCATTCTATTAAGCTTACATTGGTGTTCATAATGGATAGCGATGGAAAGGATTCATATTAGTACTGCAGAGAAATTAGGCAGAACTGAATCTATGTAATTCAAGTATACCATAATAAACATTCTCTATGTGTTTTTCTAAAATTCTCCGTTTCATTCTAATCAGTTTACAATACCATTCTTTGTGGAAGGAGCTTTATCGGATTCATACAAGCAATGAGGAGATAGCAATACCTAGCAACTATGTAATCTTATATAATTATAACAAACATCTACTTACTGGTTTTCCACAATTCTACGTAGCATTCTATTAAGGTTACATTGGGGTTCATAGTGGATAGAGTTTGAAAGGATTCGTAACAGTACTGCGGAAATATAAAGCAGCACTAAATCTAGGTAATTCAAGGATACCATAATAAACATTCTCTAAGTGTTTTTCTAAAATTCTCCGTTTAATTCGAATCAGTTTACAATACTATTCTTTGTGGAAAGAGATTTATCGGATTCATACAAGCAATGAGGAGATAGCAATACCTAGTAACTATGTATTCTTATATAATTATAACAAACATCTATTTACTGCTTTTCCAAAATTCTACGTAGCATTCTATTAAGCTTACATTGGGGTTCATAGTGGATAGAGTTTCAAAGGATTCGTAACAGTACTGCGGAGATATAAAGCAGCACTAAATCTAGGTAATTCAAGGATACCATAATAAACATTCTCTAAGTGTATTTCTAAAATTCTTCATTTAATTCTAATCAGTTTATATGGCATTCTTTGTGGAAAGAGCTTTATCGGATTCACACAAGCAATGAGGAGATAGCAATACCTAGTAACTATGTAATATTATATAATTATAACAAACATCTACTTACTGTTTTTCCACAATTCTACGTAGCATTCTATTAAGCTTACAGTGGTGTTCATAATGGATAGCGATGGAAAGGATTCATATTAGTACTGTGGAGAAATTAGGCAGGACTGAATCTATGTAATTCAAGGATACCATAATAAACATTCTCTATGTGTATTTCTAAAATTCTCCGTTTAATTTGAATCAGTTTACAATACCATTCTTTGTGGAAAGAGATTTATCGGATTCATACAAGCAATGAGGAGATAGCAATACCTAGTAACTATGTATTCTTATATAATTATAACAAACATCTATTTACTGCTTTTCCACAATTCTACGTAGCATTCTATTAAGCTTACCTTGGGGTTCATTGTGGATAGAGTTTGAAAGGATTCGTAAAAGTACTGCGGAGATATAAAGCAGCACTAAATCTAGGTAATTCAAGGATAGTATAATAAACATTCTCTAAGTGTATTTCTAAAATTCTTCATTTAATTCTAATCAGTTTATATGGCATTCTTTGTGGAAAGAGCTTTATCGGATTCATACAAGCAATGAGGAGATAGCAATACCTAGTAACTATGTAATATTATATAATTATAACAAATATCTACTTACTGTTTTTCCACAATTCTACGTAGCATTCTATTAAGCTTACAGTGGTGTTCATAATGGATAGCGATGGAAAGGATTCATATTAGTACTGCGGAGAAATTAGGCAGGACTGAATCTCTGTAATTCAAGGATACCATAATAAACATTCTCTATGTGTTTTTCTAAAATCCTCCCTTTCATTCTAATCAGTTTACAATACCATTCTTTGTGGAAAGAGCTTTATCGGATTCATACAAGCAATGAGGAGATAGGAATACCTAGTATCTATGTAATCTTATATAATTATAACAAACATCTACTTACTGGTTTTCCACAATTCTACGTAGCATTCTATTCAGCTTACATTGGTGTTCATCATGGATAGCGATGGAAAGGATTCATGACAGTACTGCGGGGATATCAAGCAGCACCTAATCTAGGTAATTCAAGGTTACTATAATAAACATTCTCTATGTGTATTTCTAAAATTCTCCGTTTAATTCGAATCAGTTTACAATACCATTCTTTGTGGAAAGAGATTTATCGGATTCATACAAGCAATGAGGAGATAGCAATACCTAGTAACTATGTAATCTTATATAATTATAACAAACATCTACTTACTGTTTTTCCACAAGTCTACGTAGCATTCTATTAAGGTTACATTAGTGTTCATAGTGGATAGCGTTTGAAAGGATTCATGACAGTACTGCAGGGATATCAAGCAGCACCTAATCTAGGTAATTCAAGGTTACTATAATAAACATTCTCTATGTGTATTTCTAAAATTCTCCGTTTAATTTGAATCAGTTTACAATACCATTCTTTGTTGAAAGAGATTTATCGGATTCATACAAGCAATGAGGAGATAGCAATACCTAGTAACTATGTATTCTTATATAATTATAACAAACATCTATTTACTGATTTTCCACAATTCTACGTAGCATTCTATTAAGCTTACATTGGGGTTCATAGTGGATAGAGTTTGAAAGGATTCGTAACAGTACTGCGGAGATATAAAGCAGCACTAAATCTAGGTAATTCAAGGATACCATAATAAACATTCTCTAAGTGTTTTTCTAAAATTCTCCGTTTAATTCGAATCAGTTTACAATACCATTCTTTGTGGAAAGAGCTTTATCGGATTCATACAAGCAATGAGGAGATAGCAATACCTAGTAACTATGTATTCTTATATAATTATAACAAACATCTTCTTATTATTTTTCCATAGTTCTACATAGCATTCTGTTAAGCTAACATTGCTGTTCATAGTGGATAGCGATTGAACGGATTCATAACAGTACTGCAGATTAATCAAGCAGGACTAAATCTATGTAATTCACGGTAACCATAACAAACATTCACTAAGTGTTTTTCTAAAATTCTTCGTTTAATTCTAATCAGTTTATATGGCATTCTTTGTGGAAAGAGATTTATCGGATTCATACAAGTAATGAGGACATAGGAATACCTAGTAACTATGTAATATTATATAATTATAACAAACATCTACTTACTGTTCTTCCACAATTCTACGTAGCATTCTATTAAGCTTACATTGGTGTTCATAATGGATAGCGATTGAAAGGATTCATATTAGTCCTGCGGAGAAATTAAGCAGAACTGAATCTATATAATTCAGGGATACCATAATAAACATTCTCTAAGTGTTTTTCTAAAATTGTACGTTTCATTCTAATCAGTTTACAATACCATTCTTTGTGGAAAGAGCTTTATCGGATTCATACAAGCAATGAGGAGATAGCAATACCTAGTAACTATGTATTCTTATATAATTATAACAAACATCTATTTACTGCTTTTCCACAATTCTACGTAGCATTCTATTAAGCTTACATTGGTGTTCATAATGGATAGCGATGGAAAGGATTCATATTAGTACTGCGGAGAAATTAGGCAGAACTGAATCTATGTAATTCAAGGATACCATAATAAACATTCTCTAAGTGTTTTTCTAAAATTCTCCGTTTCATTCTAATCAGTTTACAATACCATTCTTTGTGGAAAGAGCTTTATCGGATTCATACAAGCAATGAGGAGATAGCAATAACTAGTAACTATGTAATCTTATATAATTATAACAAACATCTATTTACTGCTTTTCCACAATTCTACGTAGCATTCTATTAAGCTTACATTGGGGTTCATAGTGGATAGAGTTTGAAAGGATTCGTAACAGTACTGCGGAGATATAAAGCAGCACTAAATCTAGGTAATTCAAGGATACCATAATAAACATTCTCTAAGTGTTTTTCTAAAATTCTCCGTTTCATCTAATCAGTTTACAATACCATTCTTTGTGGAAAGAGCTTTATCGGATTCATACAAGCAATGAGGAGATAGCAATACCTAGTAACTATGTATTCTTATATAATTATAACAAACATCTACTTATTATTTTTCCATAATTCTACATAGCATTCTGTTAAGCTAACATTGCTGTTCATAGTGGATAGCGATTGAACGGATTCATAACAGTACTGCAGATTAATCAAGCAGGACTAAATCTATGTAATTCACGGTAACCATAACAAACATTCGCTAAGTGTTTTTCTAAAATTCTTCGTTTAATTCTAATCAGTTTATATGGCATTCTTTGTGGAAAGAGATTTATCGGATTCATACAAGTAATGAGGAGATAGGAATATCTAGTAACTATGTAATATTATATAATTATAACAAACATCTACTTACTGTTCTTCCACAATTCTACGTAGCATTCTATTAAGCTTACATTGGTGTTCATAATGGATAGCGATTGAAAGGATTCATATTAGTCCTGCGGAGAAATTAAGCAGAACTGAATCTATGTAATTCAGGGATACCATAATAAACATTCTCTAAGTGTTTTTCTAAAATTGTACGTTTCATTCTAATCAGTTTACAATACCATTCTTTGTGGAAAGAGCTTTATCGGATTCATACAAGCAATGAGGAGATAGCAATACCTAGTAACTATGTATTCTTATATAATTATAACAAACATCTATTTACTGCTTTTCCACAATTCTACGTAGCATTCTATTAAGCTTACATTGGTGTTCATAATGGATAGCGAAGGAAAGGATTCATATTAGTACTGCGGAGAAATTAGGCAGGACTGAATCTATGTAATTCAAGGATACCATAATAAACATTCTCTTTGTGTTTTTCTAAAATCCTCCATTTCATTCTAATCAGTTTACAATACCATTCTTTGTGGAAAGAGCTTTATCGGATTCATACAAGCAATGAGGAGATAGCAATACCTAGTAACTATGTAATCTTATATAATTATAACAAACATCTACTTACTGTTTTTCCACAAGTCTACGTAGCATTCTATTAAGGTTACATTAGTGTTCATAGTGGATAGCGTTTGAAAGGATTCATGACAGTACTGCGGGGATATCAAGCAGCACCTAATCTAGGTAATTCAAGGTTACTATAATAAACATTCTCTATGTGTATTTCTAAAATTCTCCGTTTAATTTGAAACAGTTTACAATACCATTCTTTGTTGAAAGAGATTTATCGGATTCATACAAGCAATGAGGAGATAGCAATACCTAGTAACTATGTATTCTTATATAATTATAACAAACATCTATTTACTGATTTTCCACAATTCTACGTAGCATTCTATTAAGCTTACATTGGGGTTCATAGTGGATAGAGTTTGAAAGGATTCGTAACAGTACTGCGGAGATATAAAGCAGCACTAAATCTAGGTAATTCAAGGATACCATAATAAACATTCTCTAAGTGTTTTTCTAAAATTCTCCGTTTAATTCGAATCAGTTTACAATACCATTCTTTGTGGAAAGAGCTTTATTGGATTCATACAAGCAATGAGGAGATAGCAATACCTAGTAACTATGTATTCTTATATAATTATAACAAACATCTACTTATTATTTTTCCATAATTCTACATAGCATTCTGTTAAGCTAACATTGCTGTTCATAGTGGATAGCGATTGAACGGATTCATAACAGTACTGCAGATTAATCAAGCAGGACTAAATCTATGTAATTCACGGTAACCATAACAAACATTCGCTAAGTGTTTTTCTAAAATTCTTCGTTTAATTCTAATCAGTTTATATGGCATTCTTTGTGGAAAGAGATTTATCGGATTCATACAAGTAATGAGGAGATAGGAATACCTAGTAACTATGTAATATTATATAATTATAACAAACATCTACTTACTGTTCTTCCACAATTCTACGTAGCATTCTATTAAGCTTACATTGGTGTTCATAATGGATAGCGATTGAAAGGATTCATATTAGTCCTGCGGAGAAATTAAGCAGAACTGAATCTATGTAATTCAAGGATACCATAATAAACATTCTCTAAGAGTTTTTCTAAAATTCTCCGTTTCATTCTAATCAGTTTACAATACCATTCTTTGTGGAAAGAGATTTATCGGATTCATACAAGCAATGAGGAGATAGCAATAACTAGTAACTATGTAATCTTATATAATTATAACAACCATCTATTTACTGCTTTTCCACAATTCTACGTAGCATTCTATTAAGCTTACATTGGGGTTCATAGTGGATAGAGTTTGAAAGGATTCGTAACAGTACTGCGGAGATATAAAGCAGCACTAAATCTAGGTAATTCAAGGATACCATAATAAACATTCTCTAAGTGTTTTTCTAAAATTCTCCGTTTCATCTAATCAGTTTACAATACCATTCTTTGTGGAAAGAGCTTTATCGGATTCATACAAGCAATGAGGAGATAGCAATACCTAGTTACTATGTATTCTTATATAATTATAACAAACATCTACTTATTATTTTTCCATAATTCTACATAGCATTCTGTTAAGCTAACATTGCTGTTCATAGTAGATAGCGATTGAACGGATTCATAACAGTACTGCAGATTAATCAAGCAGGACTAAATCTATGTAATTCACGGTAACCATAACAAACATTCGCTAAGTGTTTTTCTAAAATTCTTCGTTTAATTCTAATCAGTTTATATGGCATTCTTTGTGGAAAGAGATCTATCGGATTCATACAAGTAATGAGGAGATAGGAATACCTAGTAACTATGTAATATTATATAATTATAACAAACATCTACTTACTGTTCTTCCACAATTCTACGTAGCATTCTATTAAGCTTACATTGGTGTTCATAATGGATAGCGATTGAAAGGATTCATATTAGTCCTGCGGAGAAATTAAGCAGAACTGAATCTATGTAATTCAGGGATACCATAATAAACATTCTCTAAGTGTTTTTCTAAAATTGTACGTTTCATTCTAATCAGTTTACAATACCATTCTTTGTGGAAAGAGCTTTATGGGATTCATACAAGCAATGAGGAGATAGCAATACCTAGTAACTATGTATTCTTATATAATTATAACAAACATCTACTTACTGTTCTTCCACAATTCTACGTAGCATTCTATTAAGCTTACAGTGGTGTTCATAATGGATAGCGATGGAAAGGATTCATATTAGTACTGCGGAGAAATTAGGCAGGACTGAATCTATGTAATTCAAGGATACCATAATAAACATTCTCTATGTGTTTTTCTAAAATCCTCCGTTTCATTCTAATCAGTTTACAATACCATTCTTTGTGGAAAGAGCTTTATCGGATTCATACAAGCAATGAGGAGATAGCAATACGTAGTATCTATGTATTCTTATATAATTATAACAAACATCTATTTACTGCTTTTCCACAATTCTACGTTGCATTCTATTAAGCTTACATTGGTGTTCATAATGGATAGCGATGGAAAGGATTCATATTAGTACTGCGGAGAAATTAGGCAGAACTGAATCTATGTAATTCAAGGATACCATAATAAACATTCTCTGTTTTTCTAAAATTCTCCGTTTCATTCTAATCAGTTTACAATACTATTCTTTGTGGAAAGAGCTTTATCGGATTCATACAAGCAATGAGGAGATAGCAATACCTAGTAACTATGTAATATTATATAATTATAACAAACATCTACTTACTGTTTTTCCACAATTCTACGTAGCATTCTATTAAGCTTACAGTGGTGTTCATAATGGATAGCGATGGAAAGGATTCATATTAGTACTGCGGAGAAATTAGGCAGGACTGAATCTATGTAATTCAAGGATACCATAATAAACATTCTCTATGTGTTTTTCTAAAATCCTCCGTTTCATTCTAATCAGTTTACAATACCATTCTTTGTGGAAAGAGCTTTATCGGATTCATACAAGCAAAGAGGAGATAGCAATACCTAGTAACTATGTAATCTTATATAATTATAACAAACATCTACTTACTGTTTTTCCACAATTCTACGTAGCATTCTATTAAGGTTACATTGGGGTTCATAGTGGATAGAGTTTGAAAGGATTCGTAACAGTACTGCGGAAATATAAAGCAGCACTAAATCTAGGTAATTCAAGGATACCATAATAAACATTCTCTAAGTGTTTTTCTAAAATTCTCCGTTTAATTCGAATCAGTTTACAATACCATTCTTTGTGGAAAGAGATTTATCGGATTCATACAAGCAATGAGGAGATAGCAATACCTAGTAACTATGTATTCTTATATAATTATAACAAACATCTATTTACTGCTTTTCCACAATTCTACGTAGCATTCTATTAAGCTTACATTGGGGTTCATAGTGGATAGAGTTTGAAAGGATTCGTAACAGTACTGCGGAGATATAAAGCAGCACTAAATCTAGGTAATTCAAGGATACCATAATAAACATTCTCTAAGTGTATTTCTAAAATTCTTCATTTAATTCTAATCAGTTTATATGGCATTCTTTGTGGAAAGAGCTTTATCGGATTCACACAAGCAATGAGGAGATAGCAATACCTAGTAACTATGTATTCTTATATAATTATAACAAACATCTACTTATTATTTTTCCATAATTCTACATAGCATTCTGTTAAGCTAACATTGCTGTTCATAGTGGATAGCGATTGAACGGATTCATAACAGTACTGCAGATTAATCAAGCAGGACTAAATCTATGTAATTCACGGTAACCATAACAAACATTCGCTAAGTGTTTTTCTAAAATTCTTCGTTTAATTCTAATCAGTTTATATGGCATTCTTTGTGGAAAGAGATTTATCGGATTCATACAAGTAATGAGGAGATAGGAATACCTAGTAACTATGTAATATTATATAATTATAACAAACATCTACTTACTGTTCTTCCACAATTCTACGTAGCATTCTATTAAGCTTACATTGGTGTTCATAATGGATAGCGATTGAAAGGATTCATATTAGTCCTGCGGAGAAATTAAGCAGAACTGAATCTATGTAATTCAAGGATACCATAATAAACATTCTCTAAGAGTTTTTCTAAAATTCTCCGTTTCATTCTAATCAGTTTACAATACCATTCTTTGTGGAAAGAGATTTATCGGATTCATACAAGCAATGAGGAGATAGCAATAACTAGTAACTATGTAATCTTATATAATTATAACAACCATCTATTTACTGCTTTTCCACAATTCTACGTAGCATTCTATTAAGCTTACATTGGGGTTCATAGTGGATAGAGTTTGAAAGGATTCGTAACAGTACTGCGGAGATATAAAGCAGCACTAAATCTAGGTAATTCAAGGATACCATAATAAACATTCTCTAAGTGTTTTTCTAAAATTCTCCGTTTCATCTAATCAGTTTACAATACCATTCTTTGTGGAAAGAGCTTTATCGGATTCATACAAGCAATGAGGAGATAGCAATACCTAGTTACTATGTATTCTTATATAATTATAACAAACATCTACTTATTATTTTTCCATAATTCTACATAGCATTCTGTTAAGCTAACATTGCTGTTCATAGTAGATAGCGATTGAACGGATTCATAACAGTACTGCAGATTAATCAAGCAGGACTAAATCTATGTAATTCACGGTAACCATAACAAACATTCGCTAAGTGTTTTTCTAAAATTCTTCGTTTAATTCTAATCAGTTTATATGGCATTCTTTGTGGAAAGAGATCTATCGGATTCATACAAGTAATGAGGAGATAGGAATACCTAGTAACTATGTAATATTATATAATTATAACAAACATCTACTTACTGTTCTTCCACAATTCTACGTAGCATTCTATTAAGCTTACATTGGTGTTCATAATGGATAGCGATTGAAAGGATTCATATTAGTCCTGCGGAGAAATTAAGCAGAACTGAATCTATGTAATTCAGGGATACCATAATAAACATTCTCTAAGTGTTTTTCTAAAATTGTACGTTTCATTCTAATCAGTTTACAATACCATTCTTTGTGGAAAGAGCTTTATGGGATTCATACAAGCAATGAGGAGATAGCAATACCTAGTAACTATGTATTCTTATATAATTATAACAAACATCTACTTACTGTTCTTCCACAATTCTACGTAGCATTCTATTAAGCTTACAGTGGTGTTCATAATGGATAGCGATGGAAAGGATTCATATTAGTACTGCGGAGAAATTAGGCAGGACTGAATCTATGTAATTCAAGGATACCATAATAAACATTCTCTATGTGTTTTTCTAAAATCCTCCGTTTCATTCTAATCAGTTTACAATACCATTCTTTGTGGAAAGAGCTTTATCGGATTCATACAAGCAATGAGGAGATAGCAATACGTAGTATCTATGTATTCTTATATAATTATAACAAACATCTATTTACTGCTTTTCCACAATTCTACGTTGCATTCTATTAAGCTTACATTGGTGTTCATAATGGATAGCGATGGAAAGGATTCATATTAGTACTGCGGAGAAATTAGGCAGAACTGAATCTATGTAATTCAAGGATACCATAATAAACATTCTCTGTTTTTCTAAAATTCTCCGTTTCATTCTAATCAGTTTACAATACTATTCTTTGTGGAAAGAGCTTTATCGGATTCATACAAGCAATGAGGAGATAGCAATACCTAGTAACTATGTAATATTATATAATTATAACAAACATCTACTTACTGTTTTTCCACAATTCTACGTAGCATTCTATTAAGCTTACAGTGGTGTTCATAATGGATAGCGATGGAAAGGATTCATATTAGTACTGCGGAGAAATTAGGCAGGACTGAATCTATGTAATTCAAGGATACCATAATAAACATTCTCTATGTGTTTTTCTAAAATCCTCCGTTTCATTCTAATCAGTTTACAATACCATTCTTTGTGGAAAGAGCTTTATCGGATTCATACAAGCAAAGAGGAGATAGCAATACCTAGTAACTATGTAATCTTATATAATTATAACAAACATCTACTTACTGTTTTTCCACAATTCTACGTAGCATTCTATTAAGGTTACATTGGGGTTCATAGTGGATAGAGTTTGAAAGGATTCGTAACATTACTGCGGAGATATCAAGCAGCACTAAATCTAGGTAATTCAAGGATACCGTAATAAACATTCTCTAAGTGTTTTTCTAAAATTCTCCGTTTCATCTAAACAGTTTACAATACCATTCTTTGTGGAAAGAGCTTTATCGGATTCATACAAGCAATGAGGAGATAGCAATACCTAGTAACTATGTATTCTTATATAATTATAACAAACATCTATTTACTGCTTTTCCACAATTCTACGTAGCATTCTATTAAGCTTACATTGGTGTTCATAATGGATAGCGATGGAAAGGATTCATATTAGTACTGCAGAGAAATTAGGCAGAACTGAATCTATGTAATTCAAGGATACCATAATAAACATTCTCTATGTGTTTTTCTAAAATTCTCCGTTTCATTCTAATCAGTTTACAATACCATTCTTTGTGGAAGGAGCTTTATCGGATTCATACAAGCAATGAGGAGATAGCAATACCTAGCAACTATGTAATCTTATATAATTATAACAAACATCTACTTACTGGTTTTCCACAATTCTACGTAGCATTCTATTAAGGTTACATTGGGGTTCATAGTGGATAGAGTTTGAAAGGATTCGTAACAGTACTGCGGAAATATAAAGCAGCACTAAATCTAGGTAATTCAAGGATACCATAATAAACATTCTCTAAGTGTTTTTCTAAAATTCTCCGTTTAATTCGAATCAGTTTACAATACCATTCTTTGTGGAAAGAGATTTATCGGATTCATACAAGCAATGAGGAGATAGCAATACCTAGTAACTATGTATTCTTATATAATTATAACAAACATCTATTTACTGCTTTTCCACAATTCTACGTAGCATTCTATTAAGCTTACATTGGGGTTCATAGTGGATAGAGTTTGAAAGGATTCGTAACAGTACTGCGGAGATATAAAGCAGCACTAAATCTAGGTAATTCAAGGATACCATAATAAACATTCTCTAAGTGTATTTCTAAAATTCTTCATTTAATTCTAATCAGTTTATATGGCATTCTTTGTGGAAAGAGCTTTATCGGATTCACACAAGCAATGAGGAGATAGCAATACCTAGTAACTATGTATTCTTATATAATTATAACAAACATCTACTTATTATTTTTCCATAATTCTACATAGCATTCTGTTAAGCTAACATTGCTGTTCATAGTGGATAGCGATTGAACGGATTCATAACAGTACTGCAGATTAATCAAGCAGGACTAAATCTATGTAATTCACGGTAACCATAACAAACATTCGCTAAGTGTTTTTCTAAAATTCTTCGTTTAATTCTAATCAGTTTATATGGCATTCTTTGTGGAAAGAGATTTATCGGATTCATACAAGTAATGAGGAGATAGGAATACCTAGTAACTATGTAATATTATATAATTATAACAAACATCTACTTACTGTTCTTCCACAATTCTACGTAGCATTCTATTAAGCTTACATTGGTGTTCATAATGGATAGCGATTGAAAGGATTCATATTAGTCCTGCGGAGAAATTAAGCAGAACTGAATCTATGTAATTCAAGGATACCATAATAAACATTCTCTAAGAGTTTTTCTAAAATTCTCCGTTTCATTCTAATCAGTTTACAATACCATTCTTTGTGGAAAGAGATTTATCGGATTCATACAAGCAATGAGGAGATAGCAATAACTAGTAACTATGTAATCTTATATAATTATAACAACCATCTATTTACTGCTTTTCCACAATTCTACGTAGCATTCTATTAAGCTTACATTGGGGTTCATAGTGGATAGAGTTTGAAAGGATTCGTAACAGTACTGCGGAGATATAAAGCAGCACTAAATCTAGGTAATTCAAGGATACCATAATAAACATTCTCTAAGTGTTTTTCTAAAATTCTCCGTTTCATCTAATCAGTTTACAATACCATTCTTTGTGGAAAGAGCTTTATCGGATTCATACAAGCAATGAGGAGATAGCAATACCTAGTTACTATGTATTCTTATATAATTATAACAAACATCTACTTATTATTTTTCCATAATTCTACATAGCATTCTGTTAAGCTAACATTGCTGTTCATAGTAGATAGCGATTGAACGGATTCATAACAGTACTGCAGATTAATCAAGCAGGACTAAATCTATGTAATTCACGGTAACCATAACAAACATTCGCTAAGTGTTTTTCTAAAATTCTTCGTTTAATTCTAATCAGTTTATATGGCATTCTTTGTGGAAAGAGATCTATCGGATTCATACAAGTAATGAGGAGATAGGAATACCTAGTAACTATGTAATATTATATAATTATAACAAACATCTACTTACTGTTCTTCCACAATTCTACGTAGCATTCTATTAAGCTTACATTGGTGTTCATAATGGATAGCGATTGAAAGGATTCATATTAGTCCTGCGGAGAAATTAAGCAGAACTGAATCTATGTAATTCAGGGATACCATAATAAACATTCTCTAAGTGTTTTTCTAAAATTGTACGTTTCATTCTAATCAGTTTACAATACCATTCTTTGTGGAAAGAGCTTTATGGGATTCATACAAGCAATGAGGAGATAGCAATACCTAGTAACTATGTATTCTTATATAATTATAACAAACATCTACTTACTGTTCTTCCACAATTCTACGTAGCATTCTATTAAGCTTACAGTGGTGTTCATAATGGATAGCGATGGAAAGGATTCATATTAGTACTGCGGAGAAATTAGGCAGGACTGAATCTATGTAATTCAAGGATACCATAATAAACATTCTCTATGTGTTTTTCTAAAATCCTCCGTTTCATTCTAATCAGTTTACAATACCATTCTTTGTGGAAAGAGCTTTATCGGATTCATACAAGCAATGAGGAGATAGCAATACGTAGTATCTATGTATTCTTATATAATTATAACAAACATCTATTTACTGCTTTTCCACAATTCTACGTTGCATTCTATTAAGCTTACATTGGTGTTCATAATGGATAGCGATGGAAAGGATTCATATTAGTACTGCGGAGAAATTAGGCAGAACTGAATCTATGTAATTCAAGGATACCATAATAAACATTCTCTGTTTTTCTAAAATTCTCCGTTTCATTCTAATCAGTTTACAATACTATTCTTTGTGGAAAGAGCTTTATCGGATTCATACAAGCAATGAGGAGATAGCAATACCTAGTAACTATGTAATATTATATAATTATAACAAACATCTACTTACTGTTTTTCCACAATTCTACGTAGCATTCTATTAAGCTTACAGTGGTGTTCATAATGGATAGCGATGGAAAGGATTCATATTAGTACTGCGGAGAAATTAGGCAGGACTGAATCTATGTAATTCAAGGATACCATAATAAACATTCTCTATGTGTTTTTCTAAAATCCTCCGTTTCATTCTAATCAGTTTACAATACCATTCTTTGTGGAAAGAGCTTTATCGGATTCATACAAGCAAAGAGGAGATAGCAATACCTAGTAACTATGTAATCTTATATAATTATAACAAACATCTACTTACTGTTTTTCCACAATTCTACGTAGCATTCTATTAAGGTTACATTGGGGTTCATAGTGGATAGAGTTTGAAAGGATTCGTAACATTACTGCGGAGATATCAAGCAGCACTAAATCTAGGTAATTCAAGGATACCGTAATAAACATTCTCTAAGTGTTTTTCTAAAATTCTCCGTTTCATCTAAACAGTTTACAATACCATTCTTTGTGGAAAGAGCTTTATCGGATTCATACAAGCAATGAGGAGATAGCAATACCTAGTAACTATGTATTCTTATATAATTATAACAAACATCTATTTACTGCTTTTCCACAATTCTACGTAGCATTCTATTAAGCTTACATTGGTGTTCATAATGGATAGCGATGGAAAGGATTCATATTAGTACTGCAGAGAAATTAGGCAGAACTGAATCTACGTAATTCAAGGATACCATAATAAACATTCTCTATGTGTTTTTCTAAAATTCTCCGTTTCATTCTAATCAGTTTACAATACCATTCTTTGTGGAAGGAGCTTTATCGGATTCATACAAGCAATGAGGAGATAGCAATACCTAGTAACTATGTAATCTTATATAATTATAACAAACATCTACTTACTGTTTTTCCACAATTCTACGTAGCATTCTATTAAGGTTACATTGGGGTTCATAGTGGATAGAGTTTGAAAGGATTCGTAACAGTACTGCGGAAATGTAAAGCAGCACTAAATCTAGGTAATTCAAGGATACCATAATAAACATTCTCTAAGTGTTTTTCTAAAATTCTCCGTTTCATCTAATCAGTTTACAATACCATTCTTTGTGGAAAGAGCTTTATCGGATTCATACAAGCAATGAGGAGATAGCAATACCTAGTAACTATGTAATCTTATATAATTATAACAAACATCTACTTATTATTTTTCCATAATTCTACATAGCATTCTGTTAAGCTAACATTGCTGTTCATAGTGGATAGCGATTGAGCGGATTCATAACAGTACTGCAGATTAATCAAGCAGGACTAAATCTATGTAATTCACGGTAACCATAACAAAGATTTGCTAAGTGTTTTTCTAAAATTCTTCGTTTAATTCTAATCAGTTTATATGGCATTCTTTGTGGAAAGAGATTTATCGGATTCATACAAGTAATGAGGAGATAGGAATACCTAGTAACTATGTAATATTATATAATTATAACAAACATCTACTTACTGTTCTTCCACAATTCTACGTAGCATTCTATTAAGCTTACATTGGTGTTCATAATGGATAGCGATTGAAAGGATTCATATTAGTCCTGCGGAGAAATTAGGCAGAACTGAATCTATGTAATTCAAGGATACCATAATAAACATTCTCTATGTGTTTTTCTAAAATCCTCCATTTCATTCTAATCAGTTTACAATACCATTCTTTGTGGAAAGAGCTTTATCGGATTCATACAAGCAATGAGGAGATAGCAATACCTAGTAACTATGTATTCTTATATAATTATAACAAACATCTATTTACTGCTTTTCCACAATTCTACGTAGCATTATATTAAGCTTACATTGGTGTTCATAATGGATAGTGATGGAAAGGATTCATATTAGTACTGCGGAGAAATTAGGCAGAACTGAATCTATGTAATTCAAGGATACCATAATAAATATTCTCTAAGTGTTTTTCTAAAATTCTCCATTTAATTCGAATCAGTTTACAAAACCATTCTTTGTGGAAAGAGCTTTATCGGATTCATACAAGCAATGAGGAGATAGCAATACCTAGTAACTATGTAATCTTATATAATCATAACAAAAATCTACTTACTGCTTTTCCACAAGTCTACGTAGCATTCTATTAAGGTTACATTAGTGTTCATAGTGGATAGCGTTTGAAAGGATTCATGACAGTACTGCGGGGATATCAAGCAGCACCTAATCTAGGTAATTCAAGGTTACTATAATAAACATTCTCTAAGTGTTTTTCTAAAATTCTCCGTTTCATTCTAATCAGTTTACAATACCATTCTTTGTGGAAAGAGCTTTATCGGATTCATACAAGCAATAACTATGTAATCTTATATAATTATAACAAACATCTACTTACTGTTTTTCCACAATTCTACGTAGCATTCTATTAAGCTTACATTGGTGTTCATAGTGGATAGGGATTGAAAGGATTGATAACAGTAATGTGGAGCTATCAAGCAGCACTAAATCTATGTAATTCAAGGTTACCATAATAAACATTCTCTATTTGTATTTCTAAAATTATCCATTTAATTCGAATCAGTTTACAATACCATTCTTTGTGGAAAGAGCTTTATCGGATTCATACAAGCAATGAGGAGATAGCAATACCTAGTAACTATGTAATCTTATATAATTATAACAAACATCTACTTACTGTTTTTCCACAATTCTACATAGCATTCTATTAAGCTTACTTTGCTGTTCATAGTGTAAAGCGATTGACAGGATTCATATTAGTACTGCAGAGAAATTAGGCAGAACTGAATCTATGTAACTCAAGGATACCATAATAAACATTCTCTATGTGTTTTTCTAAAATTCTCCGTTTCATTCTAATCAGTTTACAATACCATTCTTTGTGGAAAGAGCTTTATCGGATTCATACAAGCAATGAGGAGATAGCAATACCTAGTAACTATGTATTCTTATATAATTATAACAAACATCTATTTACTGCTTTTCCACAATTCTACGTAGCATTCTATTAAGCTTACATTGGTGTTCATAATGGATAGCGATGGAAAGGATTCATATTAGTACTGCGGAGAAATTAGGCAGAACTGAATCTACGTAATTCAAGGATACCATAATAAACATTCTCTATGTGTTTTTCTAAAATTCTCCGTTTCATTCTAATCAGTTTACAATACCATTCTTTGTGGAAGGAGCTTTATCGGATTCATACAAGCAATGAGGAGATAGCAATACCTAGTAACTATGTAATCTTATATAATTATAACAAACATCTACTTACTGTTTTTCCACAATTCTACGTAGCATTCTATTAAGGTTACATTGGGGTTCATAGTGGATAGAGTTTGAAAGGATTCGTAACAGTACTGCGGAAATATAAAGCAGCACTAAATCTAGGTAATTCAAGGATACCATAATAAACATTCTCTAAGTGTTTTTCTAAAATTCTCCGTTTCATCTAATCAGTTTACAATACCATTCTTTGTGGAAAGAGCTTTATCGGATTCATACAAGCAATGAGGAGATAGCAATACCTAGTAACTATGTAATCTTATATAATTATAACAAACATCTACTTATTATTTTTCCATAATTCTACATAGCATTCTGTTAAGCTAACATTGCTGTTCATAGTGGATAGCGATTGAGCGGATTCATAACAGTACTGCAGATTAATCAAGCAGGACTAAATCTATGTAATTCACGGTAACCATAACAAAGATTTGCTAAGTGTTTTTCTAAAATTCTTCGTTTAATTCTAATCAGTTTATATGGCATTCTTTGTGGAAAGAGATTTATCGGATTCATACAAGTAATGAGGAGATAGGAATACCTAGTAACTATGTAATATTATATAATTATAACAAACATCTACTTACTGTTCTTCCACAATTCTACGTAGCATTCTATTAAGCTTACATTGGTGTTCATAATGGATAGCGATTGAAAGGATTCATATTAGTCCTGCGGAGAAATTAGGCAGAACTGAATCTATGTAATTCAAGGATACCATAATAAACATTCTCTATGTGTTTTTCTAAAATCCTCCATTTCATTCTAATCAGTTTACAATACCATTCTTTGTGGAAAGAGCTTTATCGGATTCATACAAGCAATGAGGAGATAGCAATACCTAGTAACTATGTATTCTTATATAATTATAACAAACATCTATTTACTGCTTTTCCACAATTCTACGTAGCATTATATTAAGCTTACATTGGTGTTCATAATGGATAGTGATGGAAAGGATTCATATTAGTACTGCGGAGAAATTAGGCAGAACTGAATCTATGTAATTCAAGGATACCATAATAAATATTCTCTAAGTGTTTTTCTAAAATTCTCCATTTAATTCGAATCAGTTTACAAAACCATTCTTTGTGGAAAGAGCTTTATCGGATTCATACAAGCAATGAGGAGATAGCAATACCTAGTAACTATGTAATCTTATATAATCATAACAAAAATCTACTTACTGCTTTTCCACAAGTCTACGTAGCATTCTATTAAGGTTACATTAGTGTTCATAGTGGATAGCGTTTGAAAGGATTCATGACAGTACTGCGGGGATATCAAGCAGCACCTAATCTAGGTAATTCAAGGTTACTATAATAAACATTCTCTAAGTGTTTTTCTAAAATTCTCCGTTTCATTCTAATCAGTTTACAATACCATTCTTTGTGGAAAGAGCTTTATCGGATTCATACAAGCAATAACTATGTAATCTTATATAATTATAACAAACATCTACTTACTGTTTTTCCACAATTCTACGTAGCATTCTATTAAGCTTACATTGGTGTTCATAGTGGATAGGGATTGAAAGGATTGATAACAGTAATGTGGAGCTATCAAGCAGCACTAAATCTATGTAATTCAAGGTTACCATAATAAACATTCTCTATTTGTATTTCTAAAATTATCCATTTAATTCGAATCAGTTTACAATACCATTCTTTGTGGAAAGAGCTTTATCGGATTCATACAAGCAATGAGGAGATAGCAATACCTAGTAACTATGTAATCTTATATAATTATAACAAACATCTACTTACTGTTTTTCCACAATTCTACATAGCATTCTATTAAGCTTACATTGCTGTTCATAGTGGAAAGCGTCCTGCGGAGAAATGAAGCAGAACTGAATCTATGTAATTCGAGGTAACCATAATAAACATTCTATAAGTGTATTTCTAAACTTCTCAATTTCATTCCAATCAGTTTACAATACCATTCTATGTGGAAAGAGCTTTATCAGATTCATACAAGCAATGAGGAGATAGCAATACCTAGTAACTATGTAATCTTATATAATTATAACAAACATCTACTTACTGTTTTTCTACAATTCTACGTAGCATTCTATTAAGCTTACAGTGGTGTTCATAATGGATAGCGATGGAAAGGATTCATATTAGTACTGCGGAGAAATTAGGCAGGACTGAATCTATGTAATTCAAGGATACCATAATACACATTCTATAAGTGTATTTCTAAAATTCTTATTTCATTCTAATCAGTTTACAATACCATTCTTTGTGGAAAGAGCTTTATCGTATTCATACAAGCAATGAGGAGATAGCAATACCTAGTAACTATGTAATCTTATATAATTATAACAAACATCTACTTACTGTTTTTCCACAAGTCTACGTAGCATTCTATTAAGGTTACATTAGTGTTCATAGTGGATAGCGTTTGAAAGGATTCATGACAGTACTGCGGAGATATCAAGCAGCACCTAATCTAAGTAATTCAAGGTTACTATAATAAACATTCTCTAAGTGTATTTCTAAAATTCTCCGTTTAATTCGAATCAGTTTACAATACCATTCTTTGTGGAAAGAGCTTTATCGGATTCATACAAGCAATGAGGAGATAGCAATACCTAGTAACTATGTAATCTTATATAATTATAACAAACATCTACTTACTGCTTTTCCACAATTCTACGTAGCATTCTATTAAGCTTACATTGGTGTTCGTAGTGGATAGGGATTGAAAGGATTGATAACAGTAATGTGGAGCTATCAAGCAGCACTAAATCTATGTAATTCAAGGTTACCATAATAAACATTCTCTAATTGTATTTCTAAAATTATCCATTTAATTCGAATCAGTTTACAATACCATTCTTTGTGGAAAGAGCTTTATCGGATTCATACAAGCAATGAGGAGATAGCAATACCTAGTAACTATGTAATCTTATATAATTATAACAAACATCTACTTACTGTTTTTCCATAATTCTACATAGCATTCTATTAAGCTTACATTGCTGTTCATAGTGGAAAGCGTCCTGCGGAGAAATGAAGCAGAACTGAATCTATGTAATTCGAGGTAACCATAATAAACATTCTATAAGTGTATTTCTAAACTTCTCAATTTCATTCCAATCAGTTTACAATACCATTCTATGTGGAAAGAGCTTTATCAGATTCATACAAGCAATGAGGAGATAGCAATACCTAGTAACTATGTAATCTTATATAATTATAACAAACATCTACTTACTGTTTTTCTACAATTCTACGTAGCATTCTATTAAGCTTACAGTGGTGTTCATAATGGATAGCGATGGAAAGGATTCATATTAGTACTGCGGAGAAATTAGGCAGGACTGAATCTATGTAATTCAAGGATACCATAATACACATTCTATAAGTGTATTTCTAAAATTCTTATTTCATTCTAATCAGTTTACAATACCATTCTTTGTGGAAAGAGCTTTATCGTATTCATACAAGCAATGAGGAGATAGCAATACCTAGTAACTATGTAATCTTATATAATTATAACAAACATCTACTTACTGTTTTTCCACAAGTCTACGTAGCATTCTATTAAGGTTACATTAGTGTTCATAGTGGATAGCGTTTGAAAGGATTCATGACAGTACTGCGGAGATATCAAGCAGCACCTAATCTAAGTAATTCAAGGTTACTATAATAAACATTCTCTAAGTGTATTTCTAAAATTCTCCGTTTAATTCGAATCAGTTTACAATACCATTCTTTGTGGAAAGAGCTTTATCGGATTCATACAAGCAATGAGGAGATAGCAATACCTAGTAACTATGTAATCTTATATAATTATAACAAACATCTACTTACTGTTTTTCCACAATTCTACGTAGCATTCTATTAAGGTTACATTGGGGTTCATAGTGGATAGAGTTTGAAAGGATTCGTAACAGTACTGCGGAGATATCAAGCAGCACTAAATCTAGGTAATTCAAGGATACCATAATAAACATTCTCTAAGTGTTTTTCTAAAATTCTCCGTTTAATTCGAATCAGTTTACAATACCATTCTTTGTGGAAAGAGCTTTATCGGATTCATACAAGCAATGAGGAGATAGCAATACCTAGTAACTATGTAATCTTATATAATTATAACAAACATCTACTTACTGTTTTTCCACAAGTCTACGTAGCATTCTATTAAGGTTACATTAGTGTTCATAGTGGATAGCGTTTGCAAGGATTCATGACAGTACTGCGGAGATATCAAGCAGCACCTAATCTAAGTAATTCAAGGTTAGTATAATAAACATTCTCTAAGTGTATTTCTAAAATTCTCCGTTTAATTCGAATCAGTTTACAATACCATTCTTTGTGGAAAGAGCTTTATCGGATTCATACAAGCAATGAGGAGATAGCAATACCTAGTAACTATGTAATCTTATATAATTATAACAAACATCTACTTACTGTTTTTCCACAATTCTACGTAGCATTCTATTAAGGTTACATTGGGGTTCATAGTGGATAGAGTTTGAAAGGATTCGTAACAGTACTGCGGAGATATCAAGCAGCACTAAATCTAGGTAATTCAAGGATACCATAATAAACATTCTCTAAGTGTTTTTTTCAAAAATTCTCCGTTTCATCTAATCAGTTTAGGTAATTTAGGTAATTCAAGGTTACCATAATAAACATTCTCTAATTGTATTTCTAAAATTATCCATTTAATTCGAATCAGTTTACAATACCATTCTTTGTGGAAAGAGCTTTATCGGATTCATACAAGCAATGAGGAGATAGCAATACCTAGTAACTATGTAATCTTATATAATTATAACAAACATCTACTTACTGTTTTTCCACAATTCTACATAGCATTCTATTAAGCTTACTTTGCTGTTCATAGTGGAAAGCGATTGACAGGATTCATATTAGTACTGCGGAGAAATTAGGCAGAACTGAATCTATGTAAATCAAGGATACCATAATAAACTTTCTCTATGTGTTTTTCTAAAATTCTCCGTTTCATTCTAATCAGTTTACAATAAGGTAACCATAACAAACATTCGCTAACGGTTTTTCTTTATGGAAAAGATTCATCGGATTCATACAAGCGATGACGAGAAAGCAATAGCTAGTAACTATGTAATCTTATATAATTATAAAAAACATCTACTTACTGTTTTTCAATAATTATACGTAGCATTCTAATAAGCTTACATTGGTGTTCAATGTAAGCTTATTCAATTGGTTAAGTGTCTGGACTCTTATCTGGGAGAACCGGGTTTGATTCCCCACTCCTCCACTTGCACCTGCTGGCATGGCCTTGGGTCAGCCATAGCTCTGGCAGAGGTTGTCCTTGAAAGGGCAGCCGCTGTGAGAGCCCTCTCCAGCCCCACCCACCTCACAGGGTGTCTGTTGTGGGGGAGGAAGGTAAAGGAGATTGTGAGCCGCTCTGAGACTCTTCGGAGTGGAGGGCGGGATATAAATCCAATATCTTCTTCTTCTTCTTCTTCTTCTTCTTCTTCTTCTTCTTCTTCTTCTTCTTCTTCTTCTTCTTCTTCTTCTTCATAGTGGAAAGCGATTGAACGGATTCATTACAGTACTGCAGAGAAATCATGCAGGACTAAATCCTTGTAATTCAAGGTAACCATAACAAACATTCTCTAAGGGTTTTTCTAAAATTCTACGTTTAATTCTAATCAGTTTACAATGGCATACTTTATGGAAAGAGATTTATCGAATTAATACAAGCGATAACGAGATAGCAATACCTTGTAACTATGTAATCTTACATAATTATAACAAACATCTACTTATAACAATATCTAATAATTATGTAATCTTATATAATTATAAGAAACATCTAATTGATTTTCCATAATTCTACGTAGCATTCTAATGAGCTAACATTGGTGTTCATAGTGGAAAGCGATTGAACGGATTCATCACAGTACTGCAGAGAAATCAAGCAGGACTTAATCAATGTAATTTAAAGTAACCATAAGTAACATTCGCTAAGGGTTTTTCTAAAATTCTACGTTTAATTCTAATCAGTTGACAATAGTATTCTTTATGGAAAAGATTCAAGGTAACCATAACAAACATTCGCTAAGGGTTTTTCTAAAATTCTACGTTTAATTCTAATCAGTTTACAATGGCATTCTTTATGGAAAAGATTCATCGGATTTATACAAGCGATGACGAGAAAGCAATAGCTAGTAACTATGTAATCTTACATAATTATAACAAACATCTACTTATAACAATATCTAATAATTATGTAATCGTATATAATTATAACAAACACCTAATTGATTTTCCATAATTCTACGTAGCATTCTAATAAGCTAACATTGGTGTTCATAGTGGAAAGCGATTGAACGGATTCATCACAGTACTGCAGAGAAATCAAGCAGGACTAAATCCATGTAATTCAAGGTAACCAAAACAAACATTCGCTCCGCGTTTTTCTAAAATTCTATATTTAATTCTGATCAGTTTACAATGGCATTCTTTATGGAAAGAGATTCATCGGATTCATACAAGCGATGACAAGAAAGCAATACCTCGTAACTATGTAATCTTATATAATTATAACAAACATCTTCTTACTGTTTTTCCATAATTCTACGTAGCATTCTATTAAGCTTACATTGGTGTTCATAGTGGAAAGCGATTGAACGGATTCTTCACAGAAGAAATCACTGCAGAGAAATCAAGCAGGACTAAATCCATGTAATTCAAGGAACCATAACAAACATTCGCTAAGGGTTTTTCTAAAATTCTACGTTTAATTCTAATCAGTTTATAATGGCATTCTTTATAGAAAGAGATTTGTCGGATTCATACAAGCGATGACGAGATAGCAATAGCTAGTAACTATGTAATCTTATATAATTATAACAAACATCTACTTACTGTTTTTCCAAAATTCTACGTAGCATTCTATTAAGCTTACATTGGTGTTCATAGTGGAATGCGATTGAACGGATTCATCACAGTACTGCAGAGAAATCAAGCAGGTCTAAATCCATGTAATTCAAGGTAACCAAAACAAACATTCGCTCAGGGTTTTTCTAAAATTCTACGTTTAATTCTAATCAGTTTACAATGGCATTCTTTATGGAAACAGATTTATCGGATTCATACAAGCGATGACGAGATAGCAATACCTTGTAACTATGTAATCTTACATAATTATAACAAACATCTACTTACTGTTTTTCCATAATTCTACATAGCATTCTATTAAGCTTACATTGGTGTCCATAGTGGAAAGCGATGAATCGTATATATAACAGTATTGCAGAGTAATCAAGCAGGTCTAAATCCATGTAATTCAAGGTAACCATACCAAACATTCGCTAAGGGTTTTTCTAAAATTCTACGTTTAATTCTAATGAGTTTGCAAAGGCACTCTTTATGGAAAGAGATTTACCGGATTCATAGAAGCGATGACGAGATAGCAATATCTAATAACTATGTAAACTTATATAATTATAACAAACATCTACTTACTGTTTTTTCATAATTCTACGTAGCATTCTATTAAGCTTACATTGGTGTTCATAGTGGAATGCGATTGAACGGATTCATCACAGTACTGCAGAGAAATCAAGCAGGGCTAAATCCATGTATTTCAAGGTAACCAAAACAAACATTCGCTCAGGGTTTTTCTAAAATTCTACGTTTAATTCTAATCAGTTTACAATGGCATTCTTTACGGAAACAGATTTATCGGATTCATACAAGCGATGAGGAGATAGCAATACCTTGTAACTATGTAATCTTACATAATTATAACAAACATCTACTTACTGTTTTTCCATAATTCTACGTAGCATTCTATTAAGCTTACATTGGTGTCCATAGTGGAAAGCGATAAATCGGATATATAACAGTATTGCAGAGTAATCAAGCAGGTCTAAATCCATGTAATTCAAGGTAACCATACCAAACATTCGCTAAGGGTTTTTCTAAAATTCTACGTTTAATTCTAATCAGTTTGCAAAGGCACTCTTTATGGAAAGAGATTTACCGGATTCATACAAGCGATGACGAGATAGCAATATCTAATAACTATGTAAACTTATATAATTATAACAAACATCTACTTACTGTTTTTTCATAATTCTACGTAGCATTCTATTAAGCTTACATTGGTGTTCATAGTGGAATGCGATTGAACGGATTCATCACAGTACTGCAGAGAAATCAAGCAGGTCTAAATCCATGTAATTCAAGGTAAACAAAACAAACATTCGCTCAGGGTTTTTCTAAAATTCTACGTTTAATTCTAATCAGTTTACAATGGCATTCTTTATGGAAACAGATTTATCGGATTCATACAAGTGATGAGGAGATAGCAATACCTTGTAACTATGTAATCTTACATAATTATAACAAACATCTACTTACTGTTTTTCCATAATTCTACGTAGCATTCTATTAAGCTTACATTGGTGTCCATAGTGGAAAGCGATAAATCGGATATATAACAGTATTGCAGAGTAATCAAGCAGGTCTAAATCCATGTAATTCAAGGTAACCATACCAAACATTCGCTAAGGGTTTTTCTAAAATTCTACGTTTAATTCTAATCAGTTTACAAAGGCACTCTTTATGGAAAGAGATTTACCGGATTCATACAAGCGATGACGAGATAGCAATATCTAATAACTATGTAAACTTATATAATTATAAGAAACATCTACTTACTGTTTTTCCATAATTCTACGTAGCATTCTATTAAGCTTACATTGGTGTTCATAGTGGAATGCGATTGAACGGATTCATCACAGTACTGCAGAGAAATCAAGCAGGTCTAAATCCATGTAATTCAAGGTAACCAAAACAAACATTCGCTCAGGGTTTTTCTAAAATTCTACGTTTAATTCTAATCAGTTTACAATGGCACTCTTTATGGAAAGAGATTTACCGGATTCATACAAGCCATGACGAGATAGCAATATCTAATAACTGTGTAATCCTATATAAGTATAACAAACATCTTCTTACTGTTTTTCCATAATTCTACGTAGCATTCTATTAAGCTTACATTGGTGTTCATAGTAGAAAGCGATTGATCGGATTCTTCACAGAAGAAATCACTGCGGAGAAATCAAGCAGGACTAAATCCATGTAATTCAAGGAAAGCATAACAAACAATCGCTCAGGGTTTTTCTAAAATTCTACGTTTAATTCTAATCAGTTTATAATGGCATTCTTTATAGAAAGAGATTTGTCGGATTCATAAAAGCGATGACGAGATAGCAATAGCTAGTAACTATGTAATCTTATATAATTATAACAAACATCTTCTTACTGTTTTTCCATAATTCTACGTAGCATTCTATTAAGCTTACATTGGTGTTCATAGTAGAAAGCGATTGAACGGATTCATTACAATACTGCAAAGAAATCAAGCAGGACTAAATCCACGTAATTCAGGGTAACCATAACAAATATTCGCTGTTTTTCTAAAATTCTCCGTTTAATTCTAATCAGTTTACAATGGCACTCTTTATAGAAAGAGATTTATCGGATTCATACAAGCAATGACGAGATAGCAATATCTAATAACTATGTAATCTTATATAATTATAACAAACATCTACTTACTGTTTTTCCATAATTCTACGTAGTATTCTATTATGCTTACATTGGTGTTCATAGTGGAAAGCGATTAAACGGATTCATAACAGTACTGCAGAGAAATCAAGCAGGACTAAATCCATATAATTCAAGGTAACCATAACAAACATTCGCTAAAGGTTTTTGTAAAATTCTACGTTTAATTCTAATCAGTTTACAATGGCATTCTTTATGAAAAAGATTCATCGGATTCATACAAGCGATGATGAGAAAGCAATACGTAGTAACTATGAAATCTTATATAATTATAACAAACATCTTTTTACCTCGATGTACTGTTTTTCCATAATTCTACGTAGCATTCTATTAAGCTTACATTGGTGTTCATAGTGGAAAGCGATTGAACGGATTCTTCACAGAAGAAATCACTGCAGAGAAATCAAGCAGGACTAAATCCATGTAATTCAAGGAACCATAACAAACATTCGCTAAGGGTTTTTCTAAAATTCTACGTTTAATTCTAATCAGTTTATAATGGCATTCTTTATAGAAAGAGATTTGTCGGATTCTTACAAGCGATGACGAGATAGCAATAGCTAGTAACTATGTAATCTTATATAATTATAACAAACATCTACTTACTGTTTTTCCACAAGTCTACGTAGCATTCTATTAAGGTTACATTAGTGTTCATAGTGGATAGCGTTTGAAAGGATTCATGACAGTACTGCGGAGATATCAAGCAGCACCTAATCTAAGTAATTCAAGGTTACTATAATAAACATTCTCTAAGTGTATTTCTAAAATTCTCCGTTTAATTCGAATCAGTTTACAATACCATTCTTTGTGGAAAGAGCTTTATCGGATTCATACAAGCAATGAGGAGATAGCAATACCTAGTAACTATGTAATCTTATATAATTATAACAAACATCTACTTACTGCTTTTCCACAATTCTACGTAGCATTCTATTAAGCTTACATTGGTGTTCGTAGTGGATAGGGATTGAAAGGATTGATAACAGTAATGTGGAGCTATCAAGCAGCACTAAATCTATGTAATTCAAGGTTACCATAATAAACATTCTCTAATTGTATTTCTAAAATTATCCATTTAATTCGAATCAGTTTACAATACCATTCTTTGTGGAAAGAGCTTTATCGGATTCATACAAGCAATGAGGAGATAGCAATACCTAGTAACTATGTAATCTTATATAATTATAACAAACATCTACTTACTGTTTTTCCATAATTCTACATAGCATTCTATTAAGCTTACATTGCTGTTCATAGTGGAAAGCGTCCTGCGGAGAAATGAAGCAGAACTGAATCTATGTAATTCGAGGTAACCATAATAAACATTCTATAAGTGTATTTCTAAACTTCTCAATTTCATTCCAATCAGTTTACAATACCATTCTATGTGGAAAGAGCTTTATCAGATTCATACAAGCAATGAGGAGATAGCAATACCTAGTAACTATGTAATCTTATATAATTATAACAAACATCTACTTACTGTTTTTCTACAATTCTACGTAGCATTCTATTAAGCTTACAGTGGTGTTCATAATGGATAGCGATGGAAAGGATTCATATTAGTACTGCGGAGAAATTAGGCAGGACTGAATCTATGTAATTCAAGGATACCATAATACACATTCTATGTGTATTTCTAAAATTCTTATTTCATTCTAATCAGTTTACAATACCATTCTTTGTGGAAAGAGCTTTATCGTATTCATACAAGCAATGAGGAGATAGCAATACCTAGTAACTATGTAATCTTATATAATTATAACAAACATCTACTTACTGTTTTTCCACAAGTCTACGTAGCATTCTATTAAGGTTACATTAGTGTTCATAGTGGATAGCGTTTGAAAGGATTCATGACAGTACTGCGGAGATATCAAGCAGCACCTAATCTAAGTAATTCAAGGTTACCATAATAAACATTCTCTAATTGTATTTCTAAAATTATCCATTTAATTCGAATCAGTTTACAATACCATTCTTTGTGGAAAGAGCTTTATCGGATTCATACAAGCAATGAGGAGATAGCAATACCTAGTAACTATGTAATCTTATATAATTATAACAAACATCTACTTACTGTTTTTCCACAATTCTACATAGCATTCTATTAAGCTTACTTTGCTGTTCATAGTGGAAAGCGATTGACAGGATTCATATTAGTACTGCGGAGAAATTAGGCAGAACTGAATCTATGTAATTCAAGGATACCATAATAAACATTCTCTATGTGTTTTTCTAAAATTCTCCGTTTCATTCTAATCAGTTTACAATAAGGTAACCATAACAAACATTCGCTAACGGTTTTTCTTTATGGAAAAGATTCATCGGATTCATACAAGCAATGACGAGAAAGCAATAGCTAGTAACTATGTAATCTTATATAATTATAACAAACATCTACTTACTGTTTTTCAATAATTATACGTAGCATTCTAATAAGCTTACATTGGTGTTCATAGTGGAAAGCGATTGAACGGATTCATTACAGTACTGCAGAGAAATCATGCAGGACTAAATCCTTGTAATTCAAGGTAACCATAACAAACATTCTCTAAGGGTTTTTCTAAAATTCTACGTTTAATTCTAATCAGTTTACAATGGCATACTTTATGGAAAGAGATTTATCGAATTCATACAAGCGATAACGAGATAGCAATACCTTGTAACTATGTAATCTTACATAATTATAACAAACATCTACTTATAACAATATCTAATAATTATGTAATCTTATATAATTATAAGAAACATCTAATTGATTTTCCATAATTCTACGTAGCATTCTAATGAGCTAACATTGGTGTTCATAGTGGAAAGCGATTGAACGGATTCATCACAGTACTGCAGAGAAATCAAGCAGGACTTAATCAATGTAATTTAAAGTAACCATAAGAAACATTCGCTAAGGGTTTTTCTAAAATTCTACGTTTAATTCTAATCAGTTGACAATAGTATTCTTTATGGAAAAGATTCAAGGTAACCATAACAAACATTCGCTAAGGGTTTTTCTAAAATTCTACGTTTAATTCTAATCAGTTTACAATGGCATTCTTTATGGAAAAGATTCATCGGATTTATACAAGCGATGACGAGAAAGCAATAGCTAGTAACTATGTAATCTTACATAATTATAACAAACATCTACTTATAACAATATCTAATAATTATGTAATCGTATATAATTATAACAAACACCTAATTGATTTTCCATAATTCTACGTAGCATTCTAATAAGCTAACATTGGTGTTCATAGTGGAAAGCGATTGAACGGATTCATCACAGTACTGCAGAGAAATCAAGCAGGACTAAATCCATGTAATTCAAGGTAACCAAAACAAACATTCGCTCCGCGTTTTTCTAAAATTCTATATTTAATTCTGATCAGTTTACAATGGCATTCTTTATGGAAAGAGATTCATCGGATTCATACAAGCGATGACAAGAAAGCAATACCTCGTAACTATGTAATCTTATATAATTATAACAAACATCTTCTTACTGTTTTTCCATAATTCTACGTAGCATTCTATTAAGCTTACATTGGTGTTCATAGTGGAAAGCGATTGAACGGATTCTTCACAGAAGAAATCACTGCAGAGAAATCAAGCAGGACTAAATCCATGTAATTCAAGGAACCATAACAAACATTCGCTAAGGGTTTTTCTAAAATTCTACGTTTAATTCTAATCAGTTTATAATGGCATTCTTTATAGAAAGAGATTTGTCGGATTCATACAAGCGATGACGAGATAGCAATAGCTAGTAACTATGTAATCTTATATAATTATAACAAACATCTACTTACTGTTTTTCCAAAATTCTACGTAGCATTCTATTAAGCTTACATTGGTGTTCATAGTGGAATGCGATTGAACGGATTCATCACAGTACTGCAGAGAAATCAAGCGGGTCTAAATCCATGTAATTCAAGGTAACCAAAACAAACATTCGCTCAGGGTTTTTCTAAAATTCTACGTTTAATTCTAATCAGTTTACAATGGCATTCTTTATGGAAACAGATTTATCGGATTCATACAAGCGATGACGAGATAGCAATACCTTGTAACTATGTAATCTTACATAATTATAACAAACATCTACTTACTGTTTTTCCATAATTCTACATAGCATTCTATTAAGCTTACATTGGTGTCCATAGTGGAAAGCGATGAATCGGATATATAACAGTATTGCAGAGTAATCAAGCAGGTCTAAATCCATGTAATTCAAGGTAACCATACCAAACATTCGCTAAGGGTTTTTCTAAAATTCTACGTTTAATTCTAATCAGTTTGCAAAGGCACTCTTTATGGAAAGAGATTTACCGGATTCATACAAGCGATGACGAGATAGCAATATCTAATAACTATGTGAACTTATATAATTATAACAAACATCTACTTACTGTTTTTTCAGAATTCTACGTAGCATTCTATTAAGCTTACATTGGTGTTCATAGTGGAATGCGATTGAACGGATTCATCACAGTACTGCAGAGAAATCAAGCAGGTCTAAATCCATGTAATTCAAGGTAACCAAAACAAACATTCGCTCAGGGTTTTTCTAAAATTCTACGTTTAATTCTAATCAGTTTACAATGGCATTCTTTATGGAAACAGATTTATCGGATTCATACAAGTGATGAGGAGATAGCAATACCTTGTAACTATGTAATCTTACATAATTATAACAAACATCTACTTACTGTTTTTCCATAATTCTACGTAGCATTCTATTAAGCTTAGATTGGTGTCCATAGTGGAAAGCGATAAATCGGATATATAACAGTATTGCAGAGTAATCAAGCAGGTCTAAATCCATGTAATTCAAGGTAACCATACCAAACATTCGCTAAGGGTTTTTCTAAAATTCTACGTTTAATTCTAATCAGTTTACAAAGGCACTCTTTATGGAAAGAGATTTACCGGATTCATACAAGCGATGACGAGATAGCAATATCTAATAACTATGTAAACTTATATAATTATAAGAAACATCTACTTACTGTTTTTCCATAATTCTACGTAGCATTCTATTAAGCTTACATTGGTGTTCATAGTGGAATGCGATTGAACGGATTCATCACAGTACTGCAGAGAAATCAAGCAGGTCTAAATCCATGTAATTCAAGGTAACCAAAACAAACATTCGCTCAGGGTTTTTCTAAAATTCTACGTTTAATTCTAATCAGTTTACAATGGCACTCTTTATGGAAAGAGATTTACCGGATTCATACAAGCCATGACGAGATAGCAATATCTAATAACTGTGTAATCCTATATAATTATAACAAACATCTTCTTACTGTTTTTCCATAATTCTACGTAGCATTCTATTAAGCTTACATTGGTGTTCATAGTAGAAAGCGATTGATCGGATTCTTCACAGAAGAAATCACTGCGGAGAAATCAAGCAGGACTAAATCCATGTAATTCAAGGAAAGCATAACAAACAATCGCTCAGGGTTTTTCTAAAATTCTACGTTTAATTCTAATCAGTTTATAATGGCATTCTTTATAGAAAGAGATTTGTCGGATTCATAAAAGCGATGACGAGATAGCAATAGCTAGTAACTATGTAATCTTATATAATTATAACAAACATCTTCTTACTGTTTTTCCATAATTCTACGTAGCATTCTATTAAGCTTACATTGGTGTTCATAGTAGAAAGCGATTGAACGGATTCATTACAATACTGCAAAGAAATCAAGCAGGACTAAATCCACGTAATTCAGGGTAACCATAACAAATATTCGCTGTTTTTCTAAAATTCTCCGTTTAATTCTAATCAGTTTACAATGGCACTCTTTATAGAAAGAGATTTATCGGATTCATACAAGCAATGACGAGATAGCAATATCTAATAACTATGTAATCTTATATAATTATAACAAACATCTACTTACTGTTTTTCCATAATTCTACGTAGTATTCTATTATGCTTACATTGGTGTTCATAGTGGAAAGCGATTAAACGGATTCATAACAGTACTGCAGAGAAATCAAGCAGGACTAAATCCATATAATTCAAGGTAACCATAACAAACATTCGCTAAAGGTTTTTGTAAAATTCTACGTTTAATTCTAATCAGTTTACAATGGCATTCTTTATGAAAAAGATTCATCGGATTCATACAAGCGATGATGAGAAAGCAATACGTAGTAACTATGAAATCTTATATAATTATAACAAACATCTTTTTACCTCGATGTACTGTTTTTCCATAATTCTACGTAGCATTCTATTAAGCTTACATTGGTGTTCATAGTGGAAAGCGATTGAACGGATTCTTCACAGAAGAAATCACTGCAGAGAAATCAAGCAGGACTAAATCCATGTAATTCAAGGAACCATAACAAACATTCGCTAAGGGTTTTTCTAAAATTCTACGTTTAATTCTAATCAGTTTATAATGGCATTCTTTATAGAAAGAGATTTGTCGGATTCTTACAAGCGATGACGAGATAGCAATAGCTAGTAACTATGTAATCTTATATAATTATAACAAACATCTACTTACTGTTTTTCCACAAGTCTACGTAGCATTCTATTAAGGTTACATTAGTGTTCATAGTGGATAGCGTTTGAAAGGATTCATGACAGTACTGCGGAGATATCAAGCAGCACCTAATCTAAGTAATTCAAGGTTACTATAATAAACATTCTCTAAGTGTATTTCTAAAATTCTCCGTTTAATTCGAATCAGTTTACAATACCATTCTTTGTGGAAAGAGCTTTATCGGATTCATACAAGCAATGAGGAGATAGCAATACCTAGTAACTATGTAATCTTATATAATTATAACAAACATCTACTTACTGCTTTTCCACAATTCTACGTAGCATTCTATTAAGCTTACATTGGTGTTCGTAGTGGATAGGGATTGAAAGGATTGATAACAGTAATGTGGAGCTATCAAGCAGCACTAAATCTATGTAATTCAAGGTTACCATAATAAACATTCTCTAATTGTATTTCTAAAATTATCCATTTAATTCGAATCAGTTTACAATACCATTCTTTGTGGAAAGAGCTTTATCGGATTCATACAAGCAATGAGGAGATAGCAATACCTAGTAACTATGTAATCTTATATAATTATAACAAACATCTACTTACTGTTTTTCCATAATTCTACATAGCATTCTATTAAGCTTACATTGCTGTTCATAGTGGAAAGCGTCCTGCGGAGAAATGAAGCAGAACTGAATCTATGTAATTCGAGGTAACCATAATAAACATTCTATAAGTGTATTTCTAAACTTCTCAATTTCATTCCAATCAGTTTACAATACCATTCTATGTGGAAAGAGCTTTATCAGATTCATACAAGCAATGAGGAGATAGCAATACCTAGTAACTATGTAATCTTATATAATTATAACAAACATCTACTTACTGTTTTTCTACAATTCTACGTAGCATTCTATTAAGCTTACAGTGGTGTTCATAATGGATAGCGATGGAAAGGATTCATATTAGTACTGCGGAGAAATTAGGCAGGACTGAATCTATGTAATTCAAGGATACCATAATACACATTCTATAAGTGTATTTCTAAAATTCTTATTTCATTCTAATCAGTTTACAATACCATTCTTTGTGGAAAGAGCTTTATCGTATTCATACAAGCAATGAGGAGATAGCAATACCTAGTAACTATGTAATCTTATATAATTATAACAAACATCTACTTACTGTTTTTCCACAAGTCTACGTAGCATTCTATTAAGGTTACATTAGTGTTCATAGTGGATAGCGTTTGAAAGGATTCATGACAGTACTGCGGAGATATCAAGCAGCACCTAATCTAAGTAATTCAAGGTTACCATAATAAACATTCTCTAATTGTATTTCTAAAATTATCCATTTAATTCGAATCAGTTTACAATACCATTCTTTGTGGAAAGAGCTTTATCGGATTCATACAAGCAATGAGGAGATAGCAATACCTAGTAACTATGTAATCTTATATAATTATAACAAACATCTACTTACTGTTTTTCCACAATTCTACATAGCATTCTATTAAGCTTACTTTGCTGTTCATAGTGGAAAGCGATTGACAGGATTCATATTAGTACTGCGGAGAAATTAGGCAGAACTGAATCTATGTAATTCAAGGATACCATAATAAACATTCTCTATGTGTTTTTCTAAAATTCTCCGTTTCATTCTAATCAGTTTACAATAAGGTAACCATAACAAACATTCGCTAACGGTTTTTCTTTATGGAAAAGATTCATCGGATTCATACAAGCAATGACGAGAAAGCAATAGCTAGTAACTATGTAATCTTATATAATTATAACAAACATCTACTTACTGTTTTTCAATAATTATACGTAGCATTCTAATAAGCTTACATTGGTGTTCATAGTGGAAAGCGATTGAACGGATTCATTACAGTACTGCAGAGAAATCATGCAGGACTAAATCCTTGTAATTCAAGGTAACCATAACAAACATTCTCTAAGGGTTTTTCTAAAATTCTACGTTTAATTCTAATCAGTTTACAATGGCATACTTTATGGAAAGAGATTTATCGAATTCATACAAGCGATAACGAGATAGCAATACCTTGTAACTATGTAATCTTACATAATTATAACAAACATCTACTTATAACAATATCTAATAATTATGTAATCTTATATAATTATAAGAAACATCTAATTGATTTTCCATAATTCTACGTAGCATTCTAATGAGCTAACATTGGTGTTCATAGTGGAAAGCGATTGAACGGATTCATCACAGTACTGCAGAGAAATCAAGCAGGACTTAATCAATGTAATTTAAAGTAACCATAAGAAACATTCGCTAAGGGTTTTTCTAAAATTCTACGTTTAATTCTAATCAGTTGACAATAGTATTCTTTATGGAAAAGATTCAAGGTAACCATAACAAACATTCGCTAAGGGTTTTTCTAAAATTCTACGTTTAATTCTAATCAGTTTACAATGGCATTCTTTATGGAAAAGATTCATCGGATTTATACAAGCGATGACGAGAAAGCAATAGCTAGTAACTATGTAATCTTACATAATTATAACAAACATCTACTTATAACAATATCTAATAATTATGTAATCGTATATAATTATAACAAACACCTAATTGATTTTCCATAATTCTACGTAGCATTCTAATAAGCTAACATTGGTGTTCATAGTGGAAAGCGATTGAACGGATTCATCACAGTACTGCAGAGAAATCAAGCAGGACTAAATCCATGTAATTCAAGGTAACCAAAACAAACATTCGCTCCGCGTTTTTCTAAAATTCTATATTTAATTCTGATCAGTTTACAATGGCATTCTTTATGGAAAGAGATTCATCGGATTCATACAAGCGATGACAAGAAAGCAATACCTCGTAACTATGTAATCTTATATAATTATAACAAACATCTTCTTACTGTTTTTCCATAATTCTACGTAGCATTCTATTAAGCTTACATTGGTGTTCATAGTGGAAAGCGATTGAACGGATTCTTCACAGAAGAAATCACTGCAGAGAAATCAAGCAGGACTAAATCCATGTAATTCAAGGAACCATAACAAACATTCGCTAAGGGTTTTTCTAAAATTCTACGTTTAATTCTAATCAGTTTATAATGGCATTCTTTATAGAAAGAGATTTGTCGGATTCATACAAGCGATGACGAGATAGCAATAGCTAGTAACTATGTAATCTTATATAATTATAACAAACATCTACTTACTGTTTTTCCAAAATTCTACGTAGCATTCTATTAAGCTTACATTGGTGTTCATAGTGGAATGCGATTGAACGGATTCATCACAGTACTGCAGAGAAATCAAGCGGGTCTAAATCCATGTAATTCAAGGTAACCAAAACAAACATTCGCTCAGGGTTTTTCTAAAATTCTACGTTTAATTCTAATCAGTTTACAATGGCATTCTTTATGGAAACAGATTTATCGGATTCATACAAGCGATGACGAGATAGCAATACCTTGTAACTATGTAATCTTACATAATTATAACAAACATCTACTTACTGTTTTTCCATAATTCTACATAGCATTCTATTAAGCTTACATTGGTGTCCATAGTGGAAAGCGATGAATCGGATATATAACAGTATTGCAGAGTAATCAAGCAGGTCTAAATCCATGTAATTCAAGGTAACCATACCAAACATTCGCTAAGGGTTTTTCTAAAATTCTACGTTTAATTCTAATCAGTTTGCAAAGGCACTCTTTATGGAAAGAGATTTACCGGATTCATACAAGCGATGACGAGATAGCAATATCTAATAACTATGTGAACTTATATAATTATAACAAACATCTACTTACTGTTTTTTCAGAATTCTACGTAGCATTCTATTAAGCTTACATTGGTGTTCATAGTGGAATGCGATTGAACGGATTCATCACAGTACTGCAGAGAAATCAAGCAGGTCTAAATCCATGTAATTCAAGGTAACCAAAACAAACATTCGCTCAGGGTTTTTCTAAAATTCTACGTTTAATTCTAATCAGTTTACAATGGCATTCTTTATGGAAACAGATTTATCGGATTCATACAAGTGATGAGGAGATAGCAATACCTTGTAACTATGTAATCTTACATAATTATAACAAACATCTACTTACTGTTTTTCCATAATTCTACGTAGCATTCTATTAAGCTTAGATTGGTGTCCATAGTGGAAAGCGATAAATCGGATATATAACAGTATTGCAGAGTAATCAAGCAGGTCTAAATCCATGTAATTCAAGGTAACCATACCAAACATTCGCTAAGGGTTTTTCTAAAATTCTACGTTTAATTCTAATCAGTTTACAAAGGCACTCTTTATGGAAAGAGATTTACCGGATTCATACAAGCGATGACGAGATAGCAATATCTAATAACTATGTAAACTTATATAATTATAAGAAACATCTACTTACTGTTTTTCCATAATTCTACGTAGCATTCTATTAAGCTTACATTGGTGTTAATAGTGTAATGCGATTGAACGGATTCATCACAGTACTGCAGAGAAATCAAGCAGGTCTAAATCCATGTAATTCAAGGTAACCAAAACAAACATTCGCTCAGGGTTTTTCTAAAATTCTACGTTTAATTCTAATCAGTTTACAATGGCACTCTTTATGGAAAGAGATTTACCGGATTCATACAAGCCATGACGAGATAGCAATATCTAATAACTGTGTAATCCTATATAATTATAACAAACATCTTCTTACTGTTTTTCCATAATTCTACGTAGCATTCTATTAAGCTTACATTGGTGTTCATAGTAGAAAGCGATTGATCGGATTCTTCACAGAAGAAATCACTGCGGAGAAATCAAGCAGGACTAAATCCATGTAATTCAAGGAAAGCATAACAAACAATCGCTCAGGGTTTTTCTAAAATTCTACGTTTAATTCTAATCAGTTTATAATGGCATTCTTTATAGAAAGAGATTTGTCGGATTCATAAAAGCGATGACGAGATAGCAATAGCTAGTAACTATGTAATCTTATATAATTATAACAAACATCTTCTTACTGTTTTTCCATAATTCTACGTAGCATTCTATTAAGCTTACATTGGTGTTCATAGTAGAAAGCGATTGAACGGATTCATTACAATACTGCAAAGAAATCAAGCAGGACTAAATCCACGTAATTCAGGGTAACCATAACAAATATTCGCTGTTTTTCTAAAATTCTCCGTTTAATTCTAATCAGTTTACAATGGCACTCTTTATAGAAAGAGATTTATCGGATTCATACAAGCAATGACGAGATAGCAATATCTAATAACTATGTAATCTTATATAATTATAACAAACATCTACTTACTGTTTTTCCATAATTCTACGTAGTATTCTATTATGCTTACATTGGTGTTCATAGTGGAAAGCGATTAAACGGATTCATAACAGTACTGCAGAGAAATCAAGCAGGACTAAATCCATATAATTCAAGGTAACCATAACAAACATTCGCTAAAGGTTTTTGTAAAATTCTACGTTTAATTCTAATCAGTTTACAATGGCATTCTTTATGAAAAAGATTCATCGGATTCATACAAGCGATGATGAGAAAGCAATACGTAGTAACTATGAAATCTTATATAATTATAACAAACATCTTTTTACCTCGATGTACTGTTTTTCCATAATTCTACGTAGCATTCTATTAAGCTTACATTGGTGTTCATAGTGGAAAGCGATTGAACGGATTCTTCACAGAAGAAATCACTGCAGAGAAATCAAGCAGGACTAAATCCATGTAATTCAAGGAACCATAACAAACATTCGCTAAGGGTTTTTCTAAAATTCTACGTTTAATTCTAATCAGTTTATAATGGCATTCTTTATAGAAAGAGATTTGTCGGATTCTTACAAGCGATGACGAGATAGCAATAGCTAGTAACTATGTAATCTTATATAATTATAACAAACATCTACTTACTGTTTTTCCACAAGTCTACGTAGCATTCTATTAAGGTTACATTAGTGTTCATAGTGGATAGCGTTTGAAAGGATTCATGACAGTACTGCGGAGATATCAAGCAGCACCTAATCTAAGTAATTCAAGGTTACTATAATAAACATTCTCTAAGTGTATTTCTAAAATTCTCCGTTTAATTCGAATCAGTTTACAATACCATTCTTTGTGGAAAGAGCTTTATCGGATTCATACAAGCAATGAGGAGATAGCAATACCTAGTAACTATGTAATCTTATATAATTATAACAAACATCTACTTACTGCTTTTCCACAATTCTACGTAGCATTCTATTAAGCTTACATTGGTGTTCGTAGTGGATAGGGATTGAAAGGATTGATAACAGTAATGTGGAGCTATCAAGCAGCACTAAATCTATGTAACTCAAGGTTACCATAATAAACATTCTCTAATTGTATTTCTAAAATTATCCATTTAATTCGAATCAGTTTACAATACCATTCTTTGTGGAAAGAGCTTTATCGGATTCATACAAGCAATGAGGAGATAGCAATACCTAGTAACTATGTAATCTTATATAATTATAACAAACATCTACTTACTGTTTTTCCATAATTCTACATAGCATTCTATTAAGCTTACATTGCTGTTCATAGTGGAAAGCGTCCTGTGGAGAAATGAAGCAGAACTGAATCTATGTAATTCGAGGTAACCATAATAAACATTCTATAAGTGTATTTCTAAACTTCTCAATTTCATTCCAATCAGTTTACAATACCATTCTATGTGGAAAGAGCTTTATCAGATTCATACAAGCAATGAGGAGATAGCAATACCTAGTAACTATGTAATCTTATATAATTATAACAAACATCTACTTACTGTTTTTCTACAATTCTACGTAGCATTCTATTAAGCTTACAGTGGTGTTCATAATGGATAGCGATGGAAAGGATTCATATTAGTACTGCGGAGAAATTAGGCAGGACTGAATCTATGTAATTCAAGGATACCATAATACACATTCTATAAGTGTATTTCTAAAATTCTTATTTCATTCTAATCAGTTTACAATACCATTCTTTGTGGAAAGAGCTTTATCGTATTCATACAAGCAATGAGGAGATAGCAATACCTAGTAACTATGTAATCTTATATAATTATAACAAACATCTACTTACTGTTTTTCCACAAGTCTACGTAGCATTCTATTAAGGTTACATTAGTGTTCATAGTGGATAGCGTTTGAAAGGATTCATGACAGTACTGCGGAGATATCAAGCAGCACCTAATCTAAGTAATTCAAGGTTACTATAATAAACATTCTCTAAGTGTATTTCTAAAATTCTCCGTTTAATTCGAATCAGTTTACAATACCATTCTTTGTGGAAAGAGCTTTATCGGATTCATACAAGCAATGAGGAGATAGCAATACCTAGTAACTATGTAATCTTATATAATTATAACAAACATCTACTTACTGTTTTTCCACAATTCTACGTAGCATTCTATTAAGGTTACATTGGGGTTCATAGTGGATAGAGTTTGAAAGGATTCGTAACAGTACTGCGGAGATATCAAGCAGCACTAAATCTAGGTAATTCAAGGATACCATAATAAACATTCTCTAAGTGTTTTTCTAAAATTCTCCGTTTCATCTAATCAGTTTAGGTAATTTAGGTAATTCAAGGTTACCATAATAAACATTCTCTAATTGTATTTCTAAAATTATCCATTTAATTCGAATCAGTTTACAATACCATTCTTTGTGGAAAGAGCTTTATCGTATTCATACAAGCAATGAGGAGATAGCAATACCTAGTAACTATGTAATCTTATATAATTATAACAAACATCTACTTACTGTTTTTCCACAAGTCTACGTAGCATTCTATTAAGGTTACATTAGTGTTCATAGTGGATAGCGTTTGCAAGGATTCATGACAGTACTGCGGAGATATCAAGCAGCACCTAATCTAAGTAATTCAAGGTTAGTATAATAAACATTCTCTAAGTGTATTTCTAAAATTCTCCGTTTAATTCGAATCAGTTTACAATACCATTCTTTGTGGAAAGAGCTTTATCGGATTCATACAAGCAATGAGGAGATAGCAATACCTAGTAACTATGTAATCTTATATAATTATAACAAACATCTACTTACTGTTTTTCCACAATTCTACGTAGCATTCTATTAAGGTTACATTGGGGTTCATAGTGGATAGAGTTTGAAAGGATTCGTAACAGTACTGCGGAGATATCAAGCAGCACTAAATCTAGGTAATTCAAGGATACCATAATAAACATTCTCTAAGTGTTTTTTTCAAAAATTCTCCGTTTCATCTAATCAGTTTAGGTAATTTAGGTAATTCAAGGTTACCATAATAAACATTCTCTAATTGTATTTCTAAAATTATCCATTTAATTCGAATCAGTTTACAATACCATTCTTTGTGGAAAGAGCTTTATCGTATTCATACAAGCAATGAGGAGATAGCAATACCTAGTAACTATGTAATCTTATATAATTATAACAAACATCTACTTACTGTTTTTCCACAATTCTACATAGCATTCTATTAAGCTTACTTTGCTGTTCATAGTGGAAAGCGATTGACAGGATTCATATTAGTACTGCGGAGAAATTAGGCAGAACTGAATCTATGTAATTCAAGGATACCATAATAAACATTCTCTATGTGTTTTTCTAAAATTCTCCGTTTCATTCTAATCAGTTTACAATAAGGTAACCATAACAAACATTCGCTAACGTTTTTTCTTTATGGAAAAGATTCATCGGATTCATACAAGCGATGACGAGAAAGCAATAGCTAGTAACTATGTAATCTTATATAATTATAACAAACATCTACTTACTGTTTTTCAATAATTATACGTAGCATTCTAATAAGCTTACATTGGTGTTCATAGTGGAAAGCGATTGAACGGATTCATTACAGTACTGCAGAGAAATCATGCAGGACTAAATCCTTGTAATTCAAGGTAACCATAACAAACATTCTCTAAGGGTTTTTCTAAAATTCTACGTTTAATTCTAATCAGTTTACAATGGCATACTTTATGGAAAGAGATTTATCGAATTCATACAAGCGATAACGAGATAGCAATACCTTGTAACTATGTAATCTTACATAATTATAACAAACATCTACTTATAACAATATCTAATAATTATGTAATCTTATATAATTATAAGAAACATCTAATTGATTTTCCATAATTCTACGTAGCATTCTAATGAGCTAACATTGGTGTTCATAGTGGAAAGCGATTGAACGGATTCATCACAGTACTGCAGAGAAATCAAGCAGGACTTAATCAATGTAATTTAAAGTAACCATAAGAAACATTCGCTAAGGGTTTTTCTAAAATTCTACGTTTAATTCTAATCAGTTGACAATAGTATTCTTTATGGAAAAGATTCAAGGTAACCATAACAAACATTCGCTAAGGGTTTTTCTAAAATTCTACGTTTAATTCTAATCAGTTTACAATGGCATTCTTTATGGAAAAGATTCATCGGATTTATACAAGCGATGACGAGAAAGCAATAGCTAGTAACTATGTAATCTTACATAATTATAACAAACATCTACTTATAACAATATCTAATAATTATGTAATCGTATATAATTATAACAAACACCTAATTGATTTTCCATAATTCTACGTAGCATTCTAATAAGCTAACATTGGTGTTCATAGTGGAAAGCGATTGAACGGATTCATCACAGTACTGCAGAGAAATCAAGCAGGACTAAATCCATGTAATTCAAGGTAACCAAAACAAACATTCGCTCCGCGTTTTTCTAAAATTCTATATTTAATTCTGATCAGTTTACAATGGCATTCTTTATGGAAAGAGATTCATCGGATTCATACAAGCGATGACAAGAAAGCAATACCTCGTAACTATGTAATCTTATATAATTATAACAAACATCTTCTTACTGTTTTTCCATAATTCTACGTAGCATTCTATTAAGCTTACATTGGTGTTCATAGTGGAAAGCGATTGAACGGATTCTTCACAGAAGAAATCACTGCAGAGAAATCAAGCAGGACTAAATCCATGTAATTCAAGGAACCATAACAAACATTCGCTAAGGGTTTTTCTAAAATTCTACGTTTAATTCTAATCAGTTTATAATGGCATTCTTTATAGAGAGAGATTTGTCGGATTCATACAAGCGATGACGAGATAGCAATAGCTAGTAACTATGTAATCTTATATAATTATAACAAACATCTACTTACTGTTTTTCCAAAATTCTACGTAGCATTCTATTAAGCTTACATTGGTGTTCATAGTGGAATGCGATTGAACGGATTCATCACAGTACTGCAGAGAAATCAAGCGGGTCTAAATCCATGTAATTCAAGGTAACCAAAACAAACATTCGCTCAGGGTTTTTCTAAAATTCTACGTTTAATTCTAATCAGTTTACAATGGCATTCTTTATGGAAACAGATTTATCGGATTCATACAAGCGATGACGAGATAGCAATACCTTGTAACTATGTAATCTTACATAATTATAACAAACATCTACTTACTGTTTTTCCATAATTCTACATAGCATTCTATTAAGCTTACATTGGTGTCCATAGTGGAAAGCGATGAATCGGATATATAACAGTATTGCAGAGTAATCAAGCAGGTCTAAATCCATGTAATTCAAGGTAACCATACCAAACATTCGCTAAGGGTTTTTCTAAAATTCTACGTTTAATTCTAATGAGTTTGCAAAGGCACTCTTTATGGAAAGAGATTTACCGGATTCATAGAAGCGATGACGAGATAGTAATATCTAATAACTATGTAAACTTATATAATTATAACAAACATCTACTTACTGTTTTTTCATAATTCTACGTAACATTCTATTAAGCTTACATTGGTGTTCATAGTGGAATGCGATTGAACGGATTCATCACAGTACTGCAGAGAAATCAAGCAGGGCTAAATCCATGTATTTCAAGGTAACCAAAACAAACATTCGCTCAGGGTTTCTCTAAAATTCTACGTTTAATTCTAATCAGTTTACAATGGCATTCTTTACGGAAACAGATTTATCGGATTCATACAAGCGATGAGGAGATAGCAATACCTTGTAACTATGTAATCTTACATAATTATAACAAACATCTACTTACTGTTTTTCCATAATTCTATGTAGCATTCTATTAAGCTTACATTGGTGTCCATAGTGGAAAGCGATAAATCGGATATATAACAGTATTGCAGAGTAATCAAGCAGGTCTAAATCCATGTAATTCAAGGTAACCATACCAAACATTCGCTAAGGGTTTTTCTAAAATTCTACGTTTAATTCTAATCAGTTTGCAAAGGCACTCTTTATGGAAAGAGATTTACCGGATTCATACAAGCGATGACGAGATAGCAATATCTAATAACTATGTGAACTTATATAATTATAACAAACATCTACTTACTGTTTTTTCATAATTCTACGTAGCATTCTATTAAGCTTACATTGGTGTTCATAGTGGAATGCGATTGAACGGATTCATCACAGTACTGCAGAGAAATCAAGCAGGTCTAAATCCATGTAATTCAAGGTAACCAAAACAAACATTCGCTCAGGGTTTTTCTAAAATTCTACGTTTAATTCTAATCAGTTTACAATGGCATTCTTTATGGAAACAGATTTATCGGATTCATACAAGTGATGAGGAGATAGTAATACCTTGTAACTATGTAATCTTACATAATTATAACAAACATCTACTTACTGTTTTTCCATAATTCTACGTAGCATTCTATTAAGCTTACATTGGTGTCCATAGTGGAAAGCGATAAATCGGATATATAACAGTATTGCAGAGTAATCAAGCAGGTCTAAATCCATGTAATTCAAGGTAACCATACCAAACATTCGCTAAGGGTTTTTCTAAAATTCTACGTTTAATTCTAATCAGTTTACAAAGGCACTCTTTATGGAAAGAGATTTACCGGATTCATACAAGCGATGACGAGATAGCAATATCTAATAACTATGTAAACTTATATAATTATAAGAAACATCTACTTACTGTTTTTCCATAATTCTACGTAGCATTCTATTAAGCTTACATTGGTGTTAATAGTGTAATGCGATTGAACGGATTCATCACAGTACTGCAGAGAAATCAAGCAGGTCTAAATCCATGTAATTCAAGGTAACCAAAACAAACATTCGCTCAGGGTTTTTCTAAAATTCTACGTTTAATTCTAATCAGTTTACAATGGCACTCTTTATGGAAAGAGATTTACCGGATTCATACAAGCCATGACGAGATAGCAATATCTAATAACTGTGTAATCCTATATAATTATAACAAACATCTTCTTACTGTTTTTCCATAATTCTACGTAGCATTCTATTAAGCTTACATTGGTGTTCATAGTAGAAAGCGATTGATCGGATTCTTCACAGAAGAAATCACTGCGGAGAAATCAAGCAGGACTAAATCCATGTAATTCAAGGAAAGCATAACAAACAATCGCTCAGGGTTTTTCTAAAATTCTACGTTTAATTCTAATCAGTTTATAATGGCATTCTTTATAGAAAGAGATTTGTCGGATTCATAAAAGCGATGACGAGATAGCAATAGCTAGTAACTATGTAATCTTATATAATTATAACAAACATCTTCTTACTGTTTTTCCATAATTCTACGTAGCATTCTATTAAGCTTACATTGGTGTTCATAGTAGAAAGCGATTGAACGGATTCATTACAATACTGCAAAGAAATCAAGCAGGACTAAATCCACGTAATTCAGGGTAACCATAACAAATATTCGCTGTTTTTCTAAAATTCTCCGTTTAATTCTAATCAGTTTACAATGGCACTCTTTATAGAAAGAGATTTATCGGATTCATACAAGCAATGACGAGATAGCAATATCTAATAACTATGTAATCTTATATAATTATAACAAACATCTACTTACTGTTTTTCCATAATTCTACGTAGTATTCTATTATGCTTACATTGGTGTTCATAGTGGAAAGCGATTAAACGGATTCATAACAGTACTGCAGAGAAATCAAGCAGGACTAAATCCATATAATTCAAGGTAACCATAACAAACATTCGCTAAAGGTTTTTGTAAAATTCTACGTTTAATTCTAATCAGTTTACAATGGCATTCTTTATGAAAAAGATTCATCGGATTCATACAAGCGATGATGAGAAAGCAATACGTAGTAACTATGAAATCTTATATAATTATAACAAACATCTTTTTACCTAGATGTTCTGTTTTTCCATAATTCTACGTAGCATTCTATTAAGCTTACATTGGTGTTCATAGTGGAAAGCGATTGAACGGATTCTTCACAGAAGAAATCACTGCAGAGAAATCAAGCAGGACTAAATCCATGTAATTCAAGGAACCATAACAAACATTCGCTAAGGGTTTTTCTAAAATTCTACGTTTAATTCTAATCAGTTTATAATGGCATTCTTTATAGAAAGAGATTTGTCGGATTCTTACAAGCGATGACGAGATAGCAATAGCTAGTAACTATGTAATCTTATATAATTATAACAAACATCTACTTACTGTTTTTCCACAAGTCTACGTAGCATTCTATTAAGGTTACATTAGTGTTCATAGTGGATAGCGTTTGAAAGGATTCATGACAGTACTGCAGAGATATCAAGCAGCACCTAATCTAAGTAATTCAAGGTTACTATAATAAACATTCTCTAAGTGTATTTCTAAAATTCTCCGTTTAATTCGAATCAGTTTACAATACCATTCTTTGTGGAAAGAGCTTTATCGGATTCATACAAGCAATGAGGAGATAGCAATACCTAGTAACTATGTAATCTTATATAATTATAACAAACATCTACTTACTGCTTTTCCACAATTCTACGTAGCATTCTATTAAGCTTACATTGGTGTTCGTAGTGGATAGGGATTGAAAGGATTGATAACAGTAATGTGGAGCTATCAAGCAGCACTAAATCTATGTAATTCAAGGTTACCATAATAAACATTCTCTAATTGTATTTCTAAAATTATCCATTTAATTCGAATCAGTTTACAATACCATTCTTTGTGGAAAGAGCTTTATCGGATTCATACAAGCAATGAGGAGATAGCAATACCTAGTAACTATGTAATCTTATATAATTATAACAAACATCTACTTACTGTTTTTCCACAATTCTACATAGCATTCTATTAAGCTTACTTTGCTGTTCATAGTGGAAAGCGATTGACAGGATTCATATTAGTACTGCGGAGAAATTAGGCAGAACTGAATCTATGTAATTCAAGGATACCATAATAAACATTCTCTATGTGTTTTTCTAAAATTCTCCGTTTCATTCTAATCAGTTTACAATAAGGTAACCATAACAAACATTCGCTAACGGTTTTTCTTTATGGAAAAGATTCATCGGATTCATACAAGCGATGATGAGAAAGCAATAGCTAGTAACTATGTAATCTTATATAATTATAACAAACATCTACTTACTGTTTTTCAATAATTATACGTAGCATTCTAATAAGCTTACATTGGTGTTCATAGTGGAAAGCGATTGAACGGATTCATTACAGTACTGCAGAGAAATCATGCAGGACTAAATCCTTGTAATTCAAGGTAACCATAACAAACATTCTCTAAGGGTTTTTCTAAAATTCTACGTTTAATTCTAATCAGTTTACAATGGCATACTTTATGGAAAGAGATTTATCGAATTCATACAAGCGATAACGAGATAGCAATACCTTGTAACTATGTAATCTTACATAATTATAACAAACAACTACTTATAACAATATCTAATAATTATGTAATCTTATATAATTATAAGAAACATCTAATTGATTTTCCATAATTCTACGTAGCATTCTAATGAGCTAACATTGGTGTTCATAGTGGAAAGCGATTGAACGGATTCATCACAGTACTGCAGAGAAATCAAGCAGGACTTAATCAATGTAATTTAAAGTAACCATAAGAAACATTCGCTAAGGGTTTTTCTAAAATTCTACGTTTAATTCTAATCAGTTGACAATAGTATTCTTTATGGAAAAGATTCAAGGTAACCATAACAAACATTCGCTAAGGGTTTTTCTAAAATTTTACGTTTAATTCTAATCAGTTTACAATGGCATTCTTTATGGAAAAGATTCATCGGATTTATACAAGCGATGACGAGAAAGCAATAGCTAGTAACTATGTAATCTTACATAATTATAACAAACATCTACTTATAACAATATCTAATAATTATGTAATCGTATATAATTATAACAAACACCTAATTGATTTTCCATAATTCTACGTAGCATTCTAATAAGCTAACATTGGTGTTCATAGTGGAAAGCGATTGAACGGATTCATCACAGTACTGCAGAGAAATCAAGCAGGACTAAATCCATGTAATTCAAGGTAACCAAAACAAACATTCGCTCCGCGTTTTTCTAAAATTCTATATTTAATTCTGATCAGTTTACAATGGCATTCTTTATGGAAAGAGATTCATCGGATTCATACAAGCGATGACAAGAAAGCAATACCTCGTAACTATGTAATCTTATATAATTATAACAAACATCTTCTTACTGTTTTTCCATAATTCTACGTAGCATTCTATTAAGCTTACATTGGTGTTCATAGTGGAAAGCGATTGAACGGATTCTTCACAGAAGAAATCACTGCAGAGAAATCAAGCAGGACTAAATCCATGTAATTCAAGGAACCATAACAAACATTCGCTAAGGGTTTTTCTAAAATTCTACGTTTAATTCTAATCAGTTTATAATGGCATTCTTTATAGAAAGAGATTTGTCGGATTCATACAAGCGATGACGAGATAGCAATAGCTAGTAACTATGTAATCTTATATAATTATAACAAACATCTACTTACTGTTTTTCCAAAATTCTACGTAGCATTCTATTAAGCTTACATTGGTGTTCATAGTGGAATGCGATTGAACGGATTCATCACAGTACTGCAGAGAAATCAAGCAGGTCTAAATCCATGTAATTCAAGGTAACCAAAACAAACATTCGCTCAGGGTTTTTCTAAAATTCTACGTTTAATTCTAATCAGTTTACAATGGCATTCTTTATGGAAACAGATTTATCGGATTCATACAAGCGATGACGAGATAGCAATACCTTGTAACTATGTAATCTTACATAATTATAACAAACATCTACTTACTGTTTTTCCATAATTCTACATAGCATTCTATTAAGCTTACATTGGTGTCCATAGTGGAAAGCGATGAATCGGATATATAACAGTATTGCAGAGTAATCAAGCAGGTCTAAATCCATGTAATTCAAGGTAACCATACCAAACATTCGCTAAGGGTTTTTCTAAAATTCTACGTTTAATTCTAATCAGTTTGCAAAGGCACTCTTTATGGAAAGAGATTTACCGGATTCATACAAGCGATGACGAGATAGCAATATCTAATAACTATGTAAACATATAATTATAAGAAACATCTACTTACTGTTTTTCCATAATTCTACGTAGCATTCTATTAAGCTTACATTGGTGTTCATAGTGGAATGCGATTGAACGGATTCATCACAGTACTGCAGAGAAATCAAGCAGGTCTAAATCCATGTAATTCAAGGTAACCAAAACAAACATTCCCTAAGGGTTTTTCTAAAATTCTACGTTTAATTCTAATCAGTTTACAAAGGCACTCTTTATGGAAAGAGATTTACCGGATTCATACAAGCCATGACGAGATAGCAATATCTAATAACTGTGTAATCCTATATAATTATAACAAACATCTTCTTACTGTTTTTCCATAATTCTACGTAGCATTCTATTAAGCTTACATTGGTGTTCATAGTGGAAAGCGATTGATCGGATTCTTCACAGAAGAAATCACTGCGGAGAAATCAAGCAGGACTAAATCCATGTTATTCAAGGAAAGCATAACAAACAATCGCTCAGGGTTTTTCTAAAATTCTACGTTTAATTCTAATCAGTTTATAATGGCATTCTTTATAGAAAGAGATTTGTCGGATTCATAAAAGCGATGACGAGATAGCAATAGCTAGTAACTATGTAATCTTATATAATTATAACAAACATCTTCTTACTGTTTTTCCATAATTCTACGTAGCATTCTATTAAGCTTACATTGGTGTTCATAGTAGAAAGCGATTGAACGGATTCATTACAATACTGCAAAGAAATCAAGCAGGACTAAATCCATGTAATTCAGGGTAACCATAACAAATATTCGCTATTTTTCTAAAATTCTCCGTTTAATTCTAATCAGTTTACAATGGCACTCTTTATAGTAAGAGATTTATCGGATTCATACAAGCAATGACGAGATAGCAATATCTAATAACTATGTAATCTTATATAATTATAACAAACATCTACTTACTGTTTTTCCATAATTCTACGTAGTATTCTATTATGCTTATATTGGTGTTCATAGTGGAAAGCGATTAAACGGATTCATAACAGTACTGCAGAGAAATCAAGCAGGACTAAATCCATATAATTCAAGGTAACCATAACAAACATTCGCTAAAGGTTTTTGTAAAATTCTACGTTTAATTCTAATCAGTTTACAATGGCATTCTTTATGAAAAAGATTCATCGGATTCATACAAGCGATGATGAGAAAGCTATACGTAGTAACTATGAAATCTTATATAATTATAACAAACATCTTTTTACCTCGATGTACTGTTTTTCCATAATTCTACATAGCATTCTATTAAGCTTACATTGGTGTTCATAGTGGAAAGCGATTGAACGGATTCTTCACAGAAGAAATCACTGCAGAGAAATCAAGCAGGACTAAATCCATGTAATTCAAGGAACCATAACAAACATTCGCTAAGGGTTTTTCTAAAATTCTACGTTTAATTCTAATCAGTTTATAATGGCATTCTTTATAGAAAGAGATTTGTCGGATTCATACAAGCGATGACGAGATAGCAATAGCTAGTAATTATGTAATCTTATATAATTATAACAAACATCTTCTTACTGTTTTTCCATAATTCTACGTAGCATTCTATTAAGCTTACATTGGTGTTCATAGTAGAAAGCGATTGAACGGATTCATTACAATACTGCAAAGAAATCAAGCAGGACTAAATCCGCGTAATTCAGGGTAACCATAACAAATATTCACTAAGGGTTTTTCTAAAATTCTCCGTTTATTTCTAATCAGTTTACAATGGCACTCTTTATAGAAAGAGATTTATCGGATTCATACAAGCAATGACGAGATAGCAATATCTAATAACGATGTAATCTTATATAATTATAACAAACATCTACTTACTGTTTTTCCATAATTCTACGTAGCATTCTTTTAAGCTTACATTGGTGTTCATAGTGGAATGCGATTGAACGGATTCATCACAGTACTGCAGAGAAATCAAGCAGGTAATCCATGTAATTCAAGGTAACCAAAACAAACATTCGCTCAGGGTTTTTCTAAAATTCTACGTTTAATTCTAATCAGTTTACAATGGCATTCTTTATGGAAACAGATTTATCGGATTCATACAAGTGATGAGGAGATAGCAATACCTTGTAACTATGTAATCTTACATAATTATAACAAACATCTACTTACTGTTTTTCCATAATTCTACGTAGCATTCTATTAAGCTTACATTGGTTTCCATAGTGGAAAGCGATAAATCGGATATATAACAGTATTGCAGAGTAATCAAGCAGGTCTAAATCCATGTAATTCAAGGTAACCATAACAAACATTCCCTAAGGGTTTTTCTAAAATTCTACATTTAATTCTAATCAGTTTACAAAGGCACTCTTTATGGAAAGAGATTTACCGGATTCATACAAGCCATGACGAGATAGCAATATCTAATAACTGTGTAATCCTATATAATTATAACAAACATCTTCTTACTGTTTTTCCATAATTCTACGTAGCATTCTTTTAAGCTTACATTGGTGTTCATAGTGGAATGCGATTGAACGGATTCATCACAGTACTGCAGAGAAATCAAGCAGGTCTAAATCCATGTAATTCAAGGTAACCAAAACAAACATTCGCTCAGGGTTTTTCTAAAATTCTACGTTTAATTCTAATCAGTTTACAATGGCACTCTTTATAGAAAGAGATTTATCGGATTCATACAAGCAATGACGAGATAGCAATATCTAATAACGATGTAATCTTATATAATTATAACAAACATGTACTTACTGTTTTTCCATAATTCTACGTAGCATTCTTTTAAGCTTACATTGGTGTTCATAGTGGAATGCGATTGAACGGATTCATCACAGTACTGCAGAGAAATCAAGCAGGTCTAAATCCATGTAATTCAAGGTAACCAAAACAAACATTCGCTCAGGGTTTTTCTAAAATTCTACGTTTAATTCTAATCAGTTTACAATGGCATTCTTTATGGAAACAGATTTATCGGATTCATACAAGTGATGAGGAGATAGCAATACCTTGTAACTATGTAATCTTACATAATTATAACAAACATCTACTTACTGTTTTTCCATAATTCTACGTAGCATTCTATTAAGCTTACATTGGTTTCCATAGTGGAAAGCGATAAATCGGATATATAACAGTATTGCAGAGTAATCAAGCAGGTCTAAATCCATGTAATTCAAGGTAACCATAACAAACATTCCCTAAGGGTTTTTCTAAAATTCTACATTTAGTTCTAATCAGTTTACAAAGGCACTCTTTATGGAAAGAGATTTACCGGATTCATACAAGCCATGACGAGATAGCAATATCTAATAACTGTGTAATCCTATATAATTATAACAAACATCTTCTTACTGTTTTTCCATAATTCTACGTAGCATTCTTTTAAGCTTACATTGGTGTTCATAGTGGAATGCGATTGAACGGATTCATCACAGTACTGCAGAGAAATCAAGCAGGTCTAAATCCATGTAATTCAAGGTAACCAAAACAAACATTCGCTCAGGGTTTTTCTAAAATTCTACGTTTAATTCTAATCAGTTTACAATGGCACTCTTTATAGAAAGAGATTTATCGGATTCATACAAGCAATGACGAGATAGCAATATCTAATAACGATGTAATCTTATATAATTATAACAAACATCTACTTACTGTTTTTCCATAATTCTACGTAGCATTCTTTTAAGCTTACATTGGTGTTCATAGTGGAATGCGATTGAACGGATTCATCACAGTACTGCAGAGAAATCAAGCAGGTCTAAATCCATGTAATTCAAGGTAACCAAAACAAACATTCGCTCAGGGTTTTTCTAAAATTCTACGTTTAATTCTAATCAGTTTACAATGGCATTCTTTATGGAAACAGATTTATCGGATTCATACAAGTGATGAGGAGATAGCAATACCTTGTAACTATGTAATCTTACATAATTATAACAAACATCTACTTACTGTTTTTCCATAATTCTACGTAGCATTCTATTAAGCTTACATTGGTGTCCATAGTGGAAAGCGATAAATCGGATATATAACAGTATTGCAGAGTAATCAAGCAGGTCTAAATCCATGTAATTCAAGGTAACCATAACAAACATTCGCTAAGGGTTTTTCTAAAATTCTACGTTTAATTCTAATCAGTTTACAAAGGCACTCTTTATGGAAAGAGATTTACCGGATTCATACAAGCGATGACGAGATAGCAATATCTAATAACTATGTAAACATATAATTATAAGAAACATCTACTTACTGTTTTTCCATAATTCTACGTAGCATTCTATTAAGCTTACATTGGTGTTCATAGTGGAATGCGATTGAACGGATTCATCACAGTACTGCAGAGAAATCAAGCAGGTCTAAATCCATGTAATTCAAGGTAACCAAAACAAACATTCCCTAAGGGTTTTTCTAAAATTCTACGTTTAATTCTAATCAGTTTACAAAGGCACTCTTTATGGAAAGAGATTTACCGGATTCATACAAGCCATGACGAGATAGCAATATCTAATAACTGTGTAATCCTATATAATTATAACAAACATCTTTTTACTGTTTTTCCATAATTCTACGTAGCATTCTATTAAGCTTACATTGGTGTTCATAGTGGAAAGCGATTGATCGGATTCTTCACAGAAGAAATCACTGCGGAGAAATCAAGCAGGACTAAATCCATGTTATTCAAGGAAAGCATAACAAACAATCGCTCAGGGTTTTTCTAAAATTCTACGTTTAATTCTAATCAGTTTATAATGGCATTCTTTATAGAAAGAGATTTGTCGGATTCATAAAAGCGATGACGAGATAGCAATAGCTAGTAACTATGTAATCTTATATAATTATAACAAACATCTTCTTACTGTTTTTCCATAATTCTACGTAACATTCTATTAAGCTTACATTGGTGTTCATAGTAGAAAGCGATTGAACGGATTCATTACAATACTGCAAAGAAATCAAGCAGGACTAAATCCATGTAATTCAGGGTAACCATAACAAATATTCGCTGTTTTTCTAAAATTCTCCGTTTAATTCTAATCAGTTTACAATGGCACTCTTTATAGTAAGAGATTTATCGGATTCATACAAGCAATGACGAGATAGCAATATCTAATAACTATGTAATCTTATATAATTATAACAAACATCTACTTACTGTTTTTCCATAATTCTACGTAGTATTCTATTATGCTTATATTGGTGTTCATAGTGGAAAGCGATTAAACGGATTCATAACAGTACTGCAGAGAAATCAAGCAGGACTAAATCCATATAATTCAAGGTAACCATAACAAACATTCGCTAAAGGTTTTTGTAAAATTCTACGTTTAATTCTAATCAGTTTACAATGGCATTCTTTATGAAAAAGATTCATCGGATTCATACAAGCGATGATGAGAAAGCTATACGTAGTAACTATGAAATCTTATATAATTATAACAAACATCTTTTTACCTCGATGTACTGTTTTTCCATAATTCTACATAGCATTCTATTAAGCTTACATTGGTGTTCATAGTGGAAAGCGATTGAACGGATTCTTCACAGAAGAAATCACTGCAGAGAAATCAAGCAGGACTAAATCCATGTAATTCAAGGAACCATAACAAACATTCGCTAAGGGTTTTTCTAAAATTCTACGTTTAATTCTAATCAGTTTATAATGGCATTCTTTATAGAAAGAGATTTGTCGGATTCATACAAGCGATGACGAGATAGCAATAGCTAGTAATTATGTAATCTTATATAATTATAACAAACATCTTCTTACTGTTTTTCCATAATTCTACGTAGCATTCTATTAAGCTTACATTGGTGTTCATAGTAGAAAGCGATTGAACGGATTCATTACAATACTGCAAAGAAATCAAGCAGGACTAAATCCGCGTAATTCAGGGTAACCATAACAAATATTCACTAAGGGTTTTTCTAAAATTCTCCGTTTATTTCTAATCAGTTTACAATGGCACTCTTTATAGAAAGAGATTTATCGGATTCATACAAGCAATGACGAGATAGCAATATCTAATAACGATGTAATCTTATATAATTATAACAAACATCTACTTACTGTTTTTCCATAATTCTACGTAGCATTCTTTTAAGCTTACATTGGTGTTCATAGTGGAATGCGATTGAACGGATTCATCACAGTACTGCAGAGAAATCAAGCAGGTCTAAATCCATGTAATTCAAGGTAACCAAAACAAACATTCGCTCAGGGTTTTTCTAAAATTCTACGTTTAATTCTAATCAGTTTACAATGGCATTCTTTATGGAAACAGATTTATCGGATTCATACAAGTGATGAGGAGATAGCAATACCTTGTAACTATGTAATCTTACATAATTATAACAAACATCTACTTACTGTTTTTCCATAATTCTACGTAGCATTCTATTAAGCTTACATTGGTTTCCATAGTGGAAAGCGATAAATCGGATATATAACAGTATTGCAGAGTAATCAAGCAGGTCTAAATCCATGTAATTCAAGGTAACCATAACACACATTCCCTAAGGGTTTTTCTAAAATTCTACATTTAATTCTAATCAGTTTACAAAGGCACTCTTTATGGAAAGAGATTTACCGGATTCATACAAGCCATGACGAGATAGCAATATCTAATAACTGTGTAATCCTATATAATTATAACAAACATCTTCTTACTGTTTTTCCATAATTCTACGTAGCATTCTTTTAAGCTTACATTGGTGTTCATAGTGGAATGCGATTGAACGGATTCATCACAGTACTGCAGAGAAATCAAGCAGGTCTAAATCCATGTAATTCAAGGTAACCAAAACAAACATTCGCTCAGGGTTTTTCTAAAATTCTACGTTTAATTCTAATCAGTTTACAATGGCATTCTTTATGGAAACAGATTTATCGGATTCATACAAGTGATGAGGAGATAGCAATACCTTGTAACTATGTAATCTTACATAATTATAACAAACATCTACTTACTGTTTTTCCATAATTCTACGTAGCATTCTATTAAGCTTACATTGGTTTCCATAGTGGAAAGCGATAAATCGGATATATAACAGTATTGCAGAGTAATCAAGCAGGTCTAAATCCATGTAATTCAAGGTAACCATAACAAACATTCCCTAAGGGTTTTTCTAAAATTCTACATTTAATTCTAATCAGTTTACAAAGGCACTCTTTATGGAAAGAGATTTACCGGATTCATACAAGCCATGACGAGATAGCAATATCTAATAACTGTGTAATCCTATATAATTATAACAAACATCTTCTTACTGTTTTTCCATAATTCTACGTAGCATTCTATTAAGCTTACATTGGTGTTCATAGTAGAAAGCGATTGATCGGATTCTTCACAGAAGAAATCACTGCGGAGAAATCAAGCAGGACTAAATCCATGTAATTCAAGGAAAGCATAACAAAGAATCGCTCAGGGTTTTTCTAAAATTCTACGTTTAATTCTAATCAGTTTATAATGGCATTCTTTATAGAAAGAGATTTGTCGGATTCATAAAAGCGATGACGAGATAGCAATAGCTAGTAACTATGTAATCTTATATAATTATAACAAACATCTTCTTACTGTTTTTCCATAATTCTACGTAGCATTCTATTAAGCTTACATTGGTGTTCATAGTAGAAAGCGATTGAACGGATTCATTACAATACTGCAAAGAAATCAAGCAGGACTAAATCCACGTAATTCAGGGTAACCATAACAAATATTCGCTGTTTTTCTAAAATTCTCCGTTTAATTCTAATCAGTTTACAATGGCACTCTTTATAGAAAGAGATTTATCGGATTCATACAAGCAATGACGAGATAGCAATATCTAATAACTATGTAATCTTATATAATTATAACAAACATCTACTTACTGTTTTTCCATAATTCTACGTAGTATTCTATTATGCTTACATTGGTGTTCATAGTGGAAAGCGATTAAACGGATTCATAACAGTACTGCAGAGAAATCAAGCAGGACTAAATCCATATAATTCAAGGTAACCATAACAAACATTCGCTAAAGGTTTTTGTAAAATTCTACGTTTAATTCTAATCAGTTTACAATGGCATTCTTTATGAAAAAGATTCATCGGATTCATACAAGCGATGATGAGAAAGCAATACGTAGTAACTATGAAATCTTATATAATTATAACAAACATCTTTTTACCTCGATGTACTGTTTTTCCATAATTCTACGTAGCATTCTATTAAGCTTACATTGGTGTTCATAGTAGAAAGCGATTGAACGGATTCATTACAATACTGCAAAGAAATCAAGCAGGACTAAATCCGCGTAATTCAGGGTAACCATAACAAATATTCACTAAGGGTTTTTCTAAAATTCTCCGTTTAATTCTAATCAGTTTACAATGGCACTCTTTATAGAAAGAGATTTATCGGATTCATACAAGCAATGACGAGATAGCAATATCTAATAACGATGTAATCTTATATAATTATAACAAACATCTACTTATTGTTTTTCCATAATTCTACGTAGCATTCTTTTAAGCTTACATTGGTGTTCATAGTGGAATGCGATTGAACGGATTCATCACAGTACTGCAGAGAAATCAAGCAGGTCTAAATCCATGTAATTCAAGGTAACCAAAACAAACATTCGCTCAGGGTTTTTCTAAAATTCTACGTTTAATTCTAATCAGTTTACAATGGCATTCTTTATGGAAACAGATTTATCGGATTCATACAAGTGATGAGGAGATAGCAATACCTTGTAACTATGTAATCTTACATAATTATAACAAACATCTACTTACTGTTTTTCCATAATTCTACGTAGCATTCTATTAAGCTTACATTGGTGTCCATAGTGGAAAGCGATAAATCGGATATATAACAGTATTGCAGAGTAATCAAGCAGGTCTAAATCCATGTAATTCAAGGTAACCATAACAAACATTCGCTAAGGGTTTTTCTAAAATTCTACGTTTAATTCTAATCAGTTTACAAAGGCACTCTTTATGGAAAGAGATTTACCGGATTCATACAAGCGATGACGAGATAGCAATATCTAATAACTATGTAAACATATAATTATAAGAAACATCTACTTACTGTTTTTCCATAATTCTACGTAGCATTCTATTAAGCTTACATTGGTGTTCATAGTGGAATGCGATTGAACGGATTCATCACAGTACTGCAGAGAAATCAAGCAGGTCTAAATCCATGTAATTCAAGGTAACCAAAACAAACATTCCCTAAGGGTTTTTCTAAAATTCTACGTTTAATTCTAATCAGTTTACAAAGGCACTCTTTATGGAAAGAGATTTACCGGATTCATACAAGCCATGACGAGATAGCAATATCTAATAACTGTGTAATCCTATATAATTATAACAAACATCTTCTTACTGTTTTTCCATAATTCTACGTAGCATTCTATTAAGCTTACATTGGTGTTCATAGTGGAAAGCGATTGATCGGATTCTTCACAGAAGAAATCACTGCGGAGAAATCAAGCAGGACTAAATCCATGTTATTCAAGGAAAGCATAACAAACAATCGCTCAGGGTTTTTCTAAAATTCTACGTTTAATTCTAATCAGTTTATAATGGCATTCTTTATAGAAAGAGATTTGTCGGATTCATAAAAGCGATGACGAGATAGCAATAGCTAGTAACTATGTAATCTTATATAATTATAACAAACATCTTCTTACTGTTTTTCCATAATTCTACGTAGCATTCTATTAAGCTTACATTGGTGTTCATAGTAGAAAGCGATTGAACGGATTCATTACAATACTGCAAAGAAATCAAGCAGGACTAAATCCATGTAATTCAGGGTAACCATAACAAATATTCGCTGTTTTTCTAAAATTCTCCGTTTAATTCTAATCAGTTTACAATGGCACTCTTTATAGTAAGAGATTTATCGGATTCATACAAGCAATGACGAGATAGCAATATCTAATAACTATGTAATCTTATATAATTATAACAAACATCTACTTACTGTTTTTCCATAATTCTACGTAGTATTCTATTATGCTTATATTGGTGTTCATAGTGGAAAGCGATTAAACGGATTCATAACAGTACTGCAGAGAAATCAAGCAGGACTAAATCCATATAATTCAAGGTAACCATAACAAACATTCGCTAAAGGTTTTTGTAAAATTCTACGTTTAATTCTAATCAGTTTACAATGGCATTCTTTATGAAAAAGATTCATCGGATTCATACAAGCGATGATGAGAAAGCTATACGTAGTAACTATGAAATCTTATATAATTATAACAAACATCTTTTTACCTCGATGTACTGTTTTTCCATAATTCTACATAGCATTCTATTAAGCTTACATTGGTGTTCATAGTGGAAAGCGATTGAACGGATTCTTCACAGAAGAAATCACTGCAGAGAAATCAAGCAGGACTAAATCCATGTAATTCAAGGAACCATAACAAACATTCGCTAAGGGTTTTTCTAAAATTCTACGTTTAATTCTAATCAGTTTATAATGGCATTCTTTATAGAAAGAGATTTGTCGGATTCATACAAGCGATGACGAGATAGCAATAGCTAGTAATTATGTAATCTTATATAATTATAACAAACATCTTCTTACTGTTTTTCCATAATTCTACGTAGCATTCTATTAAGCTTACATTGGTGTTCATAGTAGAAAGCGATTGAACGGATTCATTACAATACTGCAAAGAAATCAAGCAGGACTAAATCCGCGTAATTCAGGGTAACCATAACAAATATTCACTAAGGGTTTTTCTAAAATTCTCCGTTTATTTCTAATCAGTTTACAATGGCACTCTTTATAGAAAGAGATTTATCGGATTCATACAAGCAATGACGAGATAGCAATATCTAATAACGATGTAATCTTATATAATTATAACAAACATCTACTTACTGTTTTTCCATAATTCTACGTAGCATTCTTTTAAGCTTACATTGGTGTTCATAGTGGAATGCGATTGAACGGATTCATCACAGTACTGCAGAGAAATCAAGCAGGTCTAAATCCATGTAATTCAAGGTAACCAAAACAAACATTCGCTCAGGGTTTTTCTAAAATTCTACGTTTAATTCTAATCAGTTTACAATGGCATTCTTTATGGAAACAGATTTATCGGATTCATACAAGTGATGAGGAGATAGCAATACCTTGTAACTATGTAATCTTACATAATTATAACAAACATCTACTTACTGTTTTTCCATAATTCTACGTAGCATTCTATTAAGCTTACATTGGTTTCCATAGTGGAAAGCGATAAATCGGATATATAACAGTATTGCAGAGTAATCAAGCAGGTCTAAATCCATGTAATTCAAGGTAACCATAACAAACATTCCCTAAGGGTTTTTCTAAAATTCTACATTTAATTCTAATCAGTTTACAAAGGCACTCTTTATGGAAAGAGATTTACCGGATTCATACAAGCCATGACGAGATAGCAATATCTAATAACTGTGTAATCCTATATAATTATAACAAACATCTTCTTACTGTTTTTCCATAATTCTACGTAGCATTCTTTTAAGCTTACATTGGTGTTCATAGTGGAATGCGATTGAACGGATTCATCACAGTACTGCAGAGAAATCAAGCAGGTCTAAATCCATGTAATTCAAGGTAACCAAAACAAACATTCGCTCAGGGTTTTTCTAAAATTCTACGTTTAATTCTAATCAGTTTACAATGGCACTCTTTATAGAAAGAGATTTATCGGATTCATACAAGCAATGACGAGATAGCAATATCTAATAACGATGTAATCTTATATAATTATAACAAACATCTACTTACTGTTTTTCCATAATTCTACGTAGCATTCTTTTAAGCTTACATTGGTGTTCATAGTGGAATGCGATTGAACGGATTCATCACAGTACTGCAGAGAAATCAAGCAGGTCTAAATCCATGTAATTCAAGGTAACCAAAACAAACATTCGCTCAGGGTTTTTCTAAAATTCTACGTTTAATTCTAATCAGTTTACAATGGCATTCTTTATGGAAACAGATTTATCGGATTCATACAAGTGATGAGGAGATAGCAATACCTTGTAACTATGTAATCTTACATAATTATAACAAACATCTACTTACTGTTTTTCCATAATTCTACGTAGCATTCTATTAAGCTTACATTGGTTTCCATAGTGGAAAGCGATAAATCGGATATATAACAGTATTGCAGAGTAATCAAGCAGGTCTAAATCCATGTAATTCAAGGTAACCATAACAAACATTCCCTAAGGGTTTTTCTAAAATTCTACATTTAATTCTAATCAGTTTACAAAGGCACTCTTTATGGAAAGAGATTTACCGGATTCATACAAGCCATGACGAGATAGCAATATCTAATAACTGTGTAATCCTATATAATTATAACAAACATCTTCTTACTGTTTTTCCATAATTCTACGTAGCATTCTTTTAAGCTTACATTGGTGTTCATAGTGGAATGCGATTGAACGGATTCATCACAGTACTGCAGAGAAATCAAGCAGGTCTAAATCCATGTAATTCAAGGTAACCAAAACAAACATTCGCTCAGGGTTTTTCTAAAATTCTACGTTTAATTCTAATCAGTTTACAATGGCACTCTTTATAGAAAGAGATTTATCGGATTCATACAAGCAATGACGAGATAGCAATATCTAATAACGATGTAATCTTATATAATTATAACAAACATCTACTTACTGTTTTTCCATAATTCTACGTAGCATTCTTTTAAGCTTACATTGGTGTTCATAGTGGAATGCGATTGAACGGATTCATCACAGTACTGCAGAGAAATCAAGCAGGTCTAAATCCATGTAATTCAAGGTAACCAAAACAAACATTCGCTCAGGGTTTTTCTAAAATTCTACGTTTAATTCTAATCAGTTTACAATGGCATTCTTTATGGAAACAGATTTATCGGATTCATACAAGTGATGAGGAGATAGCAATACCTTGTAACTATGTAATCTTACATAATTATAACAAACATCTACTTACTGTTTTTCCATAATTCTACGTAGCATTCTATTAAGCTTACATTGGTGTCCATAGTGGAAAGCGATAAATCGGATATATAACAGTATTGCAGAGTAATCAAGCAGGTCTAAATCCATGTAATTCAAGGTAACCATAACAAACATTCGCTAAGGGTTTTTCTAAAATTCTACGTTTAATTCTAATCAGTTTACAAAGGCACTCTTTATGGAAAGAGATTTACCGGATTCATACAAGCGATGACGAGATAGCAATATCTAATAACTATGTAAACATATAATTATAAGAAACATCTACTTACTGTTTTTCCATAATTCTACGTAGCATTCTATTAAGCTTACATTGGTGTTCATAGTGGAATGCGATTGAACGGATTCATCACAGTACTGCAGAGAAATCAAGCAGGTCTAAATCCATGTAATTCAAGGTAACCAAAACAAACATTCCCTAAGGGTTTTTCTAAAATTCTACGTTTAATTCTAATCAGTTTACAAAGGCACTCTTTATGGAAAGAGATTTACCGGATTCATACAAGCCATGACGAGATAGCAATATCTAATAACTGTGTAATCCTATATAATTATAACAAACATCTTTTTACTGTTTTTCCATAATTCTACGTAGCATTCTATTAAGCTTACATTGGTGTTCATAGTGGAAAGCGATTGATCGGATTCTTCACAGAAGAAATCACTGCGGAGAAATCAAGCAGGACTAAATCCATGTTATTCAAGGAAAGCATAACAAACAATCGCTCAGGGTTTTTCTAAAATTCTACGTTTAATTCTAATCAGTTTATAATGGCATTCTTTATAGAAAGAGATTTGTCGGATTCATAAAAGCGATGACGAGATAGCAATAGCTAGTAACTATGTAATCTTATATAATTATAACAAACATCTTCTTACTGTTTTTCCATAATTCTACGTAACATTCTATTAAGCTTACATTGGTGTTCATAGTAGAAAGCGATTGAACGGATTCATTACAATACTGCAAAGAAATCAAGCAGGACTAAATCCATGTAATTCAGGGTAACCATAACAAATATTCGCTGTTTTTCTAAAATTCTCCGTTTAATTCTAATCAGTTTACAATGGCACTCTTTATAGTAAGAGATTTATCGGATTCATACAAGCGATGATGAGAAAGCTATACGTAGTAACTATGAAATCTTATATAATTATAACAAACATCTTTTTACCTCGATGTACTGTTTTTCCATAATTCTACATAGCATTCTATTAAGCTTACATTGGTGTTCATAGTGGAAAGCGATTGAACGGATTCTTCACAGAAGAAATCACTGCAGAGAAATCAAGCAGGACTAAATCCATGTAATTCAAGGAACCATAACAAACATTCGCTAAGGGTTTTTCTAAAATTCTACGTTTAATTCTAATCAGTTTATAATGGCATTCTTTATAGAAAGAGATTTGTCGGATTCATACAAGCGATGACGAGATAGCAATAGCTAGTAATTATGTAATCTTATATAATTATAACAAACATCTTCTTACTGTTTTTCCATAATTCTACGTAGCATTCTATTAAGCTTACATTGGTGTTCATAGTAGAAAGCGATTGAACGGATTCATTACAATACTGCAAAGAAATCAAGCAGGACTAAATCCGCGTAATTCAGGGTAACCATAACAAATATTCACTAAGGGTTTTTCTAAAATTCTCCGTTTATTTCTAATCAGTTTACAATGGCACTCTTTATAGAAAGAGATTTATCGGATTCATACAAGCAATGACGAGATAGCAATATCTAATAACGATGTAATCTTATATAATTATAACAAACATCTACTTACTGTTTTTCCATAATTCTACGTAGCATTCTTTTAAGCTTACATTGGTGTTCATAGTGGAATGCGATTGAACGGATTCATCACAGTACTGCAGAGAAATCAAGCAGGTCTAAATCCATGTAATTCAAGGTAACCAAAACAAACATTCGCTCAGGGTTTTTCTAAAATTCTACGTTTAATTCTAATCAGTTTACAATGGCATTCTTTATGGAAACAGATTTATCGGATTCATACAAGTGATGAGGAGATAGCAATACCTTGTAACTATGTAATCTTACATAATTATAACAAACATCTACTTACTGTTTTTCCATAATTCTACGTAGCATTCTATTAAGCTTACATTGGTTTCCATAGTGGAAAGCGATAAATCGGATATATAACAGTATTGCAGAGTAATCAAGCAGGTCTAAATCCATGTAATTCAAGGTAACCATAACAAACATTCCCTAAGGGTTTTTCTAAAATTCTACATTTAATTCTAATCAGTTTACAAAGGCACTCTTTATGGAAAGAGATTTACCGGATTCATACAAGCCATGACGAGATAGCAATATCTAATAACTGTGTAATCCTATATAATTATAACAAACATCTTCTTACTGTTTTTCCATAATTCTACGTAGCATTCTATTAAGCTTACATTGGTGTTCATAGTAGAAAGCGATTGATCGGATTCTTCACAGAAGAAATCACTGCGGAGAAATCAAGCAGGACTAAATCCATGTAATTCAAGGAAAGCATAACAAACAATCGCTCAGGGTTTTTCTAAAATTCTACGTTTAATTCTAATCAGTTTATAATGGCATTCTTTATAGAAAGAGATTTGTCGGATTCATAAAAGCGATGACGAGATAGCAATAGCTAGTAACTATGTAATCTTATATAATTATAACAAACATCTTCTTACTGTTTTTCCATAATTCTACGTAGCATTCTATTAAGCTTACATTGGTGTTCATAGTAGAAAGCGATTGAACGGATTCATTACAATACTGCAAAGAAATCAAGCAGGACTAAATCCACGTAATTCAGGGTAACCATAACAAATATTCGCTGTTTTTCTAAAATTCTCCGTTTAATTCTAATCAGTTTACAATGGCACTCTTTATAGAAAGAGATTTATCGGATTCATACAAGCAATGACGAGATAGCAATATCTAATAACTATGTAATCTTATATAATTATAACAAACATCTACTTACTGTTTTTCCATAATTCTACGTAGTATTCTATTATGCTTACATTGGTGTTCATAGTGGAAAGCGATTAAACGGATTCATAACAGTACTGCAGAGAAATCAAGCAGGACTAAATCCATATAATTCAAGGTAACCATAACAAACATTCGCTAAAGGTTTTTGTAAAATTCTACGTTTAATTCTAATCAGTTTACAATGGCATTCTTTATGAAAAAGATTCATCGGATTCATACAAGCGATGATGAGAAAGCAATACGTAGTAACTATGAAATCTTATATAATTATAACAAACATCTTTTTACCTCGATGTACTGTTTTTCCATAATTCTACGTAGCATTCTATTAAGCTTACATTGGTGTTCATAGTAGAAAGCGATTGAACGGATTCATTACAATACTGCAAAGAAATCAAGCAGGACTAAATCCGCGTAATTCAGGGTAACCATAACAAATATTCACTAAGGGTTTTTCTAAAATTCTCCGTTTAATTCTAATCAGTTTACAATGGCACTCTTTATAGAAAGAGATTTATCGGATTCATACAAGCAATGACGAGATAGCAATATCTAATAACGATGTAATCTTATATAATTATAACAAACATCTACTTACTGTTTTTCCATAATTCTACGTAGCATTCTTTTAAGCTTACATTGGTGTTCATAGTGGAATGCGATTGAACGGATTCATCACAGTACTGCAGAGAAATCAAGCAGGTCTAAATCCATGTAATTCAAGGTAACCAAAACAAACATTCGCTCAGGGTTTTTCTAAAATTCTACGTTTAATTCTAATCAGTTTACAATGGCATTCTTTATGGAAACAGATTTATCGGATTCATACAAGTGATGAGGAGATAGCAATACCTTGTAACTATGTAATCTTACATAATTATAACAAACATCTACTTACTGTTTTTCCATAATTCTACGTAGCATTCTATTAAGCTTACATTGGTGTCCATAGTGGAAAGTGATAAATCGGATATATAACAGTATTGCAGAGTAATCAAGCAGGTCTAAATCCATGTAATTCAAGGTAACCATAACAAACATTCGCTAAGGGTTTTTCTAAAATTCTACGTTTAATTCTAATCAGTTTACAAAGGCACTCTTTATGGAAAGAGATTTACCGGATTCATACAAGCGATGACGAGATAGCAATATCTAATAACTATGTAAACATATAATTATAAGAAACATCTACTTACTGTTTTTCCATAATTCTACGTAGCATTCTATTAAGCTTACATTGGTGTTCATAGTGGAATGCGATTGAACGGATTCATCACAGTACTGCAGAGAAATCAAGCAGGTCTAAATCCATGTAATTCAAGGTAACCAAAACAAACATTCCCTAAGGGTTTTTCTAAAATTCTACGTTTAATTCTAATCAGTTTACAAAGGCACTCTTTATGGAAAGAGATTTACCGGATTCATACAAGCCATGACGAGATAGCAATATCTAATAACTGTGTAATCCTATATAATTATAACAAACATCTTCTTACTGTTTTTCCATAATTCTACGTAGCATTCTATTAAGCTTACATTGGTGTTCATAGTGGAAAGCGATTGATCGGATTCTTCACAGAAGAAATCACTGCGGAGAAATCAAGCAGGACTAAATCCATGTTATTCAAGGAAAGCATAACAAACAATCGCTCAGGGTTTTTCTAAAATTCTACGTTTAATTCTAATCAGTTTATAATGGCATTCTTTATAGAAAGAGATTTGTCGGATTCATAAAAGCGATGACGAGATAGCAATAGCTAGTAACTATGTAATCTTATATAATTATAACAAACATCTTCTTACTGTTTTTCCATAATTCTACGTAGCATTCTATTAAGCTTACATTGGTGTTCATAGTAGAAAGCGATTGAACGGATTCATTACAATACTGCAAAGAAATCAAGCAGGACTAAATCCATGTAATTCAGGGTAACCATAACAAATATTCGCTGTTTTTCTAAAATTCTCCGTTTAATTCTAATCAGTTTACAATGGCACTCTTTATAGTAAGAGATTTATCGGATTCATACAAGCAATGACGAGATAGCAATATCTAATAACTATGTAATCTTATATAATTATAACAAACATCTACTTACTGTTTTTCCATAATTCTACGTAGTATTCTATTATGCTTATATTGGTGTTCATAGTGGAAAGCGATTAAACGGATTCATAACAGTACTGCAGAGAAATCAAGCAGGACTAAATCCATATAATTCAAGGTAACCATAACAAACATTCGCTAAAGGTTTTTGTAAAATTCTACGTTTAATTCTAATCAGTTTACAATGGCATTCTTTATGAAAAAGATTCATCGGATTCATACAAGCGATGATGAGAAAGCTATACGTAGTAACTATGAAATCTTATATAATTATAACAAACATCTTTTTACCTCGATGTACTGTTTTTCCATAATTCTACATAGCATTCTATTAAGCTTACATTGGTGTTCATAGTGGAAAGCGATTGAACGGATTCTTCACAGAAGAAATCACTGCAGAGAAATCAAGCAGGACTAAATCCATGTAATTCAAGGAACCATAACAAACATTCGCTAAGGGTTTTTCTAAAATTCTACGTTTAATTCTAATCAGTTTATAATGGCATTCTTTATAGAAAGAGATTTGTCGGATTCATACAAGCGATGACGAGATAGCAATAGCTAGTAATTATGTAATCTTATATAATTATAACAAACATCTTCTTACTGTTTTTCCATAATTCTACGTAGCATTCTATTAAGCTTACATTGGTGTTCATAGTAGAAAGCGATTGAACGGATTCATTACAATACTGCAAAGAAATCAAGCAGGACTAAATCCGCGTAATTCAGGGTAACCATAACAAATATTCACTAAGGGTTTTTCTAAAATTCTCCGTTTATTTCTAATCAGTTTACAATGGCACTCTTTATAGAAAGAGATTTATCGGATTCATACAAGCAATGACGAGATAGCAATATCTAATAACGATGTAATCTTATATAATTATAACAAACATCTACTTACTGTTTTTCCATAATTCTACGTAGCATTCTTTTAAGCTTACATTGGTGTTCATAGTGGAATGCGATTGAACGGATTCATCACAGTACTGCAGAGAAATCAAGCAGGTCTAAATCCATGTAATTCAAGGTAACCAAAACAAACATTCGCTCAGGGTTTTTCTAAAATTCTACGTTTAATTCTAATCAGTTTACAATGGCATTCTTTATGGAAACAGATTTATCGGATTCATACAAGTGATGAGGAGATAGCAATACCTTGTAACTATGTAATCTTACATAATTATAACAAACATCTACTTACTGTTTTTCCATAATTCTACGTAGCATTCTATTAAGCTTACATTGGTTTCCATAGTGGAAAGCGATAAATCGGATATATAACAGTATTGCAGAGTAATCAAGCAGGTCTAAATCCATGTAATTCAAGGTAACCATAACAAACATTCCCTAAGGGTTTTTCTAAAATTCTACATTTAATTCTAATCAGTTTACAAAGGCACTCTTTATGGAAAGAGATTTACCGGATTCATACAAGCCATGACGAGATAGCAATATCTAATAACTGTGTAATCCTATATAATTATAACAAACATCTTCTTACTGTTTTTCCATAATTCTACGTAGCATTCTATTAAGCTTACATTGGTGTTCATAGTAGAAAGCGATTGATCGGATTCTTCACAGAAGAAATCACTGCGGAGAAATCAAGCAGGACTAAATCCATGTAATTCAAGGAAAGCATAACAAACAATCGCTCAGGGTTTTTCTAAAATTCTACGTTTAATTCTAATCAGTTTATAATGGCATTCTTTATAGAAAGAGATTTGTCGGATTCATAAAAGCGATGACGAGATAGCAATAGCTAGTAACTATGTAATCTTATATAATTATAACAAACATCTTCTTACTGTTTTTCCATAATTCTACGTAGCATTCTATTAAGCTTACATTGGTGTTCATAGTAGAAAGCGATTGAACGGATTCATTACAATACTGCAAAGAAATCAAGCAGGACTAAATCCACGTAATTCAGGGTAACCATAACAAATATTCGCTGTTTTTCTAAAATTCTCCGTTTAATTCTAATCAGTTTACAATGGCACTCTTTATAGAAAGAGATTTATCGGATTCATACAAGCAATGACGAGATAGCAATATCTAATAACTATGTAATCTTATATAATTATAACAAACATCTACTTACTGTTTTTCCATAATTCTACGTAGTATTCTATTATGCTTACATTGGTGTTCATAGTGGAAAGCGATTAAACGGATTCATAACAGTACTGCAGAGAAATCAAGCAGGACTAAATCCATATAATTCAAGGTAACCATAACAAACATTCGCTAAAGGTTTTTGTAAAATTCTACGTTTAATTCTAATCAGTTTACAATGGCATTCTTTATGAAAAAGATTCATCGGATTCATACAAGCGATGATGAGAAAGCAATACGTAGTAACTATGAAATCTTATATAATTATAACAAACATCTTTTTACCTCGATGTACTGTTTTTCCATAATTCTACGTAGCATTCTATTAAGCTTACATTGGTGTTCATAGTAGAAAGCGATTGAACGGATTCATTACAATACTGCAAAGAAATCAAGCAGGACTAAATCCGCGTAATTCAGGGTAACCATAACAAATATTCACTAAGGGTTTTTCTAAAATTCTCCGTTTAATTCTAATCAGTTTACAATGGCACTCTTTATAGAAAGAGATTTATCGGATTCATACAAGCAATGACGAGATAGCAATATCTAATAACGATGTAATCTTATATAATTATAACAAACATCTACTTACTGTTTTTCCATAATTCTACGTAGCATTCTTTTAAGCTTACATTGGTGTTCATAGTGGAATGCGATTGAACGGATTCATCACAGTACTGCAGAGAAATCAAGCAGGTCTAAATCCATGTAATTCAAGGTAACCAAAACAAACATTCGCTCAGGGTTTTTCTAAAATTCTACGTTTAATTCTAATCAGTTTACAATGGCATTCTTTATGGAAACAGATTTATCGGATTCATACAAGTGATGAGGAGATAGCAATACCTTGTAACTATGTAATCTTACATAATTATAACAAACATCTACTTACTGTTTTTCCATAATTCTACGTAGCATTCTATTAAGCTTACATTGGTGTCCATAGTGGAAAGTGATAAATCGGATATATAACAGTATTGCAGAGTAATCAAGCAGGTCTAAATCCATGTAATTCAAGGTAACCATAACAAACATTCGCTAAGGGTTTTTCTAAAATTCTACGTTTAATTCTAATCAGTTTACAAAGGCACTCTTTATGGAAAGAGATTTACCGGATTCATACAAGCGATGACGAGATAGCAATATCTAATAACTATGTAAACATATAATTATAAGAAACATCTACTTACTGTTTTTCCATAATTCTACGTAGCATTCTATTAAGCTTACATTGGTGTTCATAGTGGAATGCGATTGAACGGATTCATCACAGTACTGCAGAGAAATCAAGCAGGTCTAAATCCATGTAATTCAAGGTAACCAAAACAAACATTCCCTAAGGGTTTTTCTAAAATTCTACGTTTAATTCTAATCAGTTTACAAAGGCACTCTTTATGGAAAGAGATTTACCGGATTCATACAAGCCATGACGAGATAGCAATATCTAATAACTGTGTAATCCTATATAATTATAACAAACATCTTCTTACTGTTTTTCCATAATTCTACGTAGCATTCTATTAAGCTTACATTGGTGTTCATAGTGGAAAGCGATTGATCGGATTCTTCACAGAAGAAATCACTGCGGAGAAATCAAGCAGGACTAAATCCATGTTATTCAAGGAAAGCATAACAAACAATCGCTCAGGGTTTTTCTAAAATTCTACGTTTAATTCTAATCAGTTTATAATGGCATTCTTTATAGAAAGAGATTTGTCGGATTCATAAAAGCGATGACGAGATAGCAATAGCTAGTAACTATGTAATCTTATATAATTATAACAAACATCTTCTTACTGTTTTTCCATAATTCTACGTAGCATTCTATTAAGCTTACATTGGTGTTCATAGTAGAAAGCGATTGAACGGATTCATTACAATACTGCAAAGAAATCAAGCAGGACTAAATCCATGTAATTCAGGGTAACCATAACAAATATTCGCTGTTTTTCTAAAATTCTCCGTTTAATTCTAATCAGTTTACAATGGCACTCTTTATAGTAAGAGATTTATCGGATTCATACAAGCAATGACGAGATAGCAATATCTAATAACTATGTAATCTTATATAATTATAACAAACATCTACTTACTGTTTTTCCATAATTCTACGTAGTATTCTATTATGCTTATATTGGTGTTCATAGTGGAAAGCGATTAAACGGATTCATAACAGTACTGCAGAGAAATCAAGCAGGACTAAATCCATATAATTCAAGGTAACCATAACAAACATTCGCTAAAGGTTTTTGTAAAATTCTACGTTTAATTCTAATCAGTTTACAATGGCATTCTTTATGAAAAAGATTCATCGGATTCATACAAGCGATGATGAGAAAGCTATACGTAGTAACTATGAAATCTTATATAATTATAACAAACATCTTTTTACCTCGATGTACTGTTTTTCCATAATTCTACATAGCATTCTATTAAGCTTACATTGGTGTTCATAGTGGAAAGCGATTGAACGGATTCTTCACAGAAGAAATCACTGCAGAGAAATCAAGCAGGACTAAATCCATGTAATTCAAGGAACCATAACAAACATTCGCTAAGGGTTTTTCTAAAATTCTACGTTTAATTCTAATCAGTTTATAATGGCATTCTTTATAGAAAGAGATTTGTCGGATTCATACAAGCGATGACGAGATAGCAATAGCTAGTAATTATGTAATCTTATATAATTATAACAAACATCTTCTTACTGTTTTTCCATAATTCTACGTAGCATTCTATTAAGCTTACATTGGTGTTCATAGTAGAAAGCGATTGAACGGATTCATTACAATACTGCAAAGAAATCAAGCAGGACTAAATCCGCGTAATTCAGGGTAACCATAACAAATATTCACTAAGGGTTTTTCTAAAATTCTCCGTTTATTTCTAATCAGTTTACAATGGCACTCTTTATAGAAAGAGATTTATCGGATTCATACAAGCAATGACGAGATAGCAATATCTAATAACGATGTAATCTTATATAATTATAACAAACATCTACTTACTGTTTTTCCATAATTCTACGTAGCATTCTTTTAAGCTTACATTGGTGTTCATAGTGGAATGCGATTGAACGGATTCATCACAGTACTGCAGAGAAATCAAGCAGGTCTAAATCCATGTAATTCAAGGTAACCAAAACAAACATTCGCTCAGGGTTTTTCTAAAATTCTACGTTTAATTCTAATCAGTTTACAATGGCATTCTTTATGGAAACAGATTTATCGGATTCATACAAGTGATGAGGAGATAGCAATACCTTGTAACTATGTAATCTTACATAATTATAACAAACATCTACTTACTGTTTTTCCATAATTCTACGTAGCATTCTATTAAGCTTACATTGGTTTCCATAGTGGAAAGCGATAAATCGGATATATAACAGTATTGCAGAGTAATCAAGCAGGTCTAAATCCATGTAATTCAAGGTAACCATAACAAACATTCCCTAAGGGTTTTTCTAAAATTCTACATTTAATTCTAATCAGTTTACAAAGGCACTCTTTATGGAAAGAGATTTACCGGATTCATACAAGCCATGACGAGATAGCAATATCTAATAACTGTGTAATCCTATATAATTATAACAAACATCTTCTTACTGTTTTTCCATAATTCTACGTAGCATTCTTTTAAGCTTACATTGGTGTTCATAGTGGAATGCGATTGAACGGATTCATCACAGTACTGCAGAGAAATCAAGCAGGTCTAAATCCATGTAATTCAAGGTAACCAAAACAAACATTCGCTCAGGGTTTTTCTAAAATTCTACGTTTAATTCTAATCAGTTTACAATGGCACTCTTTATAGAAAGAGATTTATCGGATTCATACAAGCAATGACGAGATAGCAATATCTAATAACGATGTAATCTTATATAATTATAACAAACATCTACTTACTGTTTTTCCATAATTCTACGTAGCATTCTTTTAAGCTTACATTGGTGTTCATAGTGGAATGCGATTGAACGGATTCATCACAGTACTGCAGAGAAATCAAGCAGGTCTAAATCCATGTAATTCAAGGTAACCAAAACAAACATTCGCTCAGGGTTTTTCTAAAATTCTACGTTTAATTCTAATCAGTTTACAATGGCATTCTTTATGGAAACAGATTTATCGGATTCATACAAGTGATGAGGAGATAGCAATACCTTGTAACTATGTAATCTTACATAATTATAACAAACATCTACTTACTGTTTTTCCATAATTCTACGTAGCATTCTATTAAGCTTACATTGGTTTCCATAGTGGAAAGCGATAAATCGGATATATAACAGTATTGCAGAGTAATCAAGCAGGTCTAAATCCATGTAATTCAAGGTAACCATAACAAACATTCCCTAAGGGTTTTTCTAAAATTCTACATTTAATTCTAATCAGTTTACAAAGGCACTCTTTATGGAAAGAGATTTACCGGATTCATACAAGCCATGACGAGATAGCAATATCTAATAACTGTGTAATCCTATATAATTATAACAAACATCTTCTTACTGTTTTTCCATAATTCTACGTAGCATTCTATTAAGCTTACATTGGTGTTCATAGTAGAAAGCGATTGATCGGATTCTTCACAGAAGAAATCACTGCGGAGAAATCAAGCAGGACTAAATCCATGTAATTCAAGGAAAGCATAACAAACAATCGCTCAGGGTTTTTCTAAAATTCTACGTTTAATTCTAATCAGTTTATAATGGCATTCTTTATAGAAAGAGATTTGTCGGATTCATAAAAGCGATGACGAGATAGCAATAGCTAGTAACTATGTAATCTTATATAATTATAACAAACATCTTCTTACTGTTTTTCCATAATTCTACGTAGCATTCTATTAAGCTTACATTGGTGTTCATAGTAGAAAGCGATTGAACGGATTCATTACAATACTGCAAAGAAATCAAGCAGGACTAAATCCACGTAATTCAGGGTAACCATAACAAATATTCGCTGTTTTTCTAAAATTCTCCGTTTAATTCTAATCAGTTTACAATGGCACTCTTTATAGAAAGAGATTTATCGGATTCATACAAGCAATGACGAGATAGCAATATCTAATAACTATGTAATCTTATATAATTATAACAAACATCTACTTACTGTTTTTCCATAATTCTACGTAGTATTCTATTATGCTTACATTGGTGTTCATAGTGGAAAGCGATTAAACGGATTCATAACAGTACTGCAGAGAAATCAAGCAGGACTAAATCCATATAATTCAAGGTAACCATAACAAACATTCGCTAAAGGTTTTTGTAAAATTCTACGTTTAATTCTAATCAGTTTACAATGGCATTCTTTATGAAAAAGATTCATCGGATTCATACAAGCGATGATGAGAAAGCAATACGTAGTAACTATGAAATCTTATATAATTATAACAAACATCTTTTTACCTCGATGTACTGTTTTTCCATAATTCTACGTAGCATTCTATTAAGCTTACATTGGTGTTCATAGTAGAAAGCGATTGAACGGATTCATTACAATACTGCAAAGAAATCAAGCAGGACTAAATCCGCGTAATTCAGGGTAACCATAACAAATATTCACTAAGGGTTTTTCTAAAATTCTCCGTTTAATTCTAATCAGTTTACAATGGCACTCTTTATAGAAAGAGATTTATCGGATTCATACAAGCAATGACGAGATAGCAATATCTAATAACGATGTAATCTTATATAATTATAACAAACATCTACTTACTGTTTTTCCATAATTCTACGTAGCATTCTTTTAAGCTTACATTGGTGTTCATAGTGGAATGCGATTGAACGGATTCATCACAGTACTGCAGAGAAATCAAGCAGGTCTAAATCCATGTAATTCAAGGTAACCAAAACAAACATTCGCTCAGGGTTTTTCTAAAATTCTACGTTTAATTCTAATCAGTTTACAATGGCATTCTTTATGGAAACAGATTTATCGGATTCATACAAGTGATGAGGAGATAGCAATACCTTGTAACTATGTAATCTTACATAATTATAACAAACATCTACTTACTGTTTTTCCATAATTCTACGTAGCATTCTATTAAGCTTACATTGGTGTCCATAGTGGAAAGTGATAAATCGGATATATAACAGTATTGCAGAGTAATCAAGCAGGTCTAAATCCATGTAATTCAAGGTAACCATAACAAACATTCGCTAAGGGTTTTTCTAAAATTCTACGTTTAATTCTAATCAGTTTACAAAGGCACTCTTTATGGAAAGAGATTTACCGGATTCATACAAGCGATGACGAGATAGCAATATCTAATAACTATGTAAACATATAATTATAAGAAACATCTACTTACTGTTTTTCCATAATTCTACGTAGCATTCTATTAAGCTTACATTGGTGTTCATAGTGGAATGCGATTGAACGGATTCATCACAGTACTGCAGAGAAATCAAGCAGGTCTAAATCCATGTAATTCAAGGTAACCAAAACAAACATTCCCTAAGGGTTTTTCTAAAATTCTACGTTTAATTCTAATCAGTTTACAAAGGCACTCTTTATGGAAAGAGATTTACCGGATTCATACAAGCCATGACGAGATAGCAATATCTAATAACTGTGTAATCCTATATAATTATAACAAACATCTTCTTACTGTTTTTCCATAATTCTACGTAGCATTCTATTAAGCTTACATTGGTGTTCATAGTGGAAAGCGATTGATCGGATTCTTCACAGAAGAAATCACTGCGGAGAAATCAAGCAGGACTAAATCCATGTTATTCAAGGAAAGCATAACAAACAATCGCTCAGGGTTTTTCTAAAATTCTACGTTTAATTCTAATCAGTTTATAATGGCATTCTTTATAGAAAGAGATTTGTCGGATTCATAAAAGCGATGACGAGATAGCAATAGCTAGTAACTATGTAATCTTATATAATTATAACAAACATCTTCTTACTGTTTTTCCATAATTCTACGTAGCATTCTATTAAGCTTACATTGGTGTTCATAGTAGAAAGCGATTGAACGGATTCATTACAATACTGCAAAGAAATCAAGCAGGACTAAATCCATGTAATTCAGGGTAACCATAACAAATATTCGCTGTTTTTCTAAAATTCTCCGTTTAATTCTAATCAGTTTACAATGGCACTCTTTATAGTAAGAGATTTATCGGATTCATACAAGCAATGACGAGATAGCAATATCTAATAACTATGTAATCTTATATAATTATAACAAACATCTACTTACTGTTTTTCCATAATTCTACGTAGTATTCTATTATGCTTATATTGGTGTTCATAGTGGAAAGCGATTAAACGGATTCATAACAGTACTGCAGAGAAATCAAGCAGGACTAAATCCATATAATTCAAGGTAACCATAACAAACATTCGCTAAAGGTTTTTGTAAAATTCTACGTTTAATTCTAATCAGTTTACAATGGCATTCTTTATGAAAAAGATTCATCGGATTCATACAAGCGATGATGAGAAAGCTATACGTAGTAACTATGAAATCTTATATAATTATAACAAACATCTTTTTACCTCGATGTACTGTTTTTCCATAATTCTACATAGCATTCTATTAAGCTTACATTGGTGTTCATAGTGGAAAGCGATTGAACGGATTCTTCACAGAAGAAATCACTGCAGAGAAATCAAGCAGGACTAAATCCATGTAATTCAAGGAACCATAACAAACATTCGCTAAGGGTTTTTCTAAAATTCTACGTTTAATTCTAATCAGTTTATAATGGCATTCTTTATAGAAAGAGATTTGTCGGATTCATACAAGCGATGACGAGATAGCAATAGCTAGTAATTATGTAATCTTATATAATTATAACAAACATCTTCTTACTGTTTTTCCATAATTCTACGTAGCATTCTATTAAGCTTACATTGGTGTTCATAGTAGAAAGCGATTGAACGGATTCATTACAATACTGCAAAGAAATCAAGCAGGACTAAATCCGCGTAATTCAGGGTAACCATAACAAATATTCACTAAGGGTTTTTCTAAAATTCTCCGTTTATTTCTAATCAGTTTACAATGGCACTCTTTATAGAAAGAGATTTATCGGATTCATACAAGCAATGACGAGATAGCAATATCTAATAACGATGTAATCTTATATAATTATAACAAACATCTACTTACTGTTTTTCCATAATTCTACGTAGCATTCTTTTAAGCTTACATTGGTGTTCATAGTGGAATGCGATTGAACGGATTCATCACAGTACTGCAGAGAAATCAAGCAGGTCTAAATCCATGTAATTCAAGGTAACCAAAACAAACATTCGCTCAGGGTTTTTCTAAAATTCTACGTTTAATTCTAATCAGTTTACAATGGCATTCTTTATGGAAACAGATTTATCGGATTCATACAAGTGATGAGGAGATAGCAATACCTTGTAACTATGTAATCTTACATAATTATAACAAACATCTACTTACTGTTTTTCCATAATTCTACGTAGCATTCTATTAAGCTTACATTGGTTTCCATAGTGGAAAGCGATAAATCGGATATATAACAGTATTGCAGAGTAATCAAGCAGGTCTAAATCCATGTAATTCAAGGTAACCATAACAAACATTCCCTAAGGGTTTTTCTAAAATTCTACATTTAATTCTAATCAGTTTACAAAGGCACTCTTTATGGAAAGAGATTTACCGGATTCATACAAGCCATGACGAGATAGCAATATCTAATAACTGTGTAATCCTATATAATTATAACAAACATCTTCTTACTGTTTTTCCATAATTCTACGTAGCATTCTTTTAAGCTTACATTGGTGTTCATAGTGGAATGCGATTGAACGGATTCATCACAGTACTGCAGAGAAATCAAGCAGGTCTAAATCCATGTAATTCAAGGTAACCAAAACAAACATTCGCTCAGGGTTTTTCTAAAATTCTACGTTTAATTCTAATCAGTTTACAATGGCACTCTTTATAGAAAGAGATTTATCGGATTCATACAAGCAATGACGAGATAGCAATATCTAATAACGATGTAATCTTATATAATTATAACAAACATCTACTTACTGTTTTTCCATAATTCTACGTAGCATTCTTTTAAGCTTACATTGGTGTTCATAGTGGAATGCGATTGAACGGATTCATCACAGTACTGCAGAGAAATCAAGCAGGTCTAAATCCATGTAATTCAAGGTAACCAAAACAAACATTCGCTCAGGGTTTTTCTAAAATTCTACGTTTAATTCTAATCAGTTTACAATGGCATTCTTTATGGAAACAGATTTATCGGATTCATACAAGTGATGAGGAGATAGCAATACCTTGTAACTATGTAATCTTACATAATTATAACAAACATCTACTTACTGTTTTTCCATAATTCTACGTAGCATTCTATTAAGCTTACATTGGTTTCCATAGTGGAAAGCGATAAATCGGATATATAACAGTATTGCAGAGTAATCAAGCAGGTCTAAATCCATGTAATTCAAGGTAACCATAACAAACATTCCCTAAGGGTTTTTCTAAAATTCTACATTTAATTCTAATCAGTTTACAAAGGCACTCTTTATGGAAAGAGATTTACCGGATTCATACAAGCCATGACGAGATAGCAATATCTAATAACTGTGTAATCCTATATAATTATAACAAACATCTTCTTACTGTTTTTCCATAATTCTACGTAGCATTCTTTTAAGCTTACATTGGTGTTCATAGTGGAATGCGATTGAACGGATTCATCACAGTACTGCAGAGAAATCAAGCAGGTCTAAATCCATGTAATTCAAGGTAACCAAAACAAACATTCGCTCAGGGTTTTTCTAAAATTCTACGTTTAATTCTAATCAGTTTACAATGGCACTCTTTATAGAAAGAGATTTATCGGATTCATACAAGCAATGACGAGATAGCAATATCTAATAACGATGTAATCTTATATAATTATAACAAACATCTACTTACTGTTTTTCCATAATTCTACGTAGCATTCTTTTAAGCTTACATTGGTGTTCATAGTGGAATGCGATTGAACGGATTCATCACAGTACTGCAGAGAAATCAAGCAGGTCTAAATCCATGTAATTCAAGGTAACCAAAACAAACATTCGCTCAGGGTTTTTCTAAAATTCTACGTTTAATTCTAATCAGTTTACAATGGCATTCTTTATGGAAACAGATTTATCGGATTCATACAAGTGATGAGGAGATAGCAATACCTTGTAACTATGTAATCTTACATAATTATAACAAACATCTACTTACTGTTTTTCCATAATTCTACGTAGCATTCTATTAAGCTTACATTGGTGTCCATAGTGGAAAGCGATAAATCGGATATATAACAGTATTGCAGAGTAATCAAGCAGGTCTAAATCCATGTAATTCAAGGTAACCATAACAAACATTCGCTAAGGGTTTTTCTAAAATTCTACGTTTAATTCTAATCAGTTTACAAAGGCACTCTTTATGGAAAGAGATTTACCGGATTCATACAAGCGATGACGAGATAGCAATATCTAATAACTATGTAAACATATAATTATAAGAAACATCTACTTACTGTTTTTCCATAATTCTACGTAGCATTCTATTAAGCTTACATTGGTGTTCATAGTGGAATGCGATTGAACGGATTCATCACAGTACTGCAGAGAAATCAAGCAGGTCTAAATCCATGTAATTCAAGGTAACCAAAACAAACATTCCCTAAGGGTTTTTCTAAAATTCTACGTTTAATTCTAATCAGTTTACAAAGGCACTCTTTATGGAAAGAGATTTACCGGATTCATACAAGCCATGACGAGATAGCAATATCTAATAACTGTGTAATCCTATATAATTATAACAAACATCTTCTTACTGTTTTTCCATAATTCTACGTAGCATTCTATTAAGCTTACATTGGTGTTCATAGTGGAAAGCGATTGATCGGATTCTTCACAGAAGAAATCACTGCGGAGAAATCAAGCAGGACTAAATCCATGTTATTCAAGGAAAGCATAACAAACAATCGCTCAGGGTTTTTCTAAAATTCTACGTTTAATTCTAATCAGTTTATAATGGCATTCTTTATAGAAAGAGATTTGTCGGATTCATAAAAGCGATGACGAGATAGCAATAGCTAGTAACTATGTAATCTTATATAATTATAACAAACATCTTCTTACTGTTTTTCCATAATTCTACGTAGCATTCTATTAAGCTTACATTGGTGTTCATAGTAGAAAGCGATTGAACGGATTCATTACAATACTGCAAAGAAATCAAGCAGGACTAAATCCATGTAATTCAGGGTAACCATAACAAATATTCGCTGTTTTTCTAAAATTCTCCGTTTAATTCTAATCAGTTTACAATGGCACTCTTTATAGTAAGAGATTTATCGGATTCATACAAGCAATGACGAGATAGCAATATCTAATAACTATGTAATCTTATATAATTATAACAAACATCTACTTACTGTTTTTCCATAATTCTACGTAGTATTCTATTATGCTTATATTGGTGTTCATAGTGGAAAGCGATTAAACGGATTCATAACAGTACTGCAGAGAAATCAAGCAGGACTAAATCCATATAATTCAAGGTAACCATAACAAACATTCGCTAAAGGTTTTTGTAAAATTCTACGTTTAATTCTAATCAGTTTACAATGGCATTCTTTATGAAAAAGATTCATCGGATTCATACAAGCGATGATGAGAAAGCTATACGTAGTAACTATGAAATCTTATATAATTATAACAAACATCTTTTTACCTCGATGTACTGTTTTTCCATAATTCTACATAGCATTCTATTAAGCTTACATTGGTGTTCATAGTGGAAAGCGATTGAACGGATTCTTCACAGAAGAAATCACTGCAGAGAAATCAAGCAGGACTAAATCCATGTAATTCAAGGAACCATAACAAACATTCGCTAAGGGTTTTTCTAAAATTCTACGTTTAATTCTAATCAGTTTATAATGGCATTCTTTATAGAAAGAGATTTGTCGGATTCATACAAGCGATGACGAGATAGCAATAGCTAGTAATTATGTAATCTTATATAATTATAACAAACATCTTCTTACTGTTTTTCCATAATTCTACGTAGCATTCTATTAAGCTTACATTGGTGTTCATAGTAGAAAGCGATTGAACGGATTCATTACAATACTGCAAAGAAATCAAGCAGGACTAAATCCGCGTAATTCAGGGTAACCATAACAAATATTCACTAAGGGTTTTTCTAAAATTCTCCGTTTATTTCTAATCAGTTTACAATGGCACTCTTTATAGAAAGAGATTTATCGGATTCATACAAGCAATGACGAGATAGCAATATCTAATAACGATGTAATCTTATATAATTATAACAAACATCTACTTACTGTTTTTCCATAATTCTACGTAGCATTCTTTTAAGCTTACATTGGTGTTCATAGTGGAATGCGATTGAACGGATTCATCACAGTACTGCAGAGAAATCAAGCAGGTCTAAATCCATGTAATTCAAGGTAACCAAAACAAACATTCGCTCAGGGTTTTTCTAAAATTCTACGTTTAATTCTAATCAGTTTACAATGGCATTCTTTATGGAAACAGATTTATCGGATTCATACAAGTGATGAGGAGATAGCAATACCTTGTAACTATGTAATCTTACATAATTATAACAAACATCTACTTACTGTTTTTCCATAATTCTACGTAGCATTCTATTAAGCTTACATTGGTTTCCATAGTGGAAAGCGATAAATCGGATATATAACAGTATTGCAGAGTAATCAAGCAGGTCTAAATCCATGTAATTCAAGGTAACCATAACAAACATTCCCTAAGGGTTTTTCTAAAATTCTACATTTAATTCTAATCAGTTTACAAAGGCACTCTTTATGGAAAGAGATTTACCGGATTCATACAAGCCATGACGAGATAGCAATATCTAATAACTGTGTAATCCTATATAATTATAACAAACATCTTCTTACTGTTTTTCCATAATTCTACGTAGCATTCTTTTAAGCTTACATTGGTGTTCATAGTGGAATGCGATTGAACGGATTCATCACAGTACTGCAGAGAAATCAAGCAGGTCTAAATCCATGTAATTCAAGGTAACCAAAACAAACATTCGCTCAGGGTTTTTCTAAAATTCTACGTTTAATTCTAATCAGTTTACAATGGCACTCTTTATAGAAAGAGATTTATCGGATTCATACAAGCAATGACGAGATAGCAATATCTAATAACGATGTAATCTTATATAATTATAACAAACATCTACTTACTGTTTTTCCATAATTCTACGTAGCATTCTTTTAAGCTTACATTGGTGTTCATAGTGGAATGCGATTGAACGGATTCATCACAGTACTGCAGAGAAATCAAGCAGGTCTAAATCCATGTAATTCAAGGTAACCAAAACAAACATTCGCTCAGGGTTTTTCTAAAATTCTACGTTTAATTCTAATCAGTTTACAATGGCATTCTTTATGGAAACAGATTTATCGGATTCATACAAGTGATGAGGAGATAGCAATACCTTGTAACTATGTAATCTTACATAATTATAACAAACATCTACTTACTGTTTTTCCATAATTCTACGTAGCATTCTATTAAGCTTACATTGGTGTCCATAGTGGAAAGCGATAAATCGGATATATAACAGTATTGCAGAGTAATCAAGCAGGTCTAAATCCATGTAATTCAAGGTAACCATAACAAACATTCCCTAAGGGTTTTTCTAAAATTCTACATTTAATTCTAATCAGTTTACAAAGGCACTCTTTATGGAAAGAGATTTACCGGATTCATACAAGCCATGACGAGATAGCAATATCTAATAACTGTGTAATCCTATATAATTATAACAAACATCTTCTTACTGTTTTTCCATAATTCTACGTAGCATTCTTTTAAGCTTACATTGGTGTTCATAGTGGAATGCGATTGAACGGATTCATCACAGTACTGCAGAGAAATCAAGCAGGTCTAAATCCATGTAATTCAAGGTAACCAAAACAAACATTCGCTCAGGGTTTTTCTAAAATTCTACGTTTAATTCTAATCAGTTTACAATGGCACTCTTTATAGAAAGAGATTTATCGGATTCATACAAGCAATGACGAGATAGCAATATCTAATAACGATGTAATCTTATATAATTATAACAAACATCTACTTACTGTTTTTCCATAATTCTACGTAGCATTCTTTTAAGCTTACATTGGTGTTCATAGTGGAATGCGATTGAACGGATTCATCACAGTACTGCAGAGAAATCAAGCAGGTCTAAATCCATGTAATTCAAGGTAACCAAAACAAACATTCGCTCAGGGTTTTTCTAAAATTCTACGTTTAATTCTAATCAGTTTACAATGGCATTCTTTATGGAAACAGATTTATCGGATTCATACAAGTGATGAGGAGATAGCAATACCTTGTAACTATGTAATCTTACATAATTATAACAAACATCTACTTACTGTTTTTCCATAATTCTACGTAGCATTCTATTAAGCTTACATTGGTGTCCATAGTGGAAAGCGATAAATCGGATATATAACAGTATTGCAGAGTAATCAAGCAGGTCTAAATCCATGTAATTCAAGGTAACCATAACAAACATTCGCTAAGGGTTTTTCTAAAATTCTACGTTTAATTCTAATCAGTTTACAAAGGCACTCTTTATGGAAAGAGATTTACCGGATTCATACAAGCGATGACGAGATAGCAATATCTAATAACTATGTAAACATATAATTATAAGAAACATCTACTTACTGTTTTTCCATAATTCTACGTAGCATTCTATTAAGCTTACATTGGTGTTCATAGTGGAATGCGATTGAACGGATTCATCACAGTACTGCAGAGAAATCAAGCAGGTCTAAATCCATGTAATTCAAGGTAACCAAAACAAACATTCCCTAAGGGTTTTTCTAAAATTCTACGTTTAATTCTAATCAGTTTACAAAGGCACTCTTTATGGAAAGAGATTTACCGGATTCATACAAGCCATGACGAGATAGCAATATCTAATAACTGTGTAATCCTATATAATTATAACAAACATCTTCTTACTGTTTTTCCATAATTCTACGTAGCATTCTATTAAGCTTACATTGGTGTTCATAGTGGAAAGCGATTGATCGGATTCTTCACAGAAGAAATCACTGCGGAGAAATCAAGCAGGACTAAATCCATGTTATTCAAGGAAAGCATAACAAACAATCGCTCAGGGTTTTTCTAAAATTCTACGTTTAATTCTAATCAGTTTATAATGGCATTCTTTATAGAAAGAGATTTGTCGGATTCATAAAAGCGATGACGAGATAGCAATAGCTAGTAACTATGTAATCTTATATAATTATAACAAACATCTTCTTACTGTTTTTCCATAATTCTACGTAGCATTCTATTAAGCTTACATTGGTGTTCATAGTAGAAAGCGATTGAACGGATTCATTACAATACTGCAAAGAAATCAAGCAGGACTAAATCCATGTAATTCAGGGTAACCATAACAAATATTCGCTGTTTTTCTAAAATTCTCCGTTTAATTCTAATCAGTTTACAATGGCACTCTTTATAGTAAGAGATTTATCGGATTCATACAAGCAATGACGAGATAGCAATATCTAATAACTATGTAATCTTATATAATTATAACAAACATCTACTTACTGTTTTTCCATAATTCTACGTAGTATTCTATTATGCTTATATTGGTGTTCATAGTGGAAAGCGATTAAACGGATTCATAACAGTACTGCAGAGAAATCAAGCAGGACTAAATCCATATAATTCAAGGTAACCATAACAAACATTCGCTAAAGGTTTTTGTAAAATTCTACGTTTAATTCTAATCAGTTTACAATGGCATTCTTTATGAAAAAGATTCATCGGATTCATACAAGCGATGATGAGAAAGCTATACGTAGTAACTATGAAATCTTATATAATTATAACAAACATCTTTTTACCTCGATGTACTGTTTTTCCATAATTCTACATAGCATTCTATTAAGCTTACATTGGTGTTCATAGTGGAAAGCGATTGAACGGATTCTTCACAGAAGAAATCACTGCAGAGAAATCAAGCAGGACTAAATCCATGTAATTCAAGGAACCATAACAAACATTCGCTAAGGGTTTTTCTAAAATTCTACGTTTAATTCTAATCAGTTTATAATGGCATTCTTTATAGAAAGAGATTTGTCGGATTCATACAAGCGATGACGAGATAGCAATAGCTAGTAATTATGTAATCTTATATAATTATAACAAACATCTTCTTACTGTTTTTCCATAATTCTACGTAGCATTCTATTAAGCTTACATTGGTGTTCATAGTAGAAAGCGATTGAACGGATTCATTACAATACTGCAAAGAAATCAAGCAGGACTAAATCCGCGTAATTCAGGGTAACCATAACAAATATTCACTAAGGGTTTTTCTAAAATTCTCCGTTTATTTCTAATCAGTTTACAATGGCACTCTTTATAGAAAGAGATTTATCGGATTCATACAAGCAATGACGAGATAGCAATATCTAATAACGATGTAATCTTATATAATTATAACAAACATCTACTTACTGTTTTTCCATAATTCTACGTAGCATTCTTTTAAGCTTACATTGGTGTTCATAGTGGAATGCGATTGAACGGATTCATCACAGTACTGCAGAGAAATCAAGCAGGTCTAAATCCATGTAATTCAAGGTAACCAAAACAAACATTCGCTCAGGGTTTTTCTAAAATTCTACGTTTAATTCTAATCAGTTTACAATGGCATTCTTTATGGAAACAGATTTATCGGATTCATACAAGTGATGAGGAGATAGCAATACCTTGTAACTATGTAATCTTACATAATTATAACAAACATCTACTTACTGTTTTTCCATAATTCTACGTAGCATTCTATTAAGCTTACATTGGTTTCCATAGTGGAAAGCGATAAATCGGATATATAACAGTATTGCAGAGTAATCAAGCAGGTCTAAATCCATGTAATTCAAGGTAACCATAACAAACATTCCCTAAGGGTTTTTCTAAAATTCTACATTTAATTCTAATCAGTTTACAAAGGCACTCTTTATGGAAAGAGATTTACCGGATTCATACAAGCCATGACGAGATAGCAATATCTAATAACTGTGTAATCCTATATAATTATAACAAACATCTTCTTACTGTTTTTCCATAATTCTACGTAGCATTCTTTTAAGCTTACATTGGTGTTCATAGTGGAATGCGATTGAACGGATTCATCACAGTACTGCAGAGAAATCAAGCAGGTCTAAATCCATGTAATTCAAGGTAACCAAAACAAACATTCGCTCAGGGTTTTTCTAAAATTCTACGTTTAATTCTAATCAGTTTACAATGGCACTCTTTATAGAAAGAGATTTATCGGATTCATACAAGCAATGACGAGATAGCAATATCTAATAACGATGTAATCTTATATAATTATAACAAACATCTACTTACTGTTTTTCCATAATTCTACGTAGCATTCTTTTAAGCTTACATTGGTGTTCATAGTGGAATGCGATTGAACGGATTCATCACAGTACTGCAGAGAAATCAAGCAGGTCTAAATCCATGTAATTCAAGGTAACCAAAACAAACATTCGCTCAGGGTTTTTCTAAAATTCTACGTTTAATTCTAATCAGTTTACAATGGCATTCTTTATGGAAACAGATTTATCGGATTCATACAAGTGATGAGGAGATAGCAATACCTTGTAACTATGTAATCTTACATAATTATAACAAACATCTACTTACTGTTTTTCCATAATTCTACGTAGCATTCTATTAAGCTTACATTGGTGTCCATAGTGGAAAGCGATAAATCGGATATATAACAGTATTGCAGAGTAATCAAGCAGGTCTAAATCCATGTAATTCAAGGTAACCATAACAAACATTCGCTAAGGGTTTTTCTAAAATTCTACGTTTAATTCTAATCAGTTTACAAAGGCACTCTTTATGGAAAGAGATTTACCGGATTCATACAAGCGATGACGAGATAGCAATATCTAATAACTATGTAAACATATAATTATAAGAAACATCTACTTACTGTTTTTCCATAATTCTACGTAGCATTCTATTAAGCTTACATTGGTGTTCATAGTGGAATGCGATTGAACGGATTCATCACAGTACTGCAGAGAAATCAAGCAGGTCTAAATCCATGTAATTCAAGGTAACCAAAACAAACATTCCCTAAGGGTTTTTCTAAAATTCTACGTTTAATTCTAATCAGTTTACAAAGGCACTCTTTATGGAAAGAGATTTACCGGATTCATACAAGCCATGACGAGATAGCAATATCTAATAACTGTGTAATCCTATATAATTATAACAAACATCTTCTTACTGTTTTTCCATAATTCTACGTAGCATTCTATTAAGCTTACATTGGTGTTCATAGTGGAAAGCGATTGATCGGATTCTTCACAGAAGAAATCACTGCGGAGAAATCAAGCAGGACTAAATCCATGTTATTCAAGGAAAGCATAACAAACAATCGCTCAGGGTTTTTCTAAAATTCTACGTTTAATTCTAATCAGTTTATAATGGCATTCTTTATAGAAAGAGATTTGTCGGATTCATAAAAGCGATGACGAGATAGCAATAGCTAGTAACTATGTAATCTTATATAATTATAACAAACATCTTCTTACTGTTTTTCCATAATTCTACGTAGCATTCTATTAAGCTTACATTGGTGTTCATAGTAGAAAGCGATTGAACGGATTCATTACAATACTGCAAAGAAATCAAGCAGGACTAAATCCATGTAATTCAGGGTAACCATAACAAATATTCGCTGTTTTTCTAAAATTCTCCGTTTAATTCTAATCAGTTTACAATGGCACTCTTTATAGTAAGAGATTTATCGGATTCATACAAGCAATGACGAGATAGCAATATCTAATAACTATGTAATCTTATATAATTATAACAAACATCTACTTACTGTTTTTCCATAATTCTACGTAGTATTCTATTATGCTTATATTGGTGTTCATAGTGGAAAGCGATTAAACGGATTCATAACAGTACTGCAGAGAAATCAAGCAGGACTAAATCCATATAATTCAAGGTAACCATAACAAACATTCGCTAAAGGTTTTTGTAAAATTCTACGTTTAATTCTAATCAGTTTACAATGGCATTCTTTATGAAAAAGATTCATCGGATTCATACAAGCGATGATGAGAAAGCTATACGTAGTAACTATGAAATCTTATATAATTATAACAAACATCTTTTTACCTCGATGTACTGTTTTTCCATAATTCTACATAGCATTCTATTAAGCTTACATTGGTGTTCATAGTGGAAAGCGATTGAACGGATTCTTCACAGAAGAAATCACTGCAGAGAAATCAAGCAGGACTAAATCCATGTAATTCAAGGAACCATAACAAACATTCGCTAAGGGTTTTTCTAAAATTCTACGTTTAATTCTAATCAGTTTATAATGGCATTCTTTATAGAAAGAGATTTGTCGGATTCATACAAGCGATGACGAGATAGCAATAGCTAGTAATTATGTAATCTTATATAATTATAACAAACATCTTCTTACTGTTTTTCCATAATTCTACGTAGCATTCTATTAAGCTTACATTGGTGTTCATAGTAGAAAGCGATTGAACGGATTCATTACAATACTGCAAAGAAATCAAGCAGGACTAAATCCGCGTAATTCAGGGTAACCATAACAAATATTCACTAAGGGTTTTTCTAAAATTCTCCGTTTATTTCTAATCAGTTTACAATGGCACTCTTTATAGAAAGAGATTTATCGGATTCATACAAGCAATGACGAGATAGCAATATCTAATAACGATGTAATCTTATATAATTATAACAAACATCTACTTACTGTTTTTCCATAATTCTACGTAGCATTCTTTTAAGCTTACATTGGTGTTCATAGTGGAATGCGATTGAACGGATTCATCACAGTACTGCAGAGAAATCAAGCAGGTCTAAATCCATGTAATTCAAGGTAACCAAAACAAACATTCGCTCAGGGTTTTTCTAAAATTCTACGTTTAATTCTAATCAGTTTACAATGGCATTCTTTATGGAAACAGATTTATCGGATTCATACAAGTGATGAGGAGATAGCAATACCTTGTAACTATGTAATCTTACATAATTATAACAAACATCTACTTACTGTTTTTCCATAATTCTACGTAGCATTCTATTAAGCTTACATTGGTTTCCATAGTGGAAAGCGATAAATCGGATATATAACAGTATTGCAGAGTAATCAAGCAGGTCTAAATCCATGTAATTCAAGGTAACCATAACAAACATTCCCTAAGGGTTTTTCTAAAATTCTACATTTAATTCTAATCAGTTTACAAAGGCACTCTTTATGGAAAGAGATTTACCGGATTCATACAAGCCATGACGAGATAGCAATATCTAATAACTGTGTAATCCTATATAATTATAACAAACATCTTCTTACTGTTTTTCCATAATTCTACGTAGCATTCTTTTAAGCTTACATTGGTGTTCATAGTGGAATGCGATTGAACGGATTCATCACAGTACTGCAGAGAAATCAAGCAGGTCTAAATCCATGTAATTCAAGGTAACCAAAACAAACATTCGCTCAGGGTTTTTCTAAAATTCTACGTTTAATTCTAATCAGTTTACAATGGCACTCTTTATAGAAAGAGATTTATCGGATTCATACAAGCAATGACGAGATAGCAATATCTAATAACGATGTAATCTTATATAATTATAACAAACATCTACTTACTGTTTTTCCATAATTCTACGTAGCATTCTTTTAAGCTTACATTGGTGTTCATAGTGGAATGCGATTGAACGGATTCATCACAGTACTGCAGAGAAATCAAGCAGGTCTAAATCCATGTAATTCAAGGTAACCAAAACAAACATTCGCTCAGGGTTTTTCTAAAATTCTACGTTTAATTCTAATCAGTTTACAATGGCATTCTTTATGGAAACAGATTTATCGGATTCATACAAGTGATGAGGAGATAGCAATACCTTGTAACTATGTAATCTTACATAATTATAACAAACATCTACTTACTGTTTTTCCATAATTCTACGTAGCATTCTATTAAGCTTACATTGGTTTCCATAGTGGAAAGCGATAAATCGGATATATAACAGTATTGCAGAGTAATCAAGCAGGTCTAAATCCATGTAATTCAAGGTAACCATAACAAACATTCCCTAAGGGTTTTTCTAAAATTCTACATTTAATTCTAATCAGTTTACAAAGGCACTCTTTATGGAAAGAGATTTACCGGATTCATACAAGCCATGACGAGATAGCAATATCTAATAACTGTGTAATCCTATATAATTATAACAAACATCTTCTTACTGTTTTTCCATAATTCTACGTAGCATTCTATTAAGCTTACATTGGTGTTCATAGTAGAAAGCGATTGATCGGATTCTTCACAGAAGAAATCACTGCGGAGAAATCAAGCAGGACTAAATCCATGTAATTCAAGGAAAGCATAACAAACAATCGCTCAGGGTTTTTCTAAAATTCTACGTTTAATTCTAATCAGTTTATAATGGCATTCTTTATAGAAAGAGATTTGTCGGATTCATAAAAGCGATGACGAGATAGCAATAGCTAGTAACTATGTAATCTTATATAATTATAACAAACATCTTCTTACTGTTTTTCCATAATTCTACGTAGCATTCTATTAAGCTTACATTGGTGTTCATAGTAGAAAGCGATTGAACGGATTCATTACAATACTGCAAAGAAATCAAGCAGGACTAAATCCACGTAATTCAGGGTAACCATAACAAATATTCGCTGTTTTTCTAAAATTCTCCGTTTAATTCTAATCAGTTTACAATGGCACTCTTTATAGAAAGAGATTTATCGGATTCATACAAGCAATGACGAGATAGCAATATCTAATAACTATGTAATCTTATATAATTATAACAAACATCTACTTACTGTTTTTCCATAATTCTACGTAGTATTCTATTATGCTTACATTGGTGTTCATAGTGGAAAGCGATTAAACGGATTCATAACAGTACTGCAGAGAAATCAAGCAGGACTAAATCCATATAATTCAAGGTAACCATAACAAACATTCGCTAAAGGTTTTTGTAAAATTCTACGTTTAATTCTAATCAGTTTACAATGGCATTCTTTATGAAAAAGATTCATCGGATTCATACAAGCGATGATGAGAAAGCAATACGTAGTAACTATGAAATCTTATATAATTATAACAAACATCTTTTTACCTCGATGTACTGTTTTTCCATAATTCTACGTAGCATTCTATTAAGCTTACATTGGTGTTCATAGTAGAAAGCGATTGAACGGATTCATTACAATACTGCAAAGAAATCAAGCAGGACTAAATCCGCGTAATTCAGGGTAACCATAACAAATATTCACTAAGGGTTTTTCTAAAATTCTCCGTTTAATTCTAATCAGTTTACAATGGCACTCTTTATAGAAAGAGATTTATCGGATTCATACAAGCAATGACGAGATAGCAATATCTAATAACGATGTAATCTTATATAATTATAACAAACATCTACTTACTGTTTTTCCATAATTCTACGTAGCATTCTTTTAAGCTTACATTGGTGTTCATAGTGGAATGCGATTGAACGGATTCATCACAGTACTGCAGAGAAATCAAGCAGGTCTAAATCCATGTAATTCAAGGTAACCAAAACAAACATTCGCTCAGGGTTTTTCTAAAATTCTACGTTTAATTCTAATCAGTTTACAATGGCATTCTTTATGGAAACAGATTTATCGGATTCATACAAGTGATGAGGAGATAGCAATACCTTGTAACTATGTAATCTTACATAATTATAACAAACATCTACTTACTGTTTTTCCATAATTCTACGTAGCATTCTATTAAGCTTACATTGGTGTCCATAGTGGAAAGTGATAAATCGGATATATAACAGTATTGCAGAGTAATCAAGCAGGTCTAAATCCATGTAATTCAAGGTAACCATAACAAACATTCGCTAAGGGTTTTTCTAAAATTCTACGTTTAATTCTAATCAGTTTACAAAGGCACTCTTTATGGAAAGAGATTTACCGGATTCATACAAGCGATGACGAGATAGCAATATCTAATAACTATGTAAACATATAATTATAAGAAACATCTACTTACTGTTTTTCCATAATTCTACGTAGCATTCTATTAAGCTTACATTGGTGTTCATAGTGGAATGCGATTGAACGGATTCATCACAGTACTGCAGAGAAATCAAGCAGGTCTAAATCCATGTAATTCAAGGTAACCAAAACAAACATTCCCTAAGGGTTTTTCTAAAATTCTACGTTTAATTCTAATCAGTTTACAAAGGCACTCTTTATGGAAAGAGATTTACCGGATTCATACAAGCCATGACGAGATAGCAATATCTAATAACTGTGTAATCCTATATAATTATAACAAACATCTTCTTACTGTTTTTCCATAATTCTACGTAGCATTCTATTAAGCTTACATTGGTGTTCATAGTGGAAAGCGATTGATCGGATTCTTCACAGAAGAAATCACTGCGGAGAAATCAAGCAGGACTAAATCCATGTTATTCAAGGAAAGCATAACAAACAATCGCTCAGGGTTTTTCTAAAATTCTACGTTTAATTCTAATCAGTTTATAATGGCATTCTTTATAGAAAGAGATTTGTCGGATTCATAAAAGCGATGACGAGATAGCAATAGCTAGTAACTATGTAATCTTATATAATTATAACAAACATCTTCTTACTGTTTTTCCATAATTCTACGTAGCATTCTATTAAGCTTACATTGGTGTTCATAGTAGAAAGCGATTGAACGGATTCATTACAATACTGCAAAGAAATCAAGCAGGACTAAATCCATGTAATTCAGGGTAACCATAACAAATATTCGCTGTTTTTCTAAAATTCTCCGTTTAATTCTAATCAGTTTACAATGGCACTCTTTATAGTAAGAGATTTATCGGATTCATACAAGCAATGACGAGATAGCAATATCTAATAACTATGTAATCTTATATAATTATAACAAACATCTACTTACTGTTTTTCCATAATTCTACGTAGTATTCTATTATGCTTATATTGGTGTTCATAGTGGAAAGCGATTAAACGGATTCATAACAGTACTGCAGAGAAATCAAGCAGGACTAAATCCATATAATTCAAGGTAACCATAACAAACATTCGCTAAAGGTTTTTGTAAAATTCTACGTTTAATTCTAATCAGTTTACAATGGCATTCTTTATGAAAAAGATTCATCGGATTCATACAAGCGATGATGAGAAAGCTATACGTAGTAACTATGAAATCTTATATAATTATAACAAACATCTTTTTACCTCGATGTACTGTTTTTCCATAATTCTACATAGCATTCTATTAAGCTTACATTGGTGTTCATAGTGGAAAGCGATTGAACGGATTCTTCACAGAAGAAATCACTGCAGAGAAATCAAGCAGGACTAAATCCATGTAATTCAAGGAACCATAACAAACATTCGCTAAGGGTTTTTCTAAAATTCTACGTTTAATTCTAATCAGTTTATAATGGCATTCTTTATAGAAAGAGATTTGTCGGATTCATACAAGCGATGACGAGATAGCAATAGCTAGTAATTATGTAATCTTATATAATTATAACAAACATCTTCTTACTGTTTTTCCATAATTCTACGTAGCATTCTATTAAGCTTACATTGGTGTTCATAGTAGAAAGCGATTGAACGGATTCATTACAATACTGCAAAGAAATCAAGCAGGACTAAATCCGCGTAATTCAGGGTAACCATAACAAATATTCACTAAGGGTTTTTCTAAAATTCTCCGTTTATTTCTAATCAGTTTACAATGGCACTCTTTATAGAAAGAGATTTATCGGATTCATACAAGCAATGACGAGATAGCAATATCTAATAACGATGTAATCTTATATAATTATAACAAACATCTACTTACTGTTTTTCCATAATTCTACGTAGCATTCTTTTAAGCTTACATTGGTGTTCATAGTGGAATGCGATTGAACGGATTCATCACAGTACTGCAGAGAAATCAAGCAGGTCTAAATCCATGTAATTCAAGGTAACCAAAACAAACATTCGCTCAGGGTTTTTCTAAAATTCTACGTTTAATTCTAATCAGTTTACAATGGCATTCTTTATGGAAACAGATTTATCGGATTCATACAAGTGATGAGGAGATAGCAATACCTTGTAACTATGTAATCTTACATAATTATAACAAACATCTACTTACTGTTTTTCCATAATTCTACGTAGCATTCTATTAAGCTTACATTGGTTTCCATAGTGGAAAGCGATAAATCGGATATATAACAGTATTGCAGAGTAATCAAGCAGGTCTAAATCCATGTAATTCAAGGTAACCATAACAAACATTCCCTAAGGGTTTTTCTAAAATTCTACATTTAATTCTAATCAGTTTACAAAGGCACTCTTTATGGAAAGAGATTTACCGGATTCATACAAGCCATGACGAGATAGCAATATCTAATAACTGTGTAATCCTATATAATTATAACAAACATCTTCTTACTGTTTTTCCATAATTCTACGTAGCATTCTTTTAAGCTTACATTGGTGTTCATAGTGGAATGCGATTGAACGGATTCATCACAGTACTGCAGAGAAATCAAGCAGGTCTAAATCCATGTAATTCAAGGTAACCAAAACAAACATTCGCTCAGGGTTTTTCTAAAATTCTACGTTTAATTCTAATCAGTTTACAATGGCACTCTTTATAGAAAGAGATTTATCGGATTCATACAAGCAATGACGAGATAGCAATATCTAATAACGATGTAATCTTATATAATTATAACAAACATCTACTTACTGTTTTTCCATAATTCTACGTAGCATTCTTTTAAGCTTACATTGGTGTTCATAGTGGAATGCGATTGAACGGATTCATCACAGTACTGCAGAGAAATCAAGCAGGTCTAAATCCATGTAATTCAAGGTAACCAAAACAAACATTCGCTCAGGGTTTTTCTAAAATTCTACGTTTAATTCTAATCAGTTTACAATGGCATTCTTTATGGAAACAGATTTATCGGATTCATACAAGTGATGAGGAGATAGCAATACCTTGTAACTATGTAATCTTACATAATTATAACAAACATCTACTTACTGTTTTTCCATAATTCTACGTAGCATTCTATTAAGCTTACATTGGTTTCCATAGTGGAAAGCGATAAATCGGATATATAACAGTATTGCAGAGTAATCAAGCAGGTCTAAATCCATGTAATTCAAGGTAACCATAACAAACATTCCCTAAGGGTTTTTCTAAAATTCTACATTTAATTCTAATCAGTTTACAAAGGCACTCTTTATGGAAAGAGATTTACCGGATTCATACAAGCCATGACGAGATAGCAATATCTAATAACTGTGTAATCCTATATAATTATAACAAACATCTTCTTACTGTTTTTCCATAATTCTACGTAGCATTCTTTTAAGCTTACATTGGTGTTCATAGTGGAATGCGATTGAACGGATTCATCACAGTACTGCAGAGAAATCAAGCAGGTCTAAATCCATGTAATTCAAGGTAACCAAAACAAACATTCGCTCAGGGTTTTTCTAAAATTCTACGTTTAATTCTAATCAGTTTACAATGGCACTCTTTATAGAAAGAGATTTATCGGATTCATACAAGCAATGACGAGATAGCAATATCTAATAACGATGTAATCTTATATAATTATAACAAACATCTACTTACTGTTTTTCCATAATTCTACGTAGCATTCTTTTAAGCTTACATTGGTGTTCATAGTGGAATGCGATTGAACGGATTCATCACAGTACTGCAGAGAAATCAAGCAGGTCTAAATCCATGTAATTCAAGGTAACCAAAACAAACATTCGCTCAGGGTTTTTCTAAAATTCTACGTTTAATTCTAATCAGTTTACAATGGCATTCTTTATGGAAACAGATTTATCGGATTCATACAAGTGATGAGGAGATAGCAATACCTTGTAACTATGTAATCTTACATAATTATAACAAACATCTACTTACTGTTTTTCCATAATTCTACGTAGCATTCTATTAAGCTTACATTGGTGTCCATAGTGGAAAGCGATAAATCGGATATATAACAGTATTGCAGAGTAATCAAGCAGGTCTAAATCCATGTAATTCAAGGTAACCATAACAAACATTCGCTAAGGGTTTTTCTAAAATTCTACGTTTAATTCTAATCAGTTTACAAAGGCACTCTTTATGGAAAGAGATTTACCGGATTCATACAAGCGATGACGAGATAGCAATATCTAATAACTATGTAAACATATAATTATAAGAAACATCTACTTACTGTTTTTCCATAATTCTACGTAGCATTCTATTAAGCTTACATTGGTGTTCATAGTGGAATGCGATTGAACGGATTCATCACAGTACTGCAGAGAAATCAAGCAGGTCTAAATCCATGTAATTCAAGGTAACCAAAACAAACATTCCCTAAGGGTTTTTCTAAAATTCTACGTTTAATTCTAATCAGTTTACAAAGGCACTCTTTATGGAAAGAGATTTACCGGATTCATACAAGCCATGACGAGATAGCAATATCTAATAACTGTGTAATCCTATATAATTATAACAAACATCTTCTTACTGTTTTTCCATAATTCTACGTAGCATTCTATTAAGCTTACATTGGTGTTCATAGTGGAAAGCGATTGATCGGATTCTTCACAGAAGAAATCACTGCGGAGAAATCAAGCAGGACTAAATCCATGTTATTCAAGGAAAGCATAACAAACAATCGCTCAGGGTTTTTCTAAAATTCTACGTTTAATTCTAATCAGTTTATAATGGCATTCTTTATAGAAAGAGATTTGTCGGATTCATAAAAGCGATGACGAGATAGCAATAGCTAGTAACTATGTAATCTTATATAATTATAACAAACATCTTCTTACTGTTTTTCCATAATTCTACGTAGCATTCTATTAAGCTTACATTGGTGTTCATAGTAGAAAGCGATTGAACGGATTCATTACAATACTGCAAAGAAATCAAGCAGGACTAAATCCATGTAATTCAGGGTAACCATAACAAATATTCGCTGTTTTTCTAAAATTCTCCGTTTAATTCTAATCAGTTTACAATGGCACTCTTTATAGTAAGAGATTTATCGGATTCATACAAGCAATGACGAGATAGCAATATCTAATAACTATGTAATCTTATATAATTATAACAAACATCTACTTACTGTTTTTCCATAATTCTACGTAGTATTCTATTATGCTTATATTGGTGTTCATAGTGGAAAGCGATTAAACGGATTCATAACAGTACTGCAGAGAAATCAAGCAGGACTAAATCCATATAATTCAAGGTAACCATAACAAACATTCGCTAAAGGTTTTTGTAAAATTCTACGTTTAATTCTAATCAGTTTACAATGGCATTCTTTATGAAAAAGATTCATCGGATTCATACAAGCGATGATGAGAAAGCTATACGTAGTAACTATGAAATCTTATATAATTATAACAAACATCTTTTTACCTCGATGTACTGTTTTTCCATAATTCTACATAGCATTCTATTAAGCTTACATTGGTGTTCATAGTGGAAAGCGATTGAACGGATTCTTCACAGAAGAAATCACTGCAGAGAAATCAAGCAGGACTAAATCCATGTAATTCAAGGAACCATAACAAACATTCGCTAAGGGTTTTTCTAAAATTCTACGTTTAATTCTAATCAGTTTATAATGGCATTCTTTATAGAAAGAGATTTGTCGGATTCATACAAGCGATGACGAGATAGCAATAGCTAGTAATTATGTAATCTTATATAATTATAACAAACATCTTCTTACTGTTTTTCCATAATTCTACGTAGCATTCTATTAAGCTTACATTGGTGTTCATAGTAGAAAGCGATTGAACGGATTCATTACAATACTGCAAAGAAATCAAGCAGGACTAAATCCGCGTAATTCAGGGTAACCATAACAAATATTCACTAAGGGTTTTTCTAAAATTCTCCGTTTATTTCTAATCAGTTTACAATGGCACTCTTTATAGAAAGAGATTTATCGGATTCATACAAGCAATGACGAGATAGCAATATCTAATAACGATGTAATCTTATATAATTATAACAAACATCTACTTACTGTTTTTCCATAATTCTACGTAGCATTCTTTTAAGCTTACATTGGTGTTCATAGTGGAATGCGATTGAACGGATTCATCACAGTACTGCAGAGAAATCAAGCAGGTCTAAATCCATGTAATTCAAGGTAACCAAAACAAACATTCGCTCAGGGTTTTTCTAAAATTCTACGTTTAATTCTAATCAGTTTACAATGGCATTCTTTATGGAAACAGATTTATCGGATTCATACAAGTGATGAGGAGATAGCAATACCTTGTAACTATGTAATCTTACATAATTATAACAAACATCTACTTACTGTTTTTCCATAATTCTACGTAGCATTCTATTAAGCTTACATTGGTTTCCATAGTGGAAAGCGATAAATCGGATATATAACAGTATTGCAGAGTAATCAAGCAGGTCTAAATCCATGTAATTCAAGGTAACCATAACAAACATTCCCTAAGGGTTTTTCTAAAATTCTACATTTAATTCTAATCAGTTTACAAAGGCACTCTTTATGGAAAGAGATTTACCGGATTCATACAAGCCATGACGAGATAGCAATATCTAATAACTGTGTAATCCTATATAATTATAACAAACATCTTCTTACTGTTTTTCCATAATTCTACGTAGCATTCTTTTAAGCTTACATTGGTGTTCATAGTGGAATGCGATTGAACGGATTCATCACAGTACTGCAGAGAAATCAAGCAGGTCTAAATCCATGTAATTCAAGGTAACCAAAACAAACATTCGCTCAGGGTTTTTCTAAAATTCTACGTTTAATTCTAATCAGTTTACAATGGCACTCTTTATAGAAAGAGATTTATCGGATTCATACAAGCAATGACGAGATAGCAATATCTAATAACGATGTAATCTTATATAATTATAACAAACATCTACTTACTGTTTTTCCATAATTCTACGTAGCATTCTTTTAAGCTTACATTGGTGTTCATAGTGGAATGCGATTGAACGGATTCATCACAGTACTGCAGAGAAATCAAGCAGGTCTAAATCCATGTAATTCAAGGTAACCAAAACAAACATTCGCTCAGGGTTTTTCTAAAATTCTACGTTTAATTCTAATCAGTTTACAATGGCATTCTTTATGGAAACAGATTTATCGGATTCATACAAGTGATGAGGAGATAGCAATACCTTGTAACTATGTAATCTTACATAATTATAACAAACATCTACTTACTGTTTTTCCATAATTCTACGTAGCATTCTATTAAGCTTACATTGGTGTCCATAGTGGAAAGCGATAAATCGGATATATAACAGTATTGCAGAGTAATCAAGCAGGTCTAAATCCATGTAATTCAAGGTAACCATAACAAACATTCCCTAAGGGTTTTTCTAAAATTCTACATTTAATTCTAATCAGTTTACAAAGGCACTCTTTATGGAAAGAGATTTACCGGATTCATACAAGCCATGACGAGATAGCAATATCTAATAACTGTGTAATCCTATATAATTATAACAAACATCTTCTTACTGTTTTTCCATAATTCTACGTAGCATTCTTTTAAGCTTACATTGGTGTTCATAGTGGAATGCGATTGAACGGATTCATCACAGTACTGCAGAGAAATCAAGCAGGTCTAAATCCATGTAATTCAAGGTAACCAAAACAAACATTCGCTCAGGGTTTTTCTAAAATTCTACGTTTAATTCTAATCAGTTTACAATGGCACTCTTTATAGAAAGAGATTTATCGGATTCATACAAGCAATGACGAGATAGCAATATCTAATAACGATGTAATCTTATATAATTATAACAAACATCTACTTACTGTTTTTCCATAATTCTACGTAGCATTCTTTTAAGCTTACATTGGTGTTCATAGTGGAATGCGATTGAACGGATTCATCACAGTACTGCAGAGAAATCAAGCAGGTCTAAATCCATGTAATTCAAGGTAACCAAAACAAACATTCGCTCAGGGTTTTTCTAAAATTCTACGTTTAATTCTAATCAGTTTACAATGGCATTCTTTATGGAAACAGATTTATCGGATTCATACAAGTGATGAGGAGATAGCAATACCTTGTAACTATGTAATCTTACATAATTATAACAAACATCTACTTACTGTTTTTCCATAATTCTACGTAGCATTCTATTAAGCTTACATTGGTGTCCATAGTGGAAAGCGATAAATCGGATATATAACAGTATTGCAGAGTAATCAAGCAGGTCTAAATCCATGTAATTCAAGGTAACCATAACAAACATTCGCTAAGGGTTTTTCTAAAATTCTACGTTTAATTCTAATCAGTTTACAAAGGCACTCTTTATGGAAAGAGATTTACCGGATTCATACAAGCGATGACGAGATAGCAATATCTAATAACTATGTAAACATATAATTATAAGAAACATCTACTTACTGTTTTTCCATAATTCTACGTAGCATTCTATTAAGCTTACATTGGTGTTCATAGTGGAATGCGATTGAACGGATTCATCACAGTACTGCAGAGAAATCAAGCAGGTCTAAATCCATGTAATTCAAGGTAACCAAAACAAACATTCCCTAAGGGTTTTTCTAAAATTCTACGTTTAATTCTAATCAGTTTACAAAGGCACTCTTTATGGAAAGAGATTTACCGGATTCATACAAGCCATGACGAGATAGCAATATCTAATAACTGTGTAATCCTATATAATTATAACAAACATCTTCTTACTGTTTTTCCATAATTCTACGTAGCATTCTATTAAGCTTACATTGGTGTTCATAGTGGAAAGCGATTGATCGGATTCTTCACAGAAGAAATCACTGCGGAGAAATCAAGCAGGACTAAATCCATGTTATTCAAGGAAAGCATAACAAACAATCGCTCAGGGTTTTTCTAAAATTCTACGTTTAATTCTAATCAGTTTATAATGGCATTCTTTATAGAAAGAGATTTGTCGGATTCATAAAAGCGATGACGAGATAGCAATAGCTAGTAACTATGTAATCTTATATAATTATAACAAACATCTTCTTACTGTTTTTCCATAATTCTACGTAGCATTCTATTAAGCTTACATTGGTGTTCATAGTAGAAAGCGATTGAACGGATTCATTACAATACTGCAAAGAAATCAAGCAGGACTAAATCCATGTAATTCAGGGTAACCATAACAAATATTCGCTGTTTTTCTAAAATTCTCCGTTTAATTCTAATCAGTTTACAATGGCACTCTTTATAGTAAGAGATTTATCGGATTCATACAAGCAATGACGAGATAGCAATATCTAATAACTATGTAATCTTATATAATTATAACAAACATCTACTTACTGTTTTTCCATAATTCTACGTAGTATTCTATTATGCTTATATTGGTGTTCATAGTGGAAAGCGATTAAACGGATTCATAACAGTACTGCAGAGAAATCAAGCAGGACTAAATCCATATAATTCAAGGTAACCATAACAAACATTCGCTAAAGGTTTTTGTAAAATTCTACGTTTAATTCTAATCAGTTTACAATGGCATTCTTTATGAAAAAGATTCATCGGATTCATACAAGCGATGATGAGAAAGCTATACGTAGTAACTATGAAATCTTATATAATTATAACAAACATCTTTTTACCTCGATGTACTGTTTTTCCATAATTCTACATAGCATTCTATTAAGCTTACATTGGTGTTCATAGTGGAAAGCGATTGAACGGATTCTTCACAGAAGAAATCACTGCAGAGAAATCAAGCAGGACTAAATCCATGTAATTCAAGGAACCATAACAAACATTCGCTAAGGGTTTTTCTAAAATTCTACGTTTAATTCTAATCAGTTTATAATGGCATTCTTTATAGAAAGAGATTTGTCGGATTCATACAAGCGATGACGAGATAGCAATAGCTAGTAATTATGTAATCTTATATAATTATAACAAACATCTTCTTACTGTTTTTCCATAATTCTACGTAGCATTCTATTAAGCTTACATTGGTGTTCATAGTAGAAAGCGATTGAACGGATTCATTACAATACTGCAAAGAAATCAAGCAGGACTAAATCCGCGTAATTCAGGGTAACCATAACAAATATTCACTAAGGGTTTTTCTAAAATTCTCCGTTTATTTCTAATCAGTTTACAATGGCACTCTTTATAGAAAGAGATTTATCGGATTCATACAAGCAATGACGAGATAGCAATATCTAATAACGATGTAATCTTATATAATTATAACAAACATCTACTTACTGTTTTTCCATAATTCTACGTAGCATTCTTTTAAGCTTACATTGGTGTTCATAGTGGAATGCGATTGAACGGATTCATCACAGTACTGCAGAGAAATCAAGCAGGTCTAAATCCATGTAATTCAAGGTAACCAAAACAAACATTCGCTCAGGGTTTTTCTAAAATTCTACGTTTAATTCTAATCAGTTTACAATGGCATTCTTTATGGAAACAGATTTATCGGATTCATACAAGTGATGAGGAGATAGCAATACCTTGTAACTATGTAATCTTACATAATTATAACAAACATCTACTTACTGTTTTTCCATAATTCTACGTAGCATTCTATTAAGCTTACATTGGTTTCCATAGTGGAAAGCGATAAATCGGATATATAACAGTATTGCAGAGTAATCAAGCAGGTCTAAATCCATGTAATTCAAGGTAACCATAACAAACATTCCCTAAGGGTTTTTCTAAAATTCTACATTTAATTCTAATCAGTTTACAAAGGCACTCTTTATGGAAAGAGATTTACCGGATTCATACAAGCCATGACGAGATAGCAATATCTAATAACTGTGTAATCCTATATAATTATAACAAACATCTTCTTACTGTTTTTCCATAATTCTACGTAGCATTCTTTTAAGCTTACATTGGTGTTCATAGTGGAATGCGATTGAACGGATTCATCACAGTACTGCAGAGAAATCAAGCAGGTCTAAATCCATGTAATTCAAGGTAACCAAAACAAACATTCGCTCAGGGTTTTTCTAAAATTCTACGTTTAATTCTAATCAGTTTACAATGGCACTCTTTATAGAAAGAGATTTATCGGATTCATACAAGCAATGACGAGATAGCAATATCTAATAACGATGTAATCTTATATAATTATAACAAACATCTACTTACTGTTTTTCCATAATTCTACGTAGCATTCTTTTAAGCTTACATTGGTGTTCATAGTGGAATGCGATTGAACGGATTCATCACAGTACTGCAGAGAAATCAAGCAGGTCTAAATCCATGTAATTCAAGGTAACCAAAACAAACATTCGCTCAGGGTTTTTCTAAAATTCTACGTTTAATTCTAATCAGTTTACAATGGCATTCTTTATGGAAACAGATTTATCGGATTCATACAAGTGATGAGGAGATAGCAATACCTTGTAACTATGTAATCTTACATAATTATAACAAACATCTACTTACTGTTTTTCCATAATTCTACGTAGCATTCTATTAAGCTTACATTGGTGTCCATAGTGGAAAGCGATAAATCGGATATATAACAGTATTGCAGAGTAATCAAGCAGGTCTAAATCCATGTAATTCAAGGTAACCATAACAAACATTCGCTAAGGGTTTTTCTAAAATTCTACGTTTAATTCTAATCAGTTTACAAAGGCACTCTTTATGGAAAGAGATTTACCGGATTCATACAAGCGATGACGAGATAGCAATATCTAATAACTATGTAAACATATAATTATAAGAAACATCTACTTACTGTTTTTCCATAATTCTACGTAGCATTCTATTAAGCTTACATTGGTGTTCATAGTGGAATGCGATTGAACGGATTCATCACAGTACTGCAGAGAAATCAAGCAGGTCTAAATCCATGTAATTCAAGGTAACCAAAACAAACATTCCCTAAGGGTTTTTCTAAAATTCTACGTTTAATTCTAATCAGTTTACAAAGGCACTCTTTATGGAAAGAGATTTACCGGATTCATACAAGCCATGACGAGATAGCAATATCTAATAACTGTGTAATCCTATATAATTATAACAAACATCTTCTTACTGTTTTTCCATAATTCTACGTAGCATTCTATTAAGCTTACATTGGTGTTCATAGTGGAAAGCGATTGATCGGATTCTTCACAGAAGAAATCACTGCGGAGAAATCAAGCAGGACTAAATCCATGTTATTCAAGGAAAGCATAACAAACAATCGCTCAGGGTTTTTCTAAAATTCTACGTTTAATTCTAATCAGTTTATAATGGCATTCTTTATAGAAAGAGATTTGTCGGATTCATAAAAGCGATGACGAGATAGCAATAGCTAGTAACTATGTAATCTTATATAATTATAACAAACATCTTCTTACTGTTTTTCCATAATTCTACGTAGCATTCTATTAAGCTTACATTGGTGTTCATAGTAGAAAGCGATTGAACGGATTCATTACAATACTGCAAAGAAATCAAGCAGGACTAAATCCATGTAATTCAGGGTAACCATAACAAATATTCGCTGTTTTTCTAAAATTCTCCGTTTAATTCTAATCAGTTTACAATGGCACTCTTTATAGTAAGAGATTTATCGGATTCATACAAGCAATGACGAGATAGCAATATCTAATAACTATGTAATCTTATATAATTATAACAAACATCTACTTACTGTTTTTCCATAATTCTACGTAGTATTCTATTATGCTTATATTGGTGTTCATAGTGGAAAGCGATTAAACGGATTCATAACAGTACTGCAGAGAAATCAAGCAGGACTAAATCCATATAATTCAAGGTAACCATAACAAACATTCGCTAAAGGTTTTTGTAAAATTCTACGTTTAATTCTAATCAGTTTACAATGGCATTCTTTATGAAAAAGATTCATCGGATTCATACAAGCGATGATGAGAAAGCTATACGTAGTAACTATGAAATCTTATATAATTATAACAAACATCTTTTTACCTCGATGTACTGTTTTTCCATAATTCTACATAGCATTCTATTAAGCTTACATTGGTGTTCATAGTGGAAAGCGATTGAACGGATTCTTCACAGAAGAAATCACTGCAGAGAAATCAAGCAGGACTAAATCCATGTAATTCAAGGAACCATAACAAACATTCGCTAAGGGTTTTTCTAAAATTCTACGTTTAATTCTAATCAGTTTATAATGGCATTCTTTATAGAAAGAGATTTGTCGGATTCATACAAGCGATGACGAGATAGCAATAGCTAGTAATTATGTAATCTTATATAATTATAACAAACATCTTCTTACTGTTTTTCCATAATTCTACGTAGCATTCTATTAAGCTTACATTGGTGTTCATAGTAGAAAGCGATTGAACGGATTCATTACAATACTGCAAAGAAATCAAGCAGGACTAAATCCGCGTAATTCAGGGTAACCATAACAAATATTCACTAAGGGTTTTTCTAAAATTCTCCGTTTATTTCTAATCAGTTTACAATGGCACTCTTTATAGAAAGAGATTTATCGGATTCATACAAGCAATGACGAGATAGCAATATCTAATAACGATGTAATCTTATATAATTATAACAAACATCTACTTACTGTTTTTCCATAATTCTACGTAGCATTCTTTTAAGCTTACATTGGTGTTCATAGTGGAATGCGATTGAACGGATTCATCACAGTACTGCAGAGAAATCAAGCAGGTCTAAATCCATGTAATTCAAGGTAACCAAAACAAACATTCGCTCAGGGTTTTTCTAAAATTCTACGTTTAATTCTAATCAGTTTACAATGGCATTCTTTATGGAAACAGATTTATCGGATTCATACAAGTGATGAGGAGATAGCAATACCTTGTAACTATGTAATCTTACATAATTATAACAAACATCTACTTACTGTTTTTCCATAATTCTACGTAGCATTCTATTAAGCTTACATTGGTTTCCATAGTGGAAAGCGATAAATCGGATATATAACAGTATTGCAGAGTAATCAAGCAGGTCTAAATCCATGTAATTCAAGGTAACCATAACAAACATTCCCTAAGGGTTTTTCTAAAATTCTACATTTAATTCTAATCAGTTTACAAAGGCACTCTTTATGGAAAGAGATTTACCGGATTCATACAAGCCATGACGAGATAGCAATATCTAATAACTGTGTAATCCTATATAATTATAACAAACATCTTCTTACTGTTTTTCCATAATTCTACGTAGCATTCTTTTAAGCTTACATTGGTGTTCATAGTGGAATGCGATTGAACGGATTCATCACAGTACTGCAGAGAAATCAAGCAGGTCTAAATCCATGTAATTCAAGGTAACCAAAACAAACATTCGCTCAGGGTTTTTCTAAAATTCTACGTTTAATTCTAATCAGTTTACAATGGCACTCTTTATAGAAAGAGATTTATCGGATTCATACAAGCAATGACGAGATAGCAATATCTAATAACGATGTAATCTTATATAATTATAACAAACATCTACTTACTGTTTTTCCATAATTCTACGTAGCATTCTTTTAAGCTTACATTGGTGTTCATAGTGGAATGCGATTGAACGGATTCATCACAGTACTGCAGAGAAATCAAGCAGGTCTAAATCCATGTAATTCAAGGTAACCAAAACAAACATTCGCTCAGGGTTTTTCTAAAATTCTACGTTTAATTCTAATCAGTTTACAATGGCATTCTTTATGGAAACAGATTTATCGGATTCATACAAGTGATGAGGAGATAGCAATACCTTGTAACTATGTAATCTTACATAATTATAACAAACATCTACTTACTGTTTTTCCATAATTCTACGTAGCATTCTATTAAGCTTACATTGGTGTCCATAGTGGAAAGCGATAAATCGGATATATAACAGTATTGCAGAGTAATCAAGCAGGTCTAAATCCATGTAATTCAAGGTAACCATAACAAACATTCCCTAAGGGTTTTTCTAAAATTCTACATTTAATTCTAATCAGTTTACAAAGGCACTCTTTATGGAAAGAGATTTACCGGATTCATACAAGCCATGACGAGATAGCAATATCTAATAACTGTGTAATCCTATATAATTATAACAAACATCTTCTTACTGTTTTTCCATAATTCTACGTAGCATTCTTTTAAGCTTACATTGGTGTTCATAGTGGAATGCGATTGAACGGATTCATCACAGTACTGCAGAGAAATCAAGCAGGTCTAAATCCATGTAATTCAAGGTAACCAAAACAAACATTCGCTCAGGGTTTTTCTAAAATTCTACGTTTAATTCTAATCAGTTTACAATGGCACTCTTTATAGAAAGAGATTTATCGGATTCATACAAGCAATGACGAGATAGCAATATCTAATAACGATGTAATCTTATATAATTATAACAAACATCTACTTACTGTTTTTCCATAATTCTACGTAGCATTCTTTTAAGCTTACATTGGTGTTCATAGTGGAATGCGATTGAACGGATTCATCACAGTACTGCAGAGAAATCAAGCAGGTCTAAATCCATGTAATTCAAGGTAACCAAAACAAACATTCGCTCAGGGTTTTTCTAAAATTCTACGTTTAATTCTAATCAGTTTACAATGGCATTCTTTATGGAAACAGATTTATCGGATTCATACAAGTGATGAGGAGATAGCAATACCTTGTAACTATGTAATCTTACATAATTATAACAAACATCTACTTACTGTTTTTCCATAATTCTACGTAGCATTCTATTAAGCTTACATTGGTGTCCATAGTGGAAAGCGATAAATCGGATATATAACAGTATTGCAGAGTAATCAAGCAGGTCTAAATCCATGTAATTCAAGGTAACCATAACAAACATTCGCTAAGGGTTTTTCTAAAATTCTACGTTTAATTCTAATCAGTTTACAAAGGCACTCTTTATGGAAAGAGATTTACCGGATTCATACAAGCGATGACGAGATAGCAATATCTAATAACTATGTAAACATATAATTATAAGAAACATCTACTTACTGTTTTTCCATAATTCTACGTAGCATTCTATTAAGCTTACATTGGTGTTCATAGTGGAATGCGATTGAACGGATTCATCACAGTACTGCAGAGAAATCAAGCAGGTCTAAATCCATGTAATTCAAGGTAACCAAAACAAACATTCCCTAAGGGTTTTTCTAAAATTCTACGTTTAATTCTAATCAGTTTACAAAGGCACTCTTTATGGAAAGAGATTTACCGGATTCATACAAGCCATGACGAGATAGCAATATCTAATAACTGTGTAATCCTATATAATTATAACAAACATCTTCTTACTGTTTTTCCATAATTCTACGTAGCATTCTATTAAGCTTACATTGGTGTTCATAGTGGAAAGCGATTGATCGGATTCTTCACAGAAGAAATCACTGCGGAGAAATCAAGCAGGACTAAATCCATGTTATTCAAGGAAAGCATAACAAACAATCGCTCAGGGTTTTTCTAAAATTCTACGTTTAATTCTAATCAGTTTATAATGGCATTCTTTATAGAAAGAGATTTGTCGGATTCATAAAAGCGATGACGAGATAGCAATAGCTAGTAACTATGTAATCTTATATAATTATAACAAACATCTTCTTACTGTTTTTCCATAATTCTACGTAGCATTCTATTAAGCTTACATTGGTGTTCATAGTAGAAAGCGATTGAACGGATTCATTACAATACTGCAAAGAAATCAAGCAGGACTAAATCCATGTAATTCAGGGTAACCATAACAAATATTCGCTGTTTTTCTAAAATTCTCCGTTTAATTCTAATCAGTTTACAATGGCACTCTTTATAGTAAGAGATTTATCGGATTCATACAAGCAATGACGAGATAGCAATATCTAATAACTATGTAATCTTATATAATTATAACAAACATCTACTTACTGTTTTTCCATAATTCTACGTAGTATTCTATTATGCTTATATTGGTGTTCATAGTGGAAAGCGATTAAACGGATTCATAACAGTACTGCAGAGAAATCAAGCAGGACTAAATCCATATAATTCAAGGTAACCATAACAAACATTCGCTAAAGGTTTTTGTAAAATTCTACGTTTAATTCTAATCAGTTTACAATGGCATTCTTTATGAAAAAGATTCATCGGATTCATACAAGCGATGATGAGAAAGCTATACGTAGTAACTATGAAATCTTATATAATTATAACAAACATCTTTTTACCTCGATGTACTGTTTTTCCATAATTCTACATAGCATTCTATTAAGCTTACATTGGTGTTCATAGTGGAAAGCGATTGAACGGATTCTTCACAGAAGAAATCACTGCAGAGAAATCAAGCAGGACTAAATCCATGTAATTCAAGGAACCATAACAAACATTCGCTAAGGGTTTTTCTAAAATTCTACGTTTAATTCTAATCAGTTTATAATGGCATTCTTTATAGAAAGAGATTTGTCGGATTCATACAAGCGATGACGAGATAGCAATAGCTAGTAATTATGTAATCTTATATAATTATAACAAACATCTTCTTACTGTTTTTCCATAATTCTACGTAGCATTCTATTAAGCTTACATTGGTGTTCATAGTAGAAAGCGATTGAACGGATTCATTACAATACTGCAAAGAAATCAAGCAGGACTAAATCCGCGTAATTCAGGGTAACCATAACAAATATTCACTAAGGGTTTTTCTAAAATTCTCCGTTTATTTCTAATCAGTTTACAATGGCACTCTTTATAGAAAGAGATTTATCGGATTCATACAAGCAATGACGAGATAGCAATATCTAATAACGATGTAATCTTATATAATTATAACAAACATCTACTTACTGTTTTTCCATAATTCTACGTAGCATTCTTTTAAGCTTACATTGGTGTTCATAGTGGAATGCGATTGAACGGATTCATCACAGTACTGCAGAGAAATCAAGCAGGTCTAAATCCATGTAATTCAAGGTAACCAAAACAAACATTCGCTCAGGGTTTTTCTAAAATTCTACGTTTAATTCTAATCAGTTTACAATGGCATTCTTTATGGAAACAGATTTATCGGATTCATACAAGTGATGAGGAGATAGCAATACCTTGTAACTATGTAATCTTACATAATTATAACAAACATCTACTTACTGTTTTTCCATAATTCTACGTAGCATTCTATTAAGCTTACATTGGTTTCCATAGTGGAAAGCGATAAATCGGATATATAACAGTATTGCAGAGTAATCAAGCAGGTCTAAATCCATGTAATTCAAGGTAACCATAACAAACATTCCCTAAGGGTTTTTCTAAAATTCTACATTTAATTCTAATCAGTTTACAAAGGCACTCTTTATGGAAAGAGATTTACCGGATTCATACAAGCCATGACGAGATAGCAATATCTAATAACTGTGTAATCCTATATAATTATAACAAACATCTTCTTACTGTTTTTCCATAATTCTACGTAGCATTCTTTTAAGCTTACATTGGTGTTCATAGTGGAATGCGATTGAACGGATTCATCACAGTACTGCAGAGAAATCAAGCAGGTCTAAATCCATGTAATTCAAGGTAACCAAAACAAACATTCGCTCAGGGTTTTTCTAAAATTCTACGTTTAATTCTAATCAGTTTACAATGGCACTCTTTATAGAAAGAGATTTATCGGATTCATACAAGCAATGACGAGATAGCAATATCTAATAACGATGTAATCTTATATAATTATAACAAACATCTACTTACTGTTTTTCCATAATTCTACGTAGCATTCTTTTAAGCTTACATTGGTGTTCATAGTGGAATGCGATTGAACGGATTCATCACAGTACTGCAGAGAAATCAAGCAGGTCTAAATCCATGTAATTCAAGGTAACCAAAACAAACATTCGCTCAGGGTTTTTCTAAAATTCTACGTTTAATTCTAATCAGTTTACAATGGCATTCTTTATGGAAACAGATTTATCGGATTCATACAAGTGATGAGGAGATAGCAATACCTTGTAACTATGTAATCTTACATAATTATAACAAACATCTACTTACTGTTTTTCCATAATTCTACGTAGCATTCTATTAAGCTTACATTGGTGTCCATAGTGGAAAGCGATAAATCGGATATATAACAGTATTGCAGAGTAATCAAGCAGGTCTAAATCCATGTAATTCAAGGTAACCATAACAAACATTCGCTAAGGGTTTTTCTAAAATTCTACGTTTAATTCTAATCAGTTTACAAAGGCACTCTTTATGGAAAGAGATTTACCGGATTCATACAAGCGATGACGAGATAGCAATATCTAATAACTATGTAAACATATAATTATAAGAAACATCTACTTACTGTTTTTCCATAATTCTACGTAGCATTCTATTAAGCTTACATTGGTGTTCATAGTGGAATGCGATTGAACGGATTCATCACAGTACTGCAGAGAAATCAAGCAGGTCTAAATCCATGTAATTCAAGGTAACCAAAACAAACATTCCCTAAGGGTTTTTCTAAAATTCTACGTTTAATTCTAATCAGTTTACAAAGGCACTCTTTATGGAAAGAGATTTACCGGATTCATACAAGCCATGACGAGATAGCAATATCTAATAACTGTGTAATCCTATATAATTATAACAAACATCTTCTTACTGTTTTTCCATAATTCTACGTAGCATTCTATTAAGCTTACATTGGTGTTCATAGTGGAAAGCGATTGATCGGATTCTTCACAGAAGAAATCACTGCGGAGAAATCAAGCAGGACTAAATCCATGTTATTCAAGGAAAGCATAACAAACAATCGCTCAGGGTTTTTCTAAAATTCTACGTTTAATTCTAATCAGTTTATAATGGCATTCTTTATAGAAAGAGATTTGTCGGATTCATAAAAGCGATGACGAGATAGCAATAGCTAGTAACTATGTAATCTTATATAATTATAACAAACATCTTCTTACTGTTTTTCCATAATTCTACGTAGCATTCTATTAAGCTTACATTGGTGTTCATAGTAGAAAGCGATTGAACGGATTCATTACAATACTGCAAAGAAATCAAGCAGGACTAAATCCATGTAATTCAGGGTAACCATAACAAATATTCGCTGTTTTTCTAAAATTCTCCGTTTAATTCTAATCAGTTTACAATGGCACTCTTTATAGTAAGAGATTTATCGGATTCATACAAGCAATGACGAGATAGCAATATCTAATAACTATGTAATCTTATATAATTATAACAAACATCTACTTACTGTTTTTCCATAATTCTACGTAGTATTCTATTATGCTTATATTGGTGTTCATAGTGGAAAGCGATTAAACGGATTCATAACAGTACTGCAGAGAAATCAAGCAGGACTAAATCCATATAATTCAAGGTAACCATAACAAACATTCGCTAAAGGTTTTTGTAAAATTCTACGTTTAATTCTAATCAGTTTACAATGGCATTCTTTATGAAAAAGATTCATCGGATTCATACAAGCGATGATGAGAAAGCTATACGTAGTAACTATGAAATCTTATATAATTATAACAAACATCTTTTTACCTCGATGTACTGTTTTTCCATAATTCTACATAGCATTCTATTAAGCTTACATTGGTGTTCATAGTGGAAAGCGATTGAACGGATTCTTCACAGAAGAAATCACTGCAGAGAAATCAAGCAGGACTAAATCCATGTAATTCAAGGTAACCATAACAAACATTCGCTAAGGGTTTTTCTAAAATTCTACGTTTAATTCTAATCAGTTTATAATGGCATTCTTTATAGAAAGAGATTTGTCGGATTCATACAAGCGATGACGAGATAGCAATAGCTAGTAATTATGTAATCTTATATAATTATAACAAACATCTTCTTACTGTTTTTCCATAATTCTACGTAGCATTCTATTAAGCTTACATTGGTGTTCATAGTAGAAAGCGATTGAACGGATTCATTACAATACTGCAAAGAAATCAAGCAGGACTAAATCCGCGTAATTCAGGGTAACCATAACAAATATTCACTAAGGGTTTTTCTAAAATTCTCCGTTTATTTCTAATCAGTTTACAATGGCACTCTTTATAGAAAGAGATTTATCGGATTCATACAAGCAATGACGAGATAGCAATATCTAATAACGATGTAATCTTATATAATTATAACAAACATCTACTTACTGTTTTTCCATAATTCTACGTAGCATTCTTTTAAGCTTACATTGGTGTTCATAGTGGAATGCGATTGAACGGATTCATCACAGTACTGCAGAGAAATCAAGCAGGTCTAAATCCATGTAATTCAAGGTAACCAAAACAAACATTCGCTCAGGGTTTTTCTAAAATTCTACGTTTAATTCTAATCAGTTTACAATGGCATTCTTTATGGAAACAGATTTATCGGATTCATACAAGTGATGAGGAGATAGCAATACCTTGTAACTATGTAATCTTACATAATTATAACAAACATCTACTTACTGTTTTTCCATAATTCTACGTAGCATTCTATTAAGCTTACATTGGTTTCCATAGTGGAAAGCGATAAATCGGATATATAACAGTATTGCAGAGTAATCAAGCAGGTCTAAATCCATGTAATTCAAGGTAACCATAACAAACATTCCCTAAGGGTTTTTCTAAAATTCTACATTTAATTCTAATCAGTTTACAAAGGCACTCTTTATGGAAAGAGATTTACCGGATTCATACAAGCCATGACGAGATAGCAATATCTAATAACTGTGTAATCCTATATAATTATAACAAACATCTTCTTACTGTTTTTCCATAATTCTACGTAGCATTCTTTTAAGCTTACATTGGTGTTCATAGTGGAATGCGATTGAACGGATTCATCACAGTACTGCAGAGAAATCAAGCAGGTCTAAATCCATGTAATTCAAGGTAACCAAAACAAACATTCGCTCAGGGTTTTTCTAAAATTCTACGTTTAATTCTAATCAGTTTACAATGGCATTCTTTATGGAAACAGATTTATCGGATTCATACAAGTGATGAGGAGATAGCAATACCTTGTAACTATGTAATCTTACATAATTATAACAAACATCTACTTACTGTTTTTCCATAATTCTACGTAGCATTCTATTAAGCTTACATTGGTTTCCATAGTGGAAAGCGATAAATCGGATATATAACAGTATTGCAGAGTAATCAAGCAGGTCTAAATCCATGTAATTCAAGGTAACCATAACAAACATTCCCTAAGGGTTTTTCTAAAATTCTACATTTAATTCTAATCAGTTTACAAAGGCACTCTTTATGGAAAGAGATTTACCGGATTCATACAAGCCATGACGAGATAGCAATATCTAATAACTGTGTAATCCTATATAATTATAACAAACATCTTCTTACTGTTTTTCCATAATTCTACGTAGCATTCTATTAAGCTTACATTGGTGTTCATAGTAGAAAGCGATTGATCGGATTCTTCACAGAAGAAATCACTGCGGAGAAATCAAGCAGGACTAAATCCATGTAATTCAAGGAAAGCATAACAAACAATCGCTCAGGGTTTTTCTAAAATTCTACGTTTAATTCTAATCAGTTTATAATGGCATTCTTTATAGAAAGAGATTTGTCGGATTCATAAAAGCGATGACGAGATAGCAATAGCTAGTAACTATGTAATCTTATATAATTATAACAAACATCTTCTTACTGTTTTTCCATAATTCTACGTAGTATTCTATTATGCTTACATTGGTGTTCATAGTGGAAAGCGATTAAACGGATTCATAACAGTACTGCAGAGAAATCAAGCAGGACTAAATCCATATAATTCAAGGTAACCATAACAAACATTCGCTAAAGGTTTTTGTAAAATTCTACGTTTAATTCTAATCAGTTTACAATGGCATTCTTTATGAAAAAGATTCATCGGATTCATACAAGCGATGATGAGAAAGCAATACGTAGTAACTATGAAATCTTATATAATTATAACAAACATCTTTTTACCTCGATGTACTGTTTTTCCATAATTCTACGTAGCATTCTATTAAGCTTACATTGGTGTTCATAGTAGAAAGCGATTGAACGGATTCATTACAATACTGCAAAGAAATCAAGCAGGACTAAATCCGCGTAATTCAGGGTAACCATAACAAATATTCACTAAGGGTTTTTCTAAAATTCTCCGTTTAATTCTAATCAGTTTACAATGGCACTCTTTATAGAAAGAGATTTATCGGATTCATACAAGCAATGACGAGATAGCAATATCTAATAACGATGTAATCTTATATAATTATAACAAACATCTACTTACTGTTTTTCCATAATTCTACGTAGCATTCTTTTAAGCTTACATTGGTGTTCATAGTGGAATGCGATTGAACGGATTCATCACAGTACTGCAGAGAAATCAAGCAGGTCTAAATCCATGTAATTCAAGGTAACCAAAACAAACATTCGCTCAGGGTTTTTCTAAAATTCTACGTTTAATTCTAATCAGTTTACAATGGCATTCTTTATGGAAACAGATTTATCGGATTCATACAAGTGATGAGGAGATAGCAATACCTTGTAACTATGTAATCTTACATAATTATAACAAACATCTACTTACTGTTTTTCCATAATTCTACGTAGCATTCTATTAAGCTTACATTGGTGTCCATAGTGGAAAGCGATAAATCGGATATATAACAGTATTGCAGAGTAATCAAGCAGGTCTAAATCCATGTAATTCAAGGTAACCATAACAAACATTCGCTAAGGGTTTTTCTAAAATTCTACGTTTAATTCTAATCAGTTTACAAAGGCACTCTTTATGGAAAGAGATTTACCGGATTCATACAAGCGATGACGAGATAGCAATATCTAATAACTATGTAAACATATAATTATAAGAAACATCTACTTACTGTTTTTCCATAATTCTACGTAGCATTCTATTAAGCTTACATTGGTGTTCATAGTGGAATGCGATTGAACGGATTCATCACAGTACTGCAGAGAAATCAAGCAGGTCTAAATCCATGTAATTCAAGGTAACCAAAACAAACATTCCCTAAGGGTTTTTCTAAAATTCTACGTTTAATTCTAATCAGTTTACAAAGGCACTCTTTATGGAAAGAGATTTACCGGATTCATACAAGCCATGACGAGATAGCAATATCTAATAACTGTGTAATCCTATATAATTATAACAAACATCTTCTTACTGTTTTTCCATAATTCTACGTAGCATTCTATTAAGCTTACATTGGTGTTCATAGTGGAAAGCGATTGATCGGATTCTTCACAGAAGAAATCACTGCGGAGAAATCAAGCAGGACTAAATCCATGTTATTCAAGGAAAGCATAACAAACAATCGCTCAGGGTTTTTCTAAAATTCTACGTTTAATTCTAATCAGTTTATAATGGCATTCTTTATAGAAAGAGATTTGTCGGATTCATAAAAGCGATGACGAGATAGCAATAGCTAGTAACTATGTAATCTTATATAATTATAACAAACATCTTCTTACTGTTTTTCCATAATTCTACGTAGCATTCTATTAAGCTTACATTGGTGTTCATAGTAGAAAGCGATTGAACGGATTCATTACAATACTGCAAAGAAATCAAGCAGGACTAAATCCATGTAATTCAGGGTAACCATAACAAATATTCGCTGTTTTTCTAAAATTCTCCGTTTAATTCTAATCAGTTTACAATGGCACTCTTTATAGTAAGAGATTTATCGGATTCATACAAGCAATGACGAGATAGCAATATCTAATAACTATGTAATCTTATATAATTATAACAAACATCTACTTACTGTTTTTCCATAATTCTACGTAGTATTCTATTATGCTTATATTGGTGTTCATAGTGGAAAGCGATTAAACGGATTCATAACAGTACTGCAGAGAAATCAAGCAGGACTAAATCCATATAATTCAAGGTAACCATAACAAACATTCGCTAAAGGTTTTTGTAAAATTCTACGTTTAATTCTAATCAGTTTACAATGGCATTCTTTATGAAAAAGATTCATCGGATTCATACAAGCGATGATGAGAAAGCTATACGTAGTAACTATGAAATCTTATATAATTATAACAAACATCTTTTTACCTCGATGTACTGTTTTTCCATAATTCTACATAGCATTCTATTAAGCTTACATTGGTGTTCATAGTGGAAAGCGATTGAACGGATTCTTCACAGAAGAAATCACTGCAGAGAAATCAAGCAGGACTAAATCCATGTAATTCAAGGAACCATAACAAACATTCGCTAAGGGTTTTTCTAAAATTCTACGTTTAATTCTAATCAGTTTATAATGGCATTCTTTATAGAAAGAGATTTGTCGGATTCATACAAGCGATGACGAGATAGCAATAGCTAGTAACTATGTAATCTTATATAATTATAACAAACATCTTCTTACTGTTTTTCCATAATTCTACGTAGCATTCTATTAAGCTTACATTGGTGTTCATAGTAGAAAGCGATTGAACGGATTCATTACAATACTGCAAAGAAATCAAGCAGGACTAAATCCGCGTAATTCAGGGTAACCATAACAAATATTCACTAAGGGTTTTTCTAAAATTCTCCGTTTATTTCTAATCAGTTTACAATGGCACTCTTTATAGAAAGAGATTTATCGGATTCATACAAGCAATGACGAGATAGCAATATCTAATAACGATGTAATCTTATATAATTATAACAAACATCTACTTACTGTTTTTCCATAATTCTACGTAGCATTCTTTTAAGCTTACATTGGTGTTCATAGTGGAATGCGATTGAACGGATTCATCACAGTACTGCAGAGAAATCAAGCAGGTCTAAATCCATGTAATTCAAGGTAACCAAAACAAACATTCGCTCAGGGTTTTTCTAAAATTCTACGTTTAATTCTAATCAGTTTACAATGGCATTCTTTATGGAAACAGATTTATCGGATTCATACAAGTGATGAGGAGATAGCAATACCTTGTAACTATGTAATCTTACATAATTATAACAAACATCTACTTACTGTTTTTCCATAATTCTACGTAGCATTCTATTAAGCTTACATTGGTTTCCATAGTGGAAAGCGATAAATCGGATATATAACAGTATTGCAGAGTAATCAAGCAGGTCTAAATCCATGTAATTCAAGGTAACCATAACAAACATTCCCTAAGGGTTTTTCTAAAATTCTACATTTAATTCTAATCAGTTTACAAAGGCACTCTTTATGGAAAGAGATTTACCGGATTCATACAAGCCATGACGAGATAGCAATATCTAATAACTGTGTAATCCTATATAATTATAACAAACATCTTCTTACTGTTTTTCCATAATTCTACGTAGCATTCTATTAAGCTTACATTGGTGTTCATAGTGGAAAGCGATTGATCGGATTCTTCACAGAAGAAATCACTGCGGAGAAATCAAGCAGGACTAAATCCATGTAATTCAAGGAAAGCATAACAAACAATCGCTCAGGGTTTTTCTAAAATTCTACGTTTAATTCTAATCAGTTTATAATGGCATTCTTTATAGAAAAAGATTTGTCGGATTCATAAAAGCGATGACGAGATAGCAATAGCTAGTAACTATGTAATCTTATATAATTAAAACAAACATCTTCTTACTGTTTTTCCATAATTCTACGTAGCATTCTATTAAGCTTACATTGGTGTTCATAGTAGAAAGCGATTGAACGGATTCATTACAATACTGCAAAGAAATCAAGCAGGACTAAATCCACGTAATTCAGGGTAACCATAACAAATATTCGCTGTTTTTCTAAAATTCTCCGTTTAATTCTAATCAGTTTACAATGGCACTCTTTATAGAAAGAGATTTATCGGATTCATACAAGCAATGACGAGATAGCAATATCTAATAACTATGTAATCTTATATAATTATAACAAACATCTACTTACTGTTTTTCCATAATTCTACGTAGTATTCTATAATATTGGTGTTCATAGTGGAAAGCGATTAAACGGATTCATAACAGTACTGCAGAGAAATCAAGCAGGACTAAATCCATATAATTCAAGGTAACCATAACAAACATTCGCTAAAGGTTTTTGTAAAATTCTACGTTTAATTCTAATCAGTTTACAATGGCATTCTTTATGAAAAAGATTCATCGGATTCATACAAGCGATGATGAGAAAGCAATACGTAGTAACTATGAAATCTAATATAATTATAACAAACATCTTTTTACCTCGATGTACTGTTTTTCCATAATTCTACATAGCATTCTATTAAGCTTACATTGGTGTTCATAGTGGAAAGCGATTGAACGGATTCTTCACAGAAGAAATCACTGCAGAGAAATCAAGCAGGACTAAATCCATGTAATTCAAGGAACCATAACAAACATTCGCTAAGGGTTTTTCTAAAATTCTACGTTTAATTCTAATCAGTTTATAATGGCATTCTTTATAGAAAGAGATTTGTCGGATTCATACAAGCGATGACGAGATAGCAATAGCTAGTAACTATGTAATCTTATATAATTATAACAAACATCTTCTTACTGTTTTTCCATAATTCTACGTAGCATTCTATTAAGCTTACATTGGTGTCCATAGTGGAAAGCGATAAATCGGATATATAACAGTATTGCAGAGTAATCAAGCAGGACTAAATCCGCGTAATTCAGGGTAACCATAACAAATATTCACTAAGGGTTTTTCTAAAATTCTCCGTTTATTTCTAATCAGTTTACAATGGCACTCTTTATAGAAAGAGATTTATCGGATTCATACAAGCAATGACGAGATAGCAATATCTAATAACGATGTAATCTTATATAATTATAACAAACATCTACTTACTGTTTTTCCATAATTCTACGTAGCATTCTTTTAAGCTTACATTGGTGTTCATAGTGGAATGCGATTGAACGGATTCATCACAGTACTGCAGAGAAATCAAGCAGGTCTAAATCCATGTAATTCAAGGTAACCAAAACAAACATTCGCTCAGGGTTTTTCTAAAATTCTACGTTTAATTCTAATCAGTTTACAATGGCATTCTTTATGGAAACAGATTTATCGGATTCATACAAGTGATGAGGAGATAGCAATACCTTGTAACTATGTAATCTTACATAATTATAACAAACATCTACTTACTGTTTTTCCATAATTCTACGTAGCATTCTATTAAGCTTACATTGGTTTCCATAGAGGAAAGCGATAAATCGGATTATAACAGTATTGCAGAGTAATCAAGCAGGTCTAAATCCATGTAATTCAAGGTAACCATAACAAACATTCCCTAAGGGTTTTTCTAAAATTCTACGTTTAATTCTAATCAGTTTACAAAGGCACTCTTTATGGAAAGAGATTTACCGGATTCATACAAGCCATGACGAGATAGCAATATCTAATAACTGTGTAATCCTATATAATTATAACAAACATCTTCTTACTGTTTTTCCATAATTCTACGTAGCATTCTATTAAGCTTACATTGGTGTTCATAGTGGAAAGCGATTGATCGGATTCTTCACAGAAGAAATCACTGCGGAGAAATCAAGCAGGACTAAATCCATGTTATTCAAGGAAAGCATAACAAACAATCGCTCAGGGTTTTTCTAAAATTCTACGTTTAATTCTAATCAGTTTATAATGGCATTCTTTATAGAAAGAGATTTGTCGGATTCATAAAAGCGATGACGAGATAGCAATAGCTAGTAACTATGTAATCTTATATAATTATAACAAACATCTTCTTACTGTTTTTCCATAATTCTACGTAGCATTCTATTAAGCTTACATTGGTGTTCATAGTAGAAAGCGATTGAACGGATTCATTACAATACTGCAAAGAAATCAAGCAGGACTAAATCCATGTAATTCAGGGTAACCATAACAAATATTCGCTGTTTTTCTAAAATTCTCCGTTTAATTCTAATCAGTTTACAATGGCACTCTTTATAGTAAGAGATTTATCGGATTCATACAAGCAATGACGAGATAGCAATATCTAATAACTATGTAATCTTATATAATTATAACAAACATCTACTTACTGTTTTTCCATAATTCTACGTAGTATTCTATTATGCTTATATTGGTGTTCATAGTGGAAAGCGATTAAACGGATTCATAACAGTACTGCAGAGAAATCAAGCAGGACTAAATCCATATAATTCAAGGTAACCATAACAAACATTCGCTAAAGGTTTTTGTAAAATTCTACGTTTAATTCTAATCAGTTTACAATGGCATTCTTTATGAAAAAGATTCATCGGATTCATACAAGCGATGATGAGAAAGCTATACGTAGTAACTATGAAATCTTATATAATTATAACAAACATCTTTTTACCTCGATGTACTGTTTTTCCATAATTCTACATAGCATTCTATTAAGCTTACATTGGTGTTCATAGTGGAAAGCGATTGAACGGATTCTTCACAGAAGAAATCACTGCAGAGAAATCAAGCAGGACTAAATCCATGTAATTCAAGGAACCATAACAAACATTCGCTAAGGGTTTTTCTAAAATTCTACGTTTAATTCTAATCAGTTTATAATGGCATTCTTTATAGAAAGAGATTTGTCGGATTCATACAAGCGATGACGAGATAGCAATAGCTAGTAATTATGTAATCTTATATAATTATAACAAACATCTTCTTACTGTTTTTCCATAATTCTACGTAGCATTCTATTAAGCTTACATTGGTGTTCATAGTAGAAAGCGATTGAACGGATTCATTACAATACTGCAAAGAAATCAAGCAGGACTAAATCCGCGTAATTCAGGGTAACCATAACAAATATTCACTAAGGGTTTTTCTAAAATTCTCCGTTTATTTCTAATCAGTTTACAATGGCACTCTTTATAGAAAGAGATTTATCGGATTCATACAAGCAATGACGAGATAGCAATATCTAATAACGATGTAATCTTATATAATTATAACAAACATCTACTTACTGTTTTTCCATAATTCTACGTAGCATTCTTTTAAGCTTACATTGGTGTTCATAGTGGAATGCGATTGAACGGATTCATCACAGTACTGCAGAGAAATCAAGCAGGTCTAAATCCATGTAATTCAAGGTAACCAAAACAAACATTCGCTCAGGGTTTTTCTAAAATTCTACGTTTAATTCTAATCAGTTTACAATGGCATTCTTTATGGAAACAGATTTATCGGATTCATACAAGTGATGAGGAGATAGCAATACCTTGTAACTATGTAATCTTACATAATTATAACAAACATCTACTTACTGTTTTTCCATAATTCTACGTAGCATTCTATTAAGCTTACATTGGTTTCCATAGTGGAAAGCGATAAATCGGATATATAACAGTATTGCAGAGTAATCAAGCAGGTCTAAATCCATGTAATTCAAGGTAACCATAACAAACATTCCCTAAGGGTTTTTCTAAAATTCTACATTTAATTCTAATCAGTTTACAAAGGCACTCTTTATGGAAAGAGATTTACCGGATTCATACAAGCCATGACGAGATAGCAATATCTAATAACTGTGTAATCCTATATAATTATAACAAACATCTTCTTACTGTTTTTCCATAATTCTACGTAGCATTCTTTTAAGCTTACATTGGTGTTCATAGTGGAATGCGATTGAACGGATTCATCACAGTACTGCAGAGAAATCAAGCAGGTCTAAATCCATGTAATTCAAGGTAACCAAAACAAACATTCGCTCAGGGTTTTTCTAAAATTCTACGTTTAATTCTAATCAGTTTACAAAGGCACTCTTTATGGAAAGAGATTTACCGGATTCATACAAGCCATGACGAGATAGCAATATCTAATAACTGTGTAATCCTATATAATTATAACAAACATCTTTTTACTGTTTTTCCATAATTCTACGTAGCATTCTATTAAGCTTACATTGGTGTTCATAGTGGAAAGCGATTGATCGGATTCTTCACAGAAGAAATCACTGCGGAGAAATCAAGCAGGACTAAATCCATGTTATTCAAGGAAAGCATAACAAACAATCGCTCAGGGTTTTTCTAAAATTCTACGTTTAATTCTAATCAGTTTATAATGGCATTCTTTATAGAAAGAGATTTGTCGGATTCATAAAAGCGATGACGAGATAGCAATAGCTAGTAACTATGTAATCTTATATAATTATAACAAACATCTTCTTACTGTTTTTCCATAATTCTACGTAGCATTCTATTAAGCTTACATTGGTGTTCATAGTAGAAAGCGATTGAACGGATTCATTACAATACTGCAAAGAAATCAAGCAGGACTAAATCCATGTAATTCAGGGTAACCATAACAAATATTCGCTGTTTTTCTAAAATTCTCCGTTTAATTCTAATCAGTTTACAATGGCACTCTTTATAGTAAGAGATTTATCGGATTCATACAAGCAATGACGAGATAGCAATATCTAATAACTATGTAATCTTATATAATTATAACAAACATCTACTTACTGTTTTTCCATAATTCTACGTAGTATTCTATTATGCTTATATTGGTGTTCATAGTGGAAAGCGATTAAACGGATTCATAACAGTACTGCAGAGAAATCAAGCAGGACTAAATCCATATAATTCAAGGTAACCATAACAAACATTCGCTAAAGGTTTTTGTAAAATTCTACGTTTAATTCTAATCAGTTTACAATGGCATTCTTTATGAAAAAGATTCATCGGATTCATACAAGCGATGATGAGAAAGCTATACGTAGTAACTATGAAATCTTATATAATTATAACAAACATCTTTTTACCTCGATGTACTGTTTTTCCATAATTCTACATAGCATTCTATTAAGCTTACATTGGTGTTCATAGTGGAAAGCGATTGAACGGATTCTTCACAGAAGAAATCACTGCAGAGAAATCAAGCAGGACTAAATCCATGTAATTCAAGGAACCATAACAAACATTCGCTAAGGGTTTTTCTAAAATTCTACGTTTAATTCTAATCAGTTTATAATGGCATTCTTTATAGAAAGAGATTTGTCGGATTCATACAAGCGATGACGAGATAGCAATAGCTAGTAATTATGTAATCTTATATAATTATAACAAACATCTTCTTACTGTTTTTCCATAATTCTACGTAGCATTCTATTAAGCTTACATTGGTGTTCATAGTAGAAAGCGATTGAACGGATTCATTACAATACTGCAAAGAAATCAAGCAGGACTAAATCCGCGTAATTCAGGGTAACCATAACAAATATTCACTAAGGGTTTTTCTAAAATTCTCCGTTTATTTCTAATCAGTTTACAATGGCACTCTTTATAGAAAGAGATTTATCGGATTCATACAAGCAATGACGAGATAGCAATATCTAATAACGATGTAATCTTATATAATTATAACAAACATCTACTTACTGTTTTTCCATAATTCTACGTAGCATTCTTTTAAGCTTACATTGGTGTTCATAGTGGAATGCGATTGAACGGATTCATCACAGTACTGCAGAGAAATCAAGCAGGTCTAAATCCATGTAATTCAAGGTAACCAAAACAAACATTCGCTCAGGGTTTTTCTAAAATTCTACGTTTAATTCTAATCAGTTTACAATGGCATTCTTTATGGAAACAGATTTATCGGATTCATACAAGTGATGAGGAGATAGCAATACCTTGTAACTATGTAATCTTACATAATTATAACAAACATCTACTTACTGTTTTTCCATAATTCTACGTAGCATTCTATTAAGCTTACATTGGTTTCCATAGTGGAAAGCGATAATTCGGATTATAACAGTATTGCAGAGTAATCAAGCAGGTCTAAATCCATGTAATTCAAGGTAACCATAACAAACATTCCCTAAGGGTTTTTCTAAAATTCTACGTTTAATTCTAATCAGTTTACAAAGGCACTCTTTATGGAAAGAGATTTACCGGATTCATACAAGCCATGACGAGATAGCAATATCTAATAACTGTGTAATCCTATATAATTATAACAAACATCTTCTTACTGTTTTTCCATAATTCTACGTAGCATTCTATTAAGCTTACATTGGTGTTCATAGTGGAAAGCGATTGATCGGATTCTTCACAGAAGAAATCACTGCGGAGAAATGAAGCAGGACTAAATCCATGTAATTCAAGGAAAGCATAACAAAAAATCGCTCAGGGTTTTTCTAAAATTCTACGTTTAATTCTAATCAGTTTATAATGGCATTCTTTATAGAAAGAGATTTGTCGGATTCATAAAAGCGATGACGAGATAGCAATAGCTAGTAACTATGTAATCTTATATAATTAAAACAAACATCTTCTTACTGTTTTTCCATAATTCTACGTAGCATTCTATTAAGCTTACATTGGTGTTCATAGTAGAAAGCGATTGAACGGATTCATTACAATACTGCAAAGAAATCAAGCAGGACTAAATCCACGTAATTCAGGGTAACCATAACAAATATTCGCTGTTTTTCTAAAATTCTCCGTTTAATTCTAATCAGTTTACAATGGCACTCTTTATAGAAAGAGATTTATCGGATTCATACAAGCAATGACGAGATAGCAATATCTAATAACTATGTAATCTTATATAATTATAACAAACATCTACTTACTGTTTTTCCATAATTCTACGTAGTATTCTATTATGCTTTCATTGGTGTTCATAGTGGAAAGCGATTAAACGGATTCATAACAGTACTGCAGAGAAATCAAGCAGGACTAAATCCATATAATTCAAGGTAACCATAACAAACATTCGCTAAAGGTTTTTGTAAAATTCTACGTTTAATTCTAATCAGTTTACAATGGCATTCTTTATGAAAAAGATTCATCGGATTCATACAAGCGATGATGAGAAAGCAATACGTAGTAACTATGAAATCTTATATAATTAAAACAAACATCTTTTTACCTCGATGTACTGTTTTCCCATAATTCTACGTAGCATTCTATTAAGCTTACATTGGTGTTCATAGTGGAAAGCGATTGAACGGATTCTTCACAGAAGAAATCACTGCAGAGAAATCAAGCAGGACTAAATCCATGTAATTCAAGGAACCATAACAAACATTCGCTAAGGGTTTTTCTAAAATTCTACGTTTAATTCTAATCAGTTTATAATGGCATTCTTTATAGAAAGAGATTTGTCGGATTCATACAAGCGATGACGAGATAGCAATAGCTAGTAGCTATGTAATCTTATATAATTATAACAAACATCTTCTTACTGTTTTTCCATAATTCTACGTAGCATTCTATTAAGCTTACATTGGTGTTCATAGTAGAAAGCGATTGAACGGATTCATTACAATACTGCAAAGAAATCAAGCAGGACTAAATCCGCGTAATTCAGGGTAACCATAACAAATATTCACTAAGGGTTTTTCTAAAATTCTCCGTTTAATTCTAATCAGTTTACAATGGCACTCTTTATAGAAAGAGATTTATCGGATTCATACAAGCAATGACGAGATAGCAATATCTAATAACGATGTAATCTTATATAATAATAACAAACATCTACTTACTGTTTTTCCATAATTCTACGTAGCATTCTTTTAAGCTTACATTGGTGTTCATAGTGGAATGCGATTGAACGGATTCATCACAGTACTGCAGAGAAATCAAGCAGGTCTAAATCCATGTAATTCAAGGTAACCAAAACAAACATTCGCTCCGGGTTTTTCTAAAATTCTACGTTTAATTCTAATCAGTTTAAAATGGCATTCTTTATGGAAACAGATTTATCGGATTCATACAAGTGATGAGGAGATAGCAATACCTTGTAACTATGTAATCTTACATAATTATAACAAACATCTACTTACTGTTTTTCCATACTTCTACGTAGCATTCTATTAAGCTTACATTGGTGTCCATAGTGGAAAGCGATAAATCGGATATATAACAGTATTGCAGAGTAATCAAGCAGGTCTAAATCCATGTAATTCAAGGTAACCAAAACAAACATTCGCTCAGGGTTTTTCTAAAATTTTCCGTTTAATTCTAATCAGTTTACAATGGCACTCTTTATAGAAAGAGATTTATCGGATTCATACAAGCGATGACGAGATAGCAATATCTAATAACGATGTAATCTTATATAATTATAACAAACATCTACTTACTTTTTTTCCATAATTCTACGTAGCATTCTTTTAAGCTTACATTGGTGTTCATAGTGGAATGCGATTGAACGGATTCATCACAGTACTGCAGAGAAATCAAGCAGGTCTAAATCCATGTAATTCAAGGTAACCAAAACAAACATTCGCTCAGGGTTTTTCTAAAATTCTACGTTTAATTCTAATCAGTTTACAATGGCATTCTTTATGGAAACAGATTTATCGGATTCATACAAGTGATGAGGAGATAGCAATACCTTGTAACTATGTAATCTTACATAATTATAACAAACATCTACTTACAGTTTTTCCATAATTCTACGTAGCATTCTATTAAGCTTACATTGGTGTCCATAGTGGAAAGCGATAAATCGGATATATAACAGTATTGCAGAGTAATCAAGCAGGTCTAAATCCATGTAATTCAAGGTAACCATAACAAACATTCCCTAAGGGTTTTTCTAAAATTCTACGTTTAATTCTAATCAGTTAACAATGGCACTCTTTATGGAAAGAGATTTACCGGATTCATACAAGCGATGACGAGATAGCAATATCTAATAACGATGTAATCTTATATAATTATAACAAACATCTACTTACTGTTTTTCCATAATTCTACGTAGCATTCTTTTAAGCTTACATTGGTGTTCATAGTGGAATGCGATTGAACGGATTCATCACAGTACTGCAGAGAAATCAAGCAGGTCTAAATCCATGTAATTCAAGGTAACCAAAACAAACATTCGCTCAGGGTTTTTCTAAAATTCTACGTTTAATTCTAATCAGTTTACAATGGCATTCTTTATGGAAACAGATTTATCGGATTCATACAAGTGATGAGGAGATAGCAATACCTTGTAACTATGTAATCTTACATAATTATAACAAACATCTACTTACAGTTTTTCCATAATTCTACGTAGCATTCTATTAAGCTTACATTGGTGTCCATAGTGGAAAGCGATAAATCGGATATATAACAGTATTGCAGAGTAATCAAGCAGGTCTCTCTCTCTCGGCTTGGCTTCGTGAACGAAGATTTAAGAAGGGTGCAATAGTCCACGTTTGCTGCAGGCTCGCTGGTGGCTGACAAGACCAATGTGGGACAGGCAGGTCCGGCCACAGCGGCTGCAGGGAAAAGTCTGATTTAGGGTTGGTCCTGTAGCAGTGCGATTCTTCCTCAATCTCCTTTTGTCCTCAAGTCCAGCTATGCGTGTGTTCTCAAAGGAAGAGACAGCCTGGTGGATGGTGTGCCTCCATGCTTTGCGATCTGAGGCTAGGTCAGACCACTGGTGATGGTTGATGTGACAGGTGCTAAGGGATTTCTTCAAGGAGTCCTTGTACCTCTTCTTTGGTGCCCCTCTATTTCGATGGCCGGTGGAGAGTTCGCCATACAGGGCAATCTTGGGAAGGCGGTGGTTTTCCATCCTAGAAATATGCCCTGCCCAGCGCAGCTGCGTCTTCAACAGCAGTGCCTCGATGCTGGTAACCTCTGCCCGCTTGAGGACTTCAGTGTTGGTCACAAAGTCACTCCAGTGGATGTTGAGGATGGTGCGAAGGCAGCGCTGATGAAAGCGCTCAAGGAGTCGCAGGTGATGACGGTATAAAACCCACGATTCGGAGCCATAGATGAGGGTTGTCATCACAACCGCTTTGTAAACATTGATCTTTGTGCCTTTTTTCAGATGCTTGTTGCTCCACACTCTTTTGTGCAGTCGGCCAAATGCACGGTTTGCCTTTGCCAGCCTGTTGTCAATCTCCTTGTCGATCTTGGCATCTGAGGAGATGATGCACCCCAGGTAGCTGAACTGCTGGACTGTCTTCAGAACTGATTCACCCACAGTGATGCAGGGAGGGTGATAATCTTCCTGGGGTGCAGGCTGGTGGAGAACTTCTGTCTTCTTCAGACTAACTTCTAGGCCGAATAGCTTGGCAGCCTCTGCAAAGCAGGACGTCATATGCTGCAGAGCTGATACCGAGTGGGAGACGAGTGCAGCATCATCAGCAAACAGTAGCTCTCGGATGAGTTTTTCCATTGTCTTGGAGTGTGCCTTTAGTCGCCTCAGGTTGAACAGGCTGCCATCGGTGCGATAGCGGATGTAGACACCATCGTCCTCATCTAGATCTACTGCGGCTCTTTGAAGCATCATGCTAAAGAAGATCGTAAAGAGAGTTGGCGCGAGAACGCAGCCTTGCTTTACACCTGTGCCTATTGGGAAGGGCTCCGAGAGGTCGTTGCAGTGTCTGACTTGGCCTCGCTGGTCTTCGTGTAGCTGGATGATCATGCTGAGGAACCTTGGGGGACATCCTAAACGTTCCAAGATTTGCCACAGGCCTTTCCTGCTAACGGTATCGAAAGCTTTGGTAAGGTCGACAAAAGTCACATACAGACCCTTGTTCTGTTCCCTGCATTTCTCTTGGAGCTGCCTGAGAACAAATACCATGTCGGTGGTGCTCCTGTTAGCTCTGAAGCCGCACTGGCTCTCTCGGAGGAGTTCTTCTGCAATGGTGGGCACCAGTCTGTTCAGGAGTATTCTGGCAAGGATTTTGCCTGCGATGGAGAGCAGGGTTATCCCCCGGTAGTTGGAGCAGTCTGACTTTTCCCCTTTGTTCTTGTATAGGGTGATGATGATTGAATCGCGAAAGTCCTGTGGTAATTTGCCTTGTTCCCAGCAGGTGACAAGTACTTTGTGAAGTGAGCTATGTAGTACTGTGCCCCCATGCTTCCAGATCTCTGGTGGAATTCCATCAACTCCTGCTGCCTTGCCACTTTTCAGTTGCTTGATGGCTTTAACAGTCTCTTCTAGGGTGGGGATCTCATCCAACTCTGTTTTCACCGGTTGAAGTGGGGTGAGGTGGATTGCTGAATCTTGAACTACGCGGTTGGCACTGAAGAGAACCTGAAAATACTCCGACCACCGGTTCAGTATGGATGCCTTGTCTGTGAGGAGCACTTGGCCGTCTGCACTATGCAAGGGACTCTGAGCCTGATATGATGGACCATATACTGCCTTCAGGGCTTCGTAGAACCCTCTTAAATCACCAGTGTCTGCACACAGCTGGGTTCTCTCTGCGAGCTTGGTCCACCACTCGTTCTGAATGTCTCGAAGCTTGCGCTGGAGGTTGCTACATGCAGCGCGAAAGGTTGCTTTTTTCCCAGGACAGGAGGGCTGAGCAAGATGTGCTTGGTAGGCAGATCTCTTTTTTGCCAGTAATTCTTGGATCTCTTGATTGTTCTCATCAAACCAGTCCTTGTTCTTCCTTGTGGAGAACCCGAGGACTTCTTCAGAGATCTGCAGGACGGTAGTTTTTAGGTGTTCCCAGAGTGCTTCTGGAGAAGGGTCTGTGGGGCAACTGAGGTCCTCAATTCTTGACTGGAGTTTTGCCTGGAAGGCAGCTTTAACTTCGGCTGACTGAAGGCTGCCAACCTGAAACTTCCTCCGAGGGATACCTCCTCTCCTGGGTGTGGGTTTAAAATGAAGACGGAGATTGCAGCGTACAAGACGATGATCCGTATGACATTCTGCGCTGGGCATTACTCGGGTGTGTAAGACATCTCGAAGGTCTCTCTGGCGCACCAGAATGTAGTCGATAAGGTGCCAATGCTTGGACCGTGGGTGCATCCAGGTTGTCTTCAGACTGTTCTTCTGCTGGAAGATAGTGTTGGTGATGGTGAGCTGGTGCTCCATGCAGAATTCTAGCAGGAGGCGCCCGTTGTCATTGCAGTTGCCAATGCCGTGTTTGCCAAGTACTCCTTTCCAGGCTTCCGAGTCTTTACCTACTCTGGCATTGAAATCGCCAAGGATGATCACCTTGTCCTCTGTAGGGGTCTTCCGTACGAGGTTGCGTAGATCAGCATAGAACTTGTTCTTTTCTGCAGGATCTGCTTGAAGGGTTGGGGCATACACACTGAAGAGTGTTGCATGCTGCTTGTTTTGAAGTGGGAGGCGCATGGACATGATGCGATCTGAGTGACCTGTTGGAAGGTTTTCGAGTTTGGAGGTAATGGAGTTCCTGACCATGAAGCCAACGCCAGAAAGGCGGCTCTCAGCCTTTGACTTACCCGACCAGTAGAGGGTATAGCCAGCACCGTGTTCTTGAAGACTACCTTCCTCAGGGAAACGGACCTCACTGAGAGCTGCTATGTCGATATTCAACCAGAGCGTCGTTCAGGGCGACCACTGCCTACTGTGTCAAGCATGGTTCTGATGTTCCAACACGCAAGCTTTAGTCTTTGCACACTTTGTGAGGCAGGTGCATGCCTTTTCTTTGTTGTTATTTTTCGACCGCAAGTAAGGATGCCCGTTGACCGCGGCTAGCCAACTGGGGTGGGGGAGACGAGCAGGTCTAAATCCATGTAATTCAAGGTAACCATAACAAACATTCGCTAAGGGTTTTTCTAAAATTCTACGTTTAATTCTAATCAGTTTACAAAGGCACAATTTATGGAAAGAGATTTACCGGATTCATACAAGCGATGACGAGATAGCAATATCTAATAACTATGTAAACTTATATAATTATAAGAAACATCTACTTACTGTTTTTCCATAATTCTACGTAGCATTCTATTAAGCTTACATTGGTGTTCATAGTGGAATGCGATTGAACGGATTCATCACAGTACTGCAGAGAAATCAAGCAGGTCTAAATCCATGTAATTCAAGGTAACCAAAACAAACATTCGCTCAGGGTTTTTCTAAAATTCTACGTTTAATTCTAATCAGTTTACAATGGCATTCTTTATGGAAACAGATTTATCGGATTCATACAAGTGATGAGGAGATAGCAATACCTTGTAACTATGTAATCTTACATAATTATAACAAACATCTACTTACAGTTTTTCCATAATTCTACGTAGCATTCTATTAAGCTTACATTGGTGTCCATAGTGGAAAGCGATAAATCGGATATATAACAGTATTGCAGAATAATCAAGCAGGTCTAAATCCATGTAATTCAAGGTAACCATAACAAACATTCCCTAAGGGTTTTTCTAAAATTCTACGTTTAATTCTAATCAGTTAACAATGGCACTCTTTATGGAAAGAGATTTACCGGATTCATACAAGCGATGACGAGATAGCAATATCTAATAACTATGTAAACTTATATAATTATAAGAAACATCTACTTACTGTTTTTCCATAATTCTACGTAGCATTCTATTAAGCTTACATTGGTGTTCATAGTGGAATGCTATTGAACGGATTCATCACAGTACTGCAGAGTAATCAAGCTGGTCTAAATCCATGTAATTCAAGGTAACGAAAACAAACATTCGCTCAGGGTTTTTCTAAAATTCTACGTTTAATTCTAATCAGTTTACAATGGCATTCTTTATGGAAACAGATTTATCGGATTCATACAAGTGATGACGAGATAGCAATACCTTGTAACTATGTAATCTTACATAATTATAACAAACATCTACTTACTGTTTTTCCATAATTCTACGTAGCATTCTATTAAGCTTACATTGGTGTCCATAGTGGAAAGCGATAAATCGGATATATAACAGTATTGCAGAGTAATCAAGCAGGTCTAAATCCATGTAATTCAAAGTAACCATAACAAACATTCGCTAAGGGTTTTTCTAAAATTCTACGTTTAATTCTAATCAGTTTACAAAGGCACTCTTTATGGGAAGAGATTTACCGGATTCATACAAGCGATGACGAGATAGCAATAGCTAGTAACTATGTAATCTAATATAATTATAACAAACATCTACTTACTGTTTTTTCATAATTCTACGTAGCATTCTATTAAGCTTACATTGGTGTTCATAGTGGAATGCGATTGAACGGATTCATCACAGTACTGCAGAGTAATCAAGCTGGTCTAAATCCATGTAATTCAAGGTAACGAAAACAAACATTCGCTCAGGGTTTTTCTAAAATTCTACGTTTAATTCTAATCAGTTTACAATGGCATTCTTTATGGAAACAGATTTATCGGATTCATACAAGTGATGACGAGATAGCAATACCTTGTAACTATGTAATCTTACATAATTATAACAAACATCTACTTACTGTTTTTCCATAATTCTACGTAGCATTCTATTAAGCTTACATTGGTGTCCATAGTGGAAAGCGATAAATCGGATATATAACAGTATTGCAGAGTAATCAAGCAGCCCTAAATCCATGTAATTCAAGGTAACCATAACAAACATTCGCTAAGGGTTTTTCTAAAATTCTACGTTTAATTCTAATCAGTTTACAAAGGCACTCTTTATGGAAAGAGATTTACTGGATTCATACAAGCGATGACGAGATAGCAATATCTAATAACTATGTAAACTTATATAATTATAAGAAACATCTACTTACTGTTTTTCCATAATTCTACGTAGCATTCTATTAAGCTTACATTGGTGTTCATAGTGGAATGCGATTGAACGGATTCATCACAGTACTGCAGAGAAATCAAGCAGGTCTAAATCCATGTATTTCAAGGTAACCAAAACAAACATTCGCTCAGGGTTTTTCTAAAATTCTACGTTTAATTCTAATCAGTTTACAATAGTATTCTTTATGGAAACAGATTTATCGGATTCATACAAGTGATGAGGAGATAGCAATACCTTGTAACTATGTAATCTTACATAATTATAACAAACATCTACTTACTGTTTTTCCATAATTCTACGTAGCATTCTATTAAGCTTACATTGGTGTCCATAGTGGAAAGCGATAAATCGGATATATAACAGTATTGCAGAGTAATCAAGCAGGTCTAAATCCATGTAATTCAAGGTAACCATAACAAACATTCGCTAAGGGTTTTTGTAAAATTCTACGTTTAAGTCTAATCAGTTTACAAAGGCACTCTTTATGGAAAGAGATTTACCGGATTCATACAAGCCATGACGAGATAGCAATATGTAATAACTGTGTAATCCTATATAATTATAACAAACAACGTCTTACTGTTTTTCCATAATTCTACGTAGCATTCTATTAAGCTTACATTGGTGTTCATAGTGGAAAGCGATTGATCGGATTCTTCACAGAAGAAATCACTGCGGAGAAATCAAGCAGGACTAAATCCATGTAATTCAAGGAAAGCATAACAAACAATCGCTCAGGGTTTTTCTAAAATTCTACGTTTAATTCTAATCAGTTTATAATGGCATTCTTTATAGAAAGAGATTTGTCGGATTCATAAAAGCGATGACGAGATAGCAATAGCTAGTAACTATGTAATCTTATATAATTATAACAAACATCTTCTTACTGTTTTTCCATAATTCTACGTAGCATTCTATTAAGCTTACATTGGTGTTCATAGTAGAAAGCGATTGAACGGATTCATTACAATACTGCAAAGAAATCAAGCAGGACTAAATACACGTAATTCAGGGAACCATAACAAATATTCGCTGTTTTTCTAAAATTCTCCGTTTAATTCTAATCAGTTTACAATGGCACTCTTTATAGAAAGAGATTTATCGGATTCATACAAGCAATGACGAGATAGCAATATCTAATAACTATGTAATCTTACATAATTATAACAAACATCTACTTACTGTTTTTCCATAATTCTACGTAGTATTCTATTATGCTTACATTGGTGTTCATAGTGGAAAGCGATTAAACGGATTCATAACAGTACTGCAGAGAAATCAAGCAGGACTAAATCCATATAATTCAAGGTAACCATAACAAACATTCGCTAAAGGTTTTTGTAAAATTCTACGTTTAATTCTAATCAGTTTACAATGGCATTCTTTATGAAAAAGATTCATCGGATTCATACAAGCGATGATGAGAAAGCAATACGTAGTAACTATGTAATCTAATATAATTATAACAAACATCTACTTACTGTTTTTTCATAATTCTACGTAGCATTCTATTAAGCTTACATTGGTGTTCATAGTGGAATGCGATTGAACGGATTCATCACAGTACTGCAGAGTAATCAAGCTGGTCTAAATCCATGTAATTCAAGGTAACGAAAACAAACATTCGCTCAGGGTTTTTCTAAAATTCTACGTTTAATTCTAATCAGTTTACAATGGCATTCTTTATGGAAACAGATTTATCGGATTCATACAAGTGATGACGAGATAGCAATACCTTGTAACTATGTAATCTTACATAATTATAACAAACATCTACTTACTGTTTTTCCATAATTCTACGTAGCATTCTATTAAGCTTACATTGGTGTCCATAGTGGAAAGCGATAAATCGGATATATAACAGTATTGCAGAGTAATCAAGCAGCCCTAAATCCATGTAATTCAAGGTAACCATAACAAACATTCGCTAAGGGTTTTTCTAAAATTCTACGTTTAATTCTAATCAGTTTACAAAGGCACTCTTTATGGAAAGAGATTTACTGGATTCATACAAGCGATGACGAGATAGCAATATCTAATAACTATGTAAACTTATATAATTATAAGAAACATCTACTTACTGTTTTTCCATAATTCTACGTAGCATTCTATTAAGCTTACATTGGTGTTCATAGTGGAATGCGATTGAACGGATTCATCACAGTACTGCAGAGAAATCAAGCAGGTCTAAATCCATGTATTTCAAGGTAACCAAAACAAACATTCGCTCAGGGTTTTTCTAAAATTCTACGTTTAATTCTAATCAGTTTACAATAGTATTCTTTATGGAAACAGATTTATCGGATTCATACAAGTGATGAGGAGATAGCAATACCTTGTAACTATGTAATCTTACATAATTATAACAAACATCTACTTACTGTTTTTCCATAATTCTACGTAGCATTCTATTAAGCTTACATTGGTGTCCATAGTGGAAAGCGATAAATCGGATATATAACAGTATTGCAGAGTAATCAAGC